>NW_026912098.1:3306581-3607180 GCF_963662255.1 Cinclus cinclus | reverse complement strand
TGGACATAAGGTAGGAACTCCTAAAGTTATTTGAGTTACCATCCCATCGATCGGTATATGAGTGGTCCATTTCCCATGTCCCATTACCCAGACTAAGTTACCAGGGCTTCTGATAGTGGTAGTTTTGCAATCTACTTGTTTGTTACCGGCCATCTCTCCCCTAATTGTACGATTGTACCCTCTACATTCACATCCCCACTTGAGTAACACTCTTACTGGTACCAAACCTATTTCTGCTTCAGGAGTATCACAAGTAATAACTCGTGAACAATTCCATATCTCTGTTGTCCCAGTTGATGTCCTCTGAGCTGTCTCTGTTGTTAATACTCTAGTATAAGTCTGGTTCTTATTTCCTATCCATTCAATGCACCAATTCACAGTTCCTAGGTAACTATATGTCTCTAATAAACTTGGTCCCCAAATTGCTCCCCAATCGTCTTCTAAAGACTGTGATTGCGTAATGTTTTGACATACTTCTTCATTTGTCGTGCGTTTTACCTGCATCCAAACCTTATTACAGGGTTCCCTTATTGGTCCTTCCACAATGCATTTGTTCATTTTACTAACCCACGCATAGTAGCCTGGCATTTGCTGGCAATCTTTTTCCAACATATTCCTAATTAATTGGCATCCTTCCTTCTTTTCTACATACTCCTTTGGTATCAATTTACAACTCCAAGTAAAATCCACAAATGCCCTGGGTAAGGTTTTTACTGGGATGATTCCCCACGGTATCGGCTCCCCGGCTGCCTGTGGTAAAGGTAAACAAGCTGTAATCGAGGAAACATTCTGCACTTTACCAAAGTCCCGAATTAATCCTACTATCAAATTTTCCTGTTCCTGACTGCGGGGAAATGTTACATCTATGGCTCGAGTTCTTCTGTGAGTTCCTCTGATGCTATTAAGATAAACTGCAGTTATTGCATGTCCCCGCCCACTATAGACCCCACGTTGGCCAGTGATTCCACCTCTCAAATGCGACCAAGCCCTGATGTTTCGTATTCCAAAGTCACCCATTTCTCCACATGAGACTATACACAAGTATCTACTTCCGAATTTCCCAATCTTCAGATCAGTAATATTTAACCATCCTCCTCCCACGGTTCCTTCGGACCACCAGCTAACTCCTTCGCTGATTTGATTCCACATTCCCTGAGAATTTTCCCTCCACCACTTAACTTGTATCCCATATTCACACTCGTTTTCCAATCGGAAAGTACAATTCATTCGCAAAGGGGGACTGTCCCACATGTCTACATAGGTTGAGGTTGGAATGACCTCAACATCCCCCTTCTTGGTACCATGCCCTAATAATGACATTACCCGTAATTTCAAGTCACCGTAGTCGAAACTATCTCTGATCCAGACTCCACATAAATACTTGTCTTCAGATCCCGATGTTACATTTGTCAATTGTAGGGTAGTGTTTCCCATTTGTGTTTTCATATCCCAAGTTGTGACAATACCTGTGTCTACCCAATCCATATCCTTTTTCCATCTTACATTGACTTCTTCGGATCCAGCTCCCTGGTCATCGGTGAATGAACAAGTCAGATTTACATTCATTCCTTCAACCACCATAGTCACCGGCTCTAGAACAGTAATAACAACAGATTCATGAGTTAAAGTTACTTGACATGACATGATCAGTCCAATGATTAAGATGTAGGCCTTGGGTCGGTGGGTTTGGCTCGAATAACCATCTTGGTGGAAGACAGTGGCTGCACTTCCCAATGAGTAGGGACTTTCTTGATCCGGGTGTAGTGGATCCAGTTGTTGATGCCCTCGACTTTTGCCACCGTGAAGGTTGTCATAATCACCTGACGTGGACCCTCCCATGATTCCTTCAAGGGGTCCATGCTCCAGTTCTTTACATACACCCGATCTCCTGGTTGGATGTCATGGACTGGATTTTCCAGCGGCAGAGGGCGGTTCCACTGCAAAGCACCTCTCAAGGCTGTAAGAGTCTTGTTAAGAGATAGAACATAGTTAAAGAGCATTTGGTCCCCAACCACGTGAAGATCACCTTTTAACGTTGTTGCATGATATGGTCTGCCATATAGTATTTCATATGGACTTACTCCTACTTTTTCCCTGGGTTTAATCCTGATTCTTAACAAAGCCAATGGTAATGCTTGCGGCCATTGAATCTTAGCTTCTTGACAGATTTTCTTAATCTGACCTTTCAATGTCTGATTCATTCTTTCTACCTGCCCACTTGATTGAGGTCTCCATGGGGTATGTAAATTCCATTGAACATCAAGCACTCGTGCTATGTTTTGTATTATTCCGGCCACAAAATGTGGTCCCCTATCTGATGAAATTCCCAGGGGTACTCCAAACCTAGGAATAATTTCCCTTAATAAAGTTTTGACCACCTCCTTAGCCTGGTTAGTTCTGCACGGAAAAGCCTCGGGCCATCCCGAAAAAGTACATACATATACCAGAAGGTATCTGTACCCTTGAGCCCTGGGCAACTCTGAAAAGTCAACCTGCCAATAATCACCTGGCTCTGGTCCTACCTGTAATTTTCCTAATTGAATCTGCTTCCTCACTACGGGATTGTTCTTTATACAGACTGGGCACATTGCATTAACTCGTTTAGCTAAAGTCAACATCTGGTTAGAAATGATTTCTTTCTTTAAAAATTTAACCAATACCTCTGCCCCCCAGTGGCATTTGTTGTGCTCTGCTTCTAGAATTATTTTCATGATCTTGACAGGTACTAATACTTGCCCTATTGTCCTGGTTTGAAGGACAGGTGTTTGCCAAGGAAAGCAGAAGTTTCCCCTTGGACTGAAAGAAAATGTGATTCTTCCAATTATTTTAATTTTGGAATTAAGAGAGCTCTCAGGCAAAGATATGGGGGTAGGAATAACAGTTCTTTACTAGTATATTTAGCAAGACAAACAAGAACAACAACAGCTATGAAATTACCCACAAACAGAACAGTAACTCAGTCCCAGTGTTTTTTGGCTGCAGGCACCTTTTCCCTGAGCTGCAGTTCCCGGTGCTGGGGGCGGGCGGGTCCCGCAGAGCTGCAGGAGGGCTGGGGGTGATGGCAGCGCTGTCCCAGGGGGAGAGAGAGATGGAGAGAGAGAGAGCTCTCCGCTCATGGTGTGGGTCCCGGTGCTCAGTAGAGTGCTGGATGGTGGTAGTTCACAGCGAGAAGACAGCCGGGCAGGGTCCGATGGTGGTTTCCCGACGCTGGGATGGAGGACAGGCGGCGATCGTCCTTCTCGTCCGAACTCCGCGGGGAAAATGGGCCGAGGCCCAGCCTTCCGCTTCGTCTTCTGGCTGTTTGAAACTCGCGGGGTTTCACTCTTCCCTCCCGTCCCCTCCCCCTTGTCACCAGGGCCCAGTCAACAGGTACCTTAGCATGACAATGGGGAAAATTCCACAGAGGGAAAAAAAGGAGAGAACTAACCCTCAACATTATCCACCCCAAATTTTCCCCTACCATCATGCCAAATCAAATTAAAAATCTTCAAATTATAGACATCCATACAGTTACAGATACAGGCACAGTATTGTAGGTAGTTCACCCTAAAACAAGGTCTCCTTGGGGTATGCATCGGGTCTTTCCATCCCTTTGCATGATCCACCAGGTACACCCTGGCCCTTGAGCAAAAACCACCCCACGAATTGGATTGTCTTTGCTGGAGGCAGGGTTCACCCAAACAGTTTTTCCTAGCATACCTCTCATATGCACCACTGGAACCTTGTCCCCATCTGGTGTTCTCAAGGGCTCAGACTGGGCAGGGCCTGCTCGATTAGTGGAACCTCGGGTGTTCACTAACCATGTGGCCTTTGGTAGATTAATTTCCCAGTTTTTGAAAGTCCCCCCACCCAGTGCCTTCAAGGTGGTTTTAAGCAGCCCATTGCACCGTTCCACTTTCCCAGCCGCTGGTGCGTGATAAGGAATGTGGTACACCCACTCGATGCCGTGTTCTCTGGCCCAGGTGTTTATGAGGCTGTTCTTGAAATGAGTCCCATTGTCTGACTCAATTCTCTCAGGGGTACCATGTCTCCAAAGGACTTGTTTTTCCAGGCCCAGGATGGTGTTGCGGGCAGTGGCATGAGGCACAGGGTAGGTCTCCAACCATCCAGTGCTGGCTTCCACCATGGTCAGCACGTAGCGCTTGCCTTGGCGTGTCTGAGGCAGTGTGATGTAGTCAATCTGCCAGGCCTCCCCATACTTCTATTTGGACCACCGCCCCCCATACCAGAGGGGCTTCACTCGCTTGGCTTGCTTGATGGCAGCACACGTCTCACAGTCATGGATAACCTGGGAAATACTGTCCATGGTGAGATCCACCCCTCGGTCTCGTGCCCACTTATAGGTAGCATCTCTGCCTTGGTGACCTGAGGCATCGTGGGCCCATCGAGCCAGGAACAACTCTCCCTTGTGTTGCCAGTCTAAGTCTATCTGTGACACCTCTATCCTTGCAGCCTGATCTACTTGCTCATTGTGTTGGTGCTCCTCATTAGCCCGACTCTTGGGGACATGGGCATCTACATGACGGACCTTTACGGGTAGCTTCTCTACCCGACTGGCAATGTCTTTCCACTCATCAGCAGCCCAGATTGGTTTTCCCCTACGTTGCCAGTTAGCTTTTTTCCATCTTTCCAGCCAGCCCCACAGAGCATTGGCTACCATCCATGAATCAGTGTAAAGGTAAAGCTTTGGCCACTTCTCTCTTTCAGCAATGTCCAGGGCCAGCTGAACGGCTTTGAGTTCAGCAAGTTGACTTGATCCACCTTCTCCTTCAGTAGCTTGTGCAACCTGTCGTGTGGGGCTCCATACGGCTGCTTTCCACTTCCGGTTCATCCCCACGATGCCACAGGAACCGTCAGTGAAAAGAGCGTAGCGAGTTTCATCTGCTGGCAGTTGGTTGTATGGCGGGGCTTCATCAACCCGGGTCACTTGTTCTTGCTGCTCTTCATCGGCAAGACCAAAAGTTTCACCTTCTGCCAGTTTGTAATTATTTCCAAAATCCCAGGGCGATTTGGGTTTCCGATACGGGCGCGCTGCGTGATGAGGGCGATCCACTTGCTCCATGTGGCATCGGTGGCGTGGTGGGTAGAGGGGACCTTCCCTTTAAACATCCACCCCAGCACTGGTAGTCGGGGTGCCAGGAGGAGCTGTGCTTCTGTGCCAATCACCTCTGAGGCAGCTTGAACTCCTTCAGAAGCAGCCAAGATCTCCTTCTCTGTTGGGGTGGAGTTGGCTTCAGACCCTCTGGAACTTCGGCTCTGGAATCCCAGAGGTCGGCCTCGGGTCTCACCAGGTACCTTCTGCCAAAGGCTCCAGGACAAGCCCTTGTTCCCGGCTGCAGAGTAGAGCACATTCTTCACCTCTGGTCCCGTCCTGACTGGGCCGAGGGCTACAGCATGAGCGATCTCCTGCTTGATGTGGGCAAAGGCTTGCTGCTGCTCAGGGCCCCAGTGGAATTCGTTCTTCTTCCGGGTGACCAGGTAGAGAGGGCTCACAATCTGTCTGTACTCAGGAATGTGCATTCTCCAAAAGCCTATGGCACCTAGGAAAGCTTGTGTTTCCTTCTTGTTGGTTGGTGGAGACATCGCGGTGATCTTATTGATGACCTCAGTGGGGATTTGGCGCCGCCCGTCTTGCCACTTTACTCCCAGGAACTGGATCTCTCGGGCAGGACCTTTGACTTTGCTCCTCTTGATGGCAAAACCGGCTCCCAGCACAATCTGGATGATCTTCTCTCCTTTCTCAAATACTTCCATTGCCGTGTTCCCCCACACAATGATGTCATTGATGTATTGCAGATGTTCTGCAGCTTCACCCTTTTCCAGTGCAGCCTGGATCAGTCCATGGCAGATGGTGGGGCTGTGTTTCCACCCCTGGGGCAGTCGGTTCCAGGTGTACTGCACGCCCCTCCAGGTGAAAGCAAACTGAGGCCTGCACTCTGCTGCCAGAGGAATGGAGAAAAATGCATTGGCAATGTCAATGGTGGCGTACCACTTTGCTGCCTTGGACTCCAGCTCGTACTGGAGTTCCAGCATGTCCGGCACGGCAGCGCTCAGCGGTGGAGTCACTTCATTCAATGCACGATAGTCCACAGTCAATCTCCATTCTCCGTCAGACTTGCGCACAGGCCAGATGGGGCTGTTGAAGGGTGAGTGGGTTTTGCTGACCACCCCTTGGCCTTCCAGCTCACGGATCATCTTGTGGATGGGGATCATGGCATCTCCATTTGTCCTGTACTGCCTGTGGTGCACTGTCAAGGTGGCAATTGGCACTTGCTGCTCCTTCACCTTCAGGAGTCCCACTGCAGATGGGTTCTCTGACAGTCCAAGCAAGGTGTTCAATTGCTTAATGCCTTCTGCCTCTACAGCAGCTATTCCAAAAGCCCACCTGAGTCCCTTTGGCTCTTTGTAATAGCCCTTCCTGAGGAAGTCTATGCCTAGAATACACGGTGCCTCTGGGCCAGTCACAATTGGATGCTTCTGCCACTCCTTCCCAGTCAGGCTCACCTCAGCCTCCAGCAAAGTCAATTCCTGTGATCCCCCTGTCACCCCAGCAATAGAAACAGGCTCTTCCCCCACATGTTCTGATGGTGTTAGGGTGACCTGTGAACCAGTGTCAACTAATGCCCTATGTTTATGTGGCTCTGATGTGCCAGGCCATCGGATCCACACCGTCCAAAAGACCCGGTTTTCCCCTGCCTCTCCCTGGCTAGAGGCAGGGCCCCTCTAGCACTGGTTATTATTTCCTTCCTGGGCATACATGTTGGAGGTTCCCTCAAGGGGATCTGACAAATCATCCTCCCTTCTGTAATACCCTGCATCTTGGTTATGGGAAGTTGAGGCTACCTTCACTTTAGTGGAGCTCCCTTGGTTAGTGTTTCCCTCCCTGAGTTGACGCACCCGTGCTGCCAGGGCAGAAGTGGGTTTCCCATCCCACCTTCTCACGTCTTCCCCATGGTCACACAGAAAGAACCACAGGTCAGCTCGTGGGGTGTATCCTCTCTCCTTAGCTGGGGGACGTTGGGCTCTAACTCTGGCATCTGTGACTCGCACTGGTGCTGCATTGACCTTCCTCATCTCCTCCCTCACCCCTCTTATCTCCTCCTTGAACTCCTCTCTGAGTTCCCTAATCACGGCAGAGACCTGAGCCTGCATTGGGCCATTCATTATGCTCTCAAAATTTCTGAGCTTATTGGCAACAGAACCCACTGTCTCGTGGTTGGTGTCAGCATTAATGGCTGCAATGAATGTGGTGTATTGAGATGGCCCCAGGTGTGCCAGATTCCACAACATCTGCCCTGTGCACCTGACCTTGTCGGGGTCATTGTCATGTTGTCCACCCCTCCCAAAGAGTACCTCCAGTATTGCCACTTCTCTCAGCTGTTGGAACTCCTCCTCAGCAGTCTTCCAGCACATTCTATGGTGGCGCTCCTGCATTGTCTCTCTATGGACAAACCTCTCTCTTACACTCATTAAAAGCTGCTCCCAGAGGGAAAGGGGGCCTGGTTCCCTTACGAATACGTGATCCACACCTGAGTCCTGGGTTAGGGGTCCCAAATTCCTTGCCTCAGTACCATCCAGCTGCACACCTGTACCCATAAAGTCCCAGAGCTGCAGTAACCATGTTGTATAAGCCTCACGGCCCCTTCGTACAACATCTTTACGCAGATTACGGAGACTCTCGTATGACAGGGACTCTGTGACGATCTCAACCTCTGGCTCCCCTGCTGGTTGTGAGGGCCCTGCTTTCTGATCCTTATTATCTAGGTGCTTTGTTTTCACCCTAGACTTTCTAGTTTCCACGGGGGCAACTGCTGCTGGTTGTGAGTGCCCTTGCAGTTCAGCTGGAACCTGGAGAGATGTAACATTTGTGGGTTCCACTGCTGCACCATCAGGTTCTCCCTCTTTAAGGCAGGGGGAGAGTTTCTGAAGAGCTGGGGAAAGGTACTCCTTCAGCATCTGGGCCATCTCCTTCACTAGAAACCCCACCCACTCTGGATGGTTCCTTTCTGAGGTGAGCTCTGGGGCAGAGTCAGGCTCAGGGGCAACATCCTTAACGTCTGGGGCAGAATCCTTAGTCTCTGGGGCAGGGGCAGGGTCAGGGTCAGGCTCTGGGGCAGAATCCTTAGTCTCTGGGGCAGAATCCCTATTCCTTGGGGGAAGTATCAGGGTTGTCATCCAAGTCAATCTCCCCTCATCTCGGAATGTTAAATAGAACAGGTTTACAAGGCCTATTGGCAATGTCAGCCACTGTATGATATCATTACTACTTAGAAGAGATTTGAATCCTTCAAAACCTGGTGGAGCAGACCCAAAAAACTGTGTAAGGGGTTGGGACAAAATTTTTCCTGCTGTCATATCCTCACAGTATATGCCATTATTAAAGTAACCCCAAAAACATACAGTTAGAGTGTGATAGCTCCGAATCCATGTGCCCACCTTCCAGAGGAAGTTAAAAATCCATGAATTTCTCACGTTATCAGCCCACAAAATGAACTGGATAATAGTTACAGCAGCCTGAGTTATAGGACCCATGTTCAAGTAAGGGATTGCAAATGGGAGAGATACAGCTGTGGCCACATGGAGCCCAAACCACGGTAAGCTGGACAACATGATGCCACCTAACACAAAACTGAGGTAACTCAAGAACTGTTATTCCTTTTTCACCCTTTTCTCTCAATGCCCTCGGGCCCCACATTGCGTGGCCTAAATCTGTCCTGGTTTGAAAGACAGGTGTTTGCTAAGGAAAGCAGAAGCTTCCCTTTGGACTGAAAAAAAAAATGTGATCCTTCCTTCCTTGTGATTATTATAATTTTGGAATTAAGAGAGCTCTCAGGCAAAGATATGGAGGTAGGAATAACAGTTCTTTACTAGTATATCTAACAAGACAAACACGAACAACAACAGCTATGAAATTACCCACAAACAGAACAGTAACTCAGTCCCAGTGTTTTTTGACTGCAGGCACCTTTTCCCTGAGCTGCAGTTCCCAGTGCTGGGGGCGGGCAGGTCCCGCAGAGCTGCAGGAGGGCTGGGGGTGATGGCAGCGCTGTCCCAGGGGGAGAGAGAGATGGAGAGAGAGCCCTCTGCTCACGGTGTGGGTCCCAGTGCTCAGCAGAGTGCTGGATGGTGGCAGGTTACAGCGAGAAGGCAGCAGGGCAGGGTCCGACACCAGTGAGGATGGCTCCCAGCAATGGGATGGCAGGGATGGGTCTCAGGCGGCGATCGTCCTTCTCGTCCGAACTCCACGGGGGAAATGGGCCGAGCCAGAGCCTTCCATCTGCTCTTCTGGTTGTTTGAATCTCATGGGCTTCCCCTCTTCCCTCCCCTCCCCCCTCCCCCTTGTCACCAGGGCCCAGTCAACAGGTATCTTAGCATGACAATGGGGAAAATTCCACAGAGGGAAAAGGGAAAGAACCAGCCCCCAACATGTATCTTTTTTTCAGCATCTTTAAAGCCAAGGAAATACAAACTAACAGGCCTTGTAGGACCACCAGGGCCTCATTGCCATATGTGTACTGACAGCCCTGAGATGGAGAAACCCCATTCCACCTGAAAAGAATCTGTAGAGTAAATAGGGCCCAGGGCTTGATAAGCTGTTACTTCAGATATCAGCAATTGCAGTTCTTCCTCCTGAAAAAGAGCCCAATCCCATTTCACCCCTTCCCTCAGCAAGTCATAAAGACGCCTGGCAGTTTTTGAAAAATCAGGAATGGATTTTCTCCAGAACACTAAGAATGTCCAAATTTTATGGCTGCTGGCAGGAAAATGTGACTGTGAACCTGGTGTCTGCTGAGAAGGGGTTGTATAGGGAGGAAAGGGAATGGGCCCAGAGTCAGTGGAACTGTGCTGGTCCCTTGGGTTCTCAAGAACTCTGTCTACTGTGTCTACAGGGGTTATAGCTGCAATGGTGTTTTGAAGGAGAATTGCTGCAGATTAATTGACTCTGGAAGACCACAAATCAAGGGGGTCATAATTTCAGGCATTACAGGTAATTGCATAGGTGATTCATAGACAACAGTTAATTTTCTTTCATGTATCATTTGCAAGCAGGCAGCTTTGTGAATGTCTGCTAAAAGTTGGTTGGGAGTTCCAGTTAAAGCTACAGGGTCTCCCCTTTCCAAGGGGTTAAATCCCCCTGCCCAACAGGATGCGTGCTGGGTTAGGGACCATGGGTTACGTCTGTCTCCTGTTGTAAAGAAAACCCCATGTCCCCAGTAGCCACCAGCTTCTTGTTCTGATAATTTAATCTGATCTCCCCCAGTGAGTGACGCTCAGAATACATATTAAGTGTCAGATTGATGGGAGAACATATTCAATCAATCACATTTTCTAAATTATACCAATTATTTTGTTCCCCTTCTTCCTCTCCTTGAGGGGGGTCTGGCACTTTATATAGCTAATAAAGAAAAAAATGCAGCTATATTTGTTGCACTGGAATTTTCAGTCATTTTTTCAAGGGGCAAGTAAAAACCATTACAGGGAGGTATATCACTTAAGTTACACTCACACACACACAGAGCTTTTCTCTGTGTTCTCCTTCACTTCCCTGTGTGTGCGAGGAGACCAAAGCTGCTTGGGAGGCACTACCTTCAGTACAAATCTCTGGTTGTCTCTTCACTACACCAAGCAGTCAAAAACACAATAAAAACAACAGAACAGTCCTGTCTTTTGCACCAAGAGATCTTTAGTGAAATTCTGCAGACAGAGCCCTCAAACGAGTGTGGGGGTGTTTTTCACCTGGGTGTGTGCAGTTTGTGGGAAATCTGAACTTGCCCCCCTTGCTTTCTAGACAAGCTCACCCCTTTGGAGGTGGCCAGCTAGGTGTGGCTGGAGCAAGACGTCCTTCCCCTATTACAGACTGCACACAACCTGCCCCCCTTCTGTCTGTCAGAATCCTGTCCGTGATGCCAATTTAATATCGTGATCTGCCAGTACCGGTGGGGGATCGTGATGGCTCGTTTTGATCTCGAGGTATAAAAGACACAGCGGGGGGACAATAGTATGTTCCAATATAGCATTTTATTTGATGCTAACAATTCAGTTATCTGATAGAGGGGAGAGTTTAAGGAAACAAAGAGATAGAGAAAAGAGGGGAAATGAGAAGAAGGGAAATAGCTACCAACGATGGGACGGCGTCCTCGTGGTTTTCAGCCAATAGATGGGTCTTCCTTCCGTGGGGAGATCTCAAGAGACTTCTCCAAAGAGTCACCTTTTTATAGTCTTTTCTCAAAGTGAGTGATGTCTGGCCAAGAGGGAGGCAGATTTATGGACCATTGTGTGCTCAGAGAAGCAGGTGCCCGCATGTCTGGGCTATTGTCTGCTGGAGAGCGCTGTACCATGATGGATCAGCACAGCATGCACAGCACACCTGCAAACAGTTATTTGGTAAACATCTACCTTGGCCGGGCCAGAAGTCCTGTTCAAAGCCAACCAGGCCAGAAAACTCCTGTGTGGAGCGAGTGGGGTTCACTGGGGTCTTCTTGTGACGGTCGTGAGGCAAATGAGGGAAACTTCAGACTGTCTCTTCCAGGAGTGTGTCTGTTTGCAGTGGGGAAAGTTAGGAGTTTCAGAGTACTTAAAAAAAAAAAGGAAAAGCATCTCTTTGCCTGAGTGCAGCCAGTTCTCCAAGCAAAGCAGGTCCCACATGAGGGAGGACAGACAGGATGGAGTTGGGGAATGTGGAGCAAGGTTGTCCACACTGGGTCAGACCTCAAGGCACAGCTTCTCTGAGCAGACCAGACCTCCTGAGGAGAGACCCTGGATCAATATCAGTCACTGAGTGCTGCAATCACCTCTGCTCTAAAAGGAGCAGTAATGAAATATACCCTTTAAAATCGGAATGGATATTTCTCCTGAAGTGCAGCAGAAAACCTTCCTGATGAACTGCACCAGACCAGAGGGAAATCAAGACAGAGCCGTGGTTTGTCAGGAGTTCTTTGATCCCAATGAGCCCCGTGGTGCATTTGGTGCTGAGCCCTTGAACCTCGGGGCCTAGGAGGAGATTGCACAAACCCTTCCAGGAGTCCAAGTCAGAAGAACCTTTCAGCTGCTGCACATGCCTGTGCCTTGGGCTGGCCCAGGCACCTTCTGGGGGATGTGGTGCACCTCAGCCCTGCTCTAGGAGAGAAATTCCTTTCTCCTTGTTTCCAGTCTGGGCCTCCACAACTGCCCTTGGCATTAATTGTTTCTTTCTCTGGATATTCTCTGTCAAAAGATCCATCACCTCTGAAACTGCCCGTCAATCCCTCCCAGGGCTCTCCTCTGCTGTCCTCAGTCTCCAGCCCACTGAGCACTGAACTCCTTTGTCCACTCCTTTGACTGCTCTCAAATGGTCACGTGCTTGAGGCCATGGGCCCCTGGACAAGAAGGACGGTTCCTTTCTATAGGAGAGCAACCTCAGAACCCAAGGTTTTGAAGGAAGATGAGAGACAGTCACCAGAGGCCAAGGCAAGCCAGACCTGTTTGTCTTGGCAGCATTTGTCTGGGAGATATCCTTGGATAGACCAAATCTGGGAGGCCAAATGCCAATTTTGTCCATGGGCATCAGGACAAGAAATTCTTTTCTGGAGGAAGGAAATTAGGGAGCCCCAGTGTTTCAAAGGCAGATAAAAGCTGGCCCTCAGGAAGCCAAAGTAACCTACATAGTCCTGGCAGCTTTTGTCTGAGAGCTACCCTTGCATATATACAGAAATTTGGAGGCACAATTCCAGTCTTGGCCATGAATGCCTGTGCTTGAAAGATGTTTTTTCCATGGGAAGAAAACGTTCAGGGTCTGCCGCCGGGGTACACAGGGCTTGGCACGGGCCGAGAAGGCAACAGAAAAACAGACATGGGGACAATCGGCCCCAGGGCTTCAGTTGCAGCAGCAGCAGCAGCAGCAGTGACAGAAGCGACTTTGTCGACCCTCTGGCCCTCCTCTCCCTCTCCCGCAGTCCCACAGCCTCTCTCGGTCTCTCTTTCCCTGTGTCGCCCTCCTCTCCCAGTCTCCGTCTCCCAGTTCCGAGCTGGGCCATGCCCTCGCGCTGCCCTGGCCCCAGGGGGGGATTTCCCATCCCTTTCCCCATCCCCATCCATCCCGGCACGGTCTCACCTCCACGCGGCTCTGGCTGTACTGGCGGTGGTGCTGCTGGATGGACATCAGTGCGTGGAGCGGCATCGCCTCCCTTTGGCTCCGCCTGTCCCGACACCGGCCCCGGACCCGGCCCCGGCCCCAACATGGGCCCCGACCCCAACCCCGGTCCCTGGCCCTGGCCCCAAGGTGTGCCCTGGCCACGGTCCTGGTCTTGGTCCTGGCTCCTCCCGGGCCCGTGGAGCACACACACGGCACGGCTGCTCCTGCTGCCTGTGTTGCGGTTTCCCAGGCCCGAGCTCCACCGCTCGGCAGCGCGGTCGCTGGCCCTGAGCCTCTGCTGTCCCGTTCCAAAGAGCGAACACCTGGGGCTGCCCGGCCCGGGGCGGCTGAGGGGTGCTCAGGGCTCATGTCTGGCCCCGGGCCGAGCGCTGACAGCCGCGTCTCGCTGGCAGGGGAGGCGCAGCACGGCACGAAGGAGCGGTACCAGCTCGGTTTGCTGCTGGGGTGTGGCGGCTTTGGCAGCACCTGGGCGGTGACTCGGCTCTCAGACGGTGCCCCGGTGAGTGGCGGGATCAGTGGCAGGCAGAGGAGGAGGAGGAGGGAGGAGGACGAGGAGGAGCTCAGCCTGCTGCTGCCCTTGGCATGCAGGTGGCCATCAAAAGGGTGCCATGGAACCACGTCCAGCACTGGGGCAAGCTGGTGAGTGAGCGGGGGCCAGAGGGAGAAGCTGGGGCGTGCCAGGATGGGATGAGTCGAGACCTGGAAGGGTGGAAGCCACCAGGAGCCTGGAGGGAGAGTGGGTGTGGGGCCAGCAGAGCATCCCGTGCTGGGGGAGAGCTTCCCAAGTCCTGGCACAGCATCAGCCCCACTGACGGCATCGTGGTCCTCCTGCAGCCCGATGGCACCAGCGCACCACTGGAGATCGTGCTGCTGGACAAGGTGTCCACTGGCTTCCCTGGAGTTCTCCAGCTGCTGAAGTGTCTTGAGCTCCCCAACGACATCCTGATGGTGCTGGAATACCCGGAGCGGTGTCAGGACCTCTGTCATTTCATTCAGTCACAGGGGTTCCTGTCGGAGGAGGTGGCACAGGAGCTGTTCTGCCAAGTGCTGGAGGCCGTGCAGCACTGCACCAGCTGTGGGGTCCTGCACAGGGACATCAAACCAGAGAACATCCTGCTTGACCTGGCCACCGGGCAGGCAAAATTGATTGACTTTGGCTGTGGCACCTACCTGCAGGACACAGCCTACACTCACTTTACAGGTGAGCCCACACAGGGCTGTGTTCCCAGTCCCAGCATCTCCTGGCCCAACATCTCAGGGCCCAGCCTGGCTGTGGCAGCAGGGACTCTCCTTTTTGCTGCCAGTCATGGCACTGAGTCTTCATCTGAGTTACTTTTGACTGGGGTGGGTGGGGGGCCAGCTTCCAGCCCTGCTGGCAGCTTTTGCCAGCCACTGTGTCCAGGACTGGGGCTGGGGCAGCCAGCCTGACAAAAACACCCGTGGGTGGGGGCAGTGGGTTGTGGGGGGGTCCAAACCTGTGCAGCAGCTGTTTTGGTGGGCAGGTGAGAAAGGGCTTGCACTACTGTGCTCACATTGCTTGCCTTGTCCTCATAATGTCTTTTGGGGCAATGCAGGCAGGGAGGATGAAGACATGGATTTTTTCCACCACGGAGTGGGTTTTTCCTTGTCATGGTCAGGCCTTGCCAGGGCTTCTGCTGCACTCTTCCAGCACCAGTGGCTCCTTTTCCAACCCCAAGTTTGTACACAAGTCCCAGGTGCTGGCCAGAGGCAAGGGGTCACACCATGTGCCACTGGTGCAGCCCTAGCATGCCCAAGGATTCTGGGGCCAGGCTCTGGGAGCAGCAGCATCCCCCTGATGAACTCCATCTGTATTCCATAGGAACACCGTCCTACAGCCCGCCAGAATGGACCCACTTTGGCTGGTACTATGGCAAGCCAGCTACCCTCTGGTCCCTGGGCATCCTGCTGCACCAGATGGTCTGTGGGGAGCACCCTTTCAGGAGAGGCCAGAACATCAGCTGGAACCATCAGCTCTCGCTGCCACAACAGGTCTCTCAAGGTGAATCCTCATCTCTGGGCACGGGGGGAATACCAGTGCTGGGAGACAGCAGTGGGCTCGTCAGCATCCCGCTCTGGCAGCTGCTGAGGAGGTGGCACATGTCCTGCTCTCCTGCTCTCCTCCAAAACAAAGAACTGATGGGAAGGTTTAGGCCCAGCTCTGAGCACATGCAGCACAGCCTGAGCATGAGAACAGTGGGGCAAAGCAGACTGGAGCCTCCTCCAACTGATCGGTGGTTTCTGCTTTCTCTGTCCAGGGTGCCAAGATCTGATCAGTTGGTGCTTATCCATGCTCCACATGGAAAGGCCCTTGTCAGAAGACCTGTTTTGTGACCCTTGGATGCAGCAAATTCACCTGCCATAGAAGAAGGGAGAGAGCCACAGGCACACTTGGATGCAGGGCTCTGGTAAGTTCCAGTTGCACACAGGCCTTGGCAATCAGAAGCAAAGAAGCCCAGACTTTTTTGTCCTGCCTGTGTCACTGCACAGGGGTCATCAGGTGGGAACACACAGCCCTTGAGCTGCTCAGCCCAGTACTGGTGGCCACCATCTGAGCTGCTTTGGCTTGTCCTGGTTCACTGACAGCTGGGGCCTGGGCAGAACACTGAGAGCCTGGTCTCACCCCAGGGAAGGAGAAGGAGCCCCTGGAGAAGCTGTAGCAGGTGGGGCTGCTGCTGCTGGAGACAGTGAGGATGACATCAAGGATGACAACCTCTTCCTCCACCTGGCCACTGGCAAGCTGAAGATGGACTTGGATTCTGGCACCTTCTTCAAAGCCAGGCTCCACGGCGAATTTACAGATGAGTCCAGACCCAGGGGGATGCTCCCAGATTTGGGCATTGCACAGCCTGGCCAGGAAGCAAAGGTTCCCCCTTTGCTGGGGAGGATAAAACTGATTCTTCTGTCGTCTGCCAAGCTGCGTTTTGGCAGGGCCAGGGGGATGGGCTGGGGTGGGTACGAAATGGGAGTCAGCTCCTGGCCCTGCCAACAGCCCCCAGCACCCACCGTGCCCCGGGCTGGGGCAGCCAGCACGACACAAACAAAGCCCCATGGTGGGAGTGAGGTGGGACTCCAGAACTGGGCATGGCTGCTTTCCTTGGCAGGCAAGGAAGGGCTTGGGCTGCTCCACTGCCCTTGCTTGCTTTGGGATCACCATGACTTTTGGGGCCAGTGCAGGGGAAAAGGGAGAAAGCATGGGCTTCTCTCACCCGTGGGTGGCTTTTTCCCTGGCATCTAGGGTTGGGCCTTCCTCAAGCGCCTGACAGAGATGACATTTTTTACCATTTTTCTTTTCTCCCCTTCTGGATGGTAATCTATTTTCATTAATTTGTTGATTCTTTATCTAAAGGAAGTGTTCCAGGTGGGCTCCAGTGTGGATCAGGAAGTGCTCGGGACCAGCTGCGGCGTGGATGGGCCGTGCCCTTGGAGAAGGCTGAGGACATCCCTTGGGACCAGCTTTTCTTCCAGCAGCGATGGCATGAGGTGGGTCCCCATCTTCTTGTCACAGTGGGATGAGAGCTTTTGGGAGATGGCAGCGAGCACAGGAGCATCCTGCTGTGGCAGCTGCTGAGGAGGTGGATGTGCCATGGCTGGCTGCAGGCTGGGCACATGTCCTGCCCTCCTGCTCTGCTGCCCAAGGCAGCAGTGATGGGCACTGCTCTGGGCACGGCCAGCATGGCCTGGGCACCGTGGCAGCTGGGACAAGGGGCACAGGAGCCTTCAGCTGACGGGCAATTTCTGGTTTCCCTCCTTGCAGCCGGGCCCTGTGGATGCTGAGGCTGCTCTGGGCTCTGCCAGGGCTCTGCTGCAGCTCAGCACCAGGCTGGAATCAGCCAAAGGAGAAATGGAGTGACCTGCAGCAGAGACTTGCTTGAGCATTTCGGCAACGCAGCTCAAGTTTGCAGAGTGTACACTTCCAAGGGAAAACATGACACCCCCCAAAAAGTAAATTTGTTCAATACCTTCTGAAATGAAGTCAATCTGGGATGACCCCAAATGATATTTTTCAGCCTGCTCAAGCTCTAGCTCAGTCCTTCTCTGAACAGTTCTCTCCCCCACCTGCCTTTTACTTCACAAGTGCTCCCTCATTTCCCCCAGTGAATTCCCAGCCCATCACAGTCTCCATCACCTTGTTGCCTTCCTTGACGCCCCTCAGCACGTGGAAGACTGAGTTCCAGGATTAGGGACTCATTCTTTCACTGGCTGAAGAGCAGCAATGTCTCAGAGGTCCAGTGAGATTTTAGTGTCCTTCAGAGCTGCTCTCCTGCTCTCAGCTCTCCTCACTGCTGAGTTGCCACTCCCTTCTCCTCGTCCTTCCCGCAGGATGAACTCTGTGCATCCCCTTGAGCCTCCCCACTCTTCCCAGCCCACCCACCCAGCTCAGTTAGGCTGAAGCTCAAGCTTGTGTCCTCTGGCACAGCAGTGCAGTCCCCTGTGCAGGGAGCCCCAGCCCCAGAGCACAGCACACAGCAGTGCAGTCTGGGCTGGACCAGCTCCCCTCCACCCCTGCCTTGGCTGTCTGTGGCACCTGAATGCTCCCTGTTTGGAGCTGTCACTGCAGGATGGCCCCAGGGCAGAGCCCAGCCGGGCTCCCACGGCATGCCCTGAAGCTTGGGGCAGAGAGTGGAACCAGGGCTGAGGTGCATGGGGAGCACCCAGAGCTGTGGCTTGCACTCAGTGTTTGCAAGTGTTGTGTTCTCATCTCGTGCAGCCTGTGGGGAAAACAGCCTGTGCTGCCAGGCCAGCACTGCCCCTCTGGGCAGGGACAAGGCTGAAGGGCTTTCCCATTCCAGAGGAGCCAGCACTGAGCCTTGGCAGGGCCTGGCAGGGCTGGACACAGGTCTGGCTCCTGTCCAGGACTCACTGCCCACCCACCCACATTGTGCTCCCAGGGACAGAAGGGTCTGACTGTGCCATGGGCTCTGGGATGTCTCTGTACCCATGGACAGAAGGGTCTGTCTGTGCCAGGGGCTCTGGGATGTCTCTGTACCCATGGACAGAAGGGTCTGTCTGTGCCAGGGGCTCTGGGATGTCTCTGTACCCATGGACAGAAGGGTCTGTCTGTGCCAGGGGCTCTGGGATGTCTCTGTATTTCTGGACAGAAGGGTCTGACTGTGCCAGGGGCTCTGGGATGTCTCTGTACCCATGGACAGAAGGGTCTGTCTGTGCCAGGGGCTCTGGGATGTCTCTGTATCCATGGACAGAAGGGTCTGTCTGTGCCATGGGCTCTGGGATGTCTCTGTATCCATGGACAGAAGGGTCTGTCTGTGCCAGGGGCTCTGGGATGTCTCTGTACCCATGGACAGAAAGGTCTGACTGTGCCATGGGCTCTGGGATGTCTCTGTATCCATGGACAGAAGGGTCTGTCTGTGCCAGGGACTCATGGATGTCTCTGTATCCATGGACAGAAAGGTCTGACTGTGCCATGGGCTCTGGGATGTCTCTGTACCCATGGACAGAAAGGTCTGACTGTGCCAGGCTATCCATATTGTGTTTGTACCTGTGGGACCAACATGGAGAGTAAAAGTGTCAGTCACGTTGCTTGCACACCCCTTCCTCTCTATTCCATACACATCCATGCACACCCCCATGTATGGATATATTAAAAGGATAGGGATGGACAGAGATTTCCCACAGAGCTCTAACTTTGGCATAACTCACCTTGTAAGGCAGTGGACAGGGGATTTGTTCCCCAGCTTTGTGAGTAGGTGTCCAAGAGCTGAAGGGAGCAGCATTTGGGAGCAATTTCAGGATTTCTAGGCAGGAAGTGGAGCTGACAACCATCTGCATAAATCGCTGGATTCACTGCTGGGATGGGCTGCTATTAATTGAGGAATATGGCACAATGGAGACATGAGACTTGGAAAAATCCCAGTCGTCGTGGATTTGTGCCAAGGGGGTAGCTGCAGAAACACTTTGTGTCTGCTCTGGGGACACAAGGTCCAAGGATCTGCAGTGTCAGAGGGTGACTGTGGCTGGTGGCAGGTGAATTCCCGTTTCATGACATCCCAGAGTGGCACAGGACAAAGATAAAAGCACCCACAACCTCACTGATGAAGTCTTTCTGATGCTGCACATCCTATAGGAAAAGCTGCTGTCACCCAATCCATTTGGAGCTATCACATTAATTTTCAATTCTTTAGGTTACAGTTTCAAACTGCAGTGTTTTTACCCTCAAAACACAATCATGCACAATCCATATTTCAATTTTCTCTTTCTTCAACCACAATTAAAAATGACTTAATATTACAATCAAACCCCAAAATCTTTTAAAAAAGGATGCTGAGGTCAGTAATATGGATCCATGTCATCAGAACTTTCACAAAGCAAATAATTTAGTTGTCTTTTTAAAAAAGATCAGATACTAATTAATCCAAAGTTACACTAGATTTTTCACTACACATTGGGGTTTTTTTCCTCTATACTTTCACTTTTCTTTTTGTTCTTTTTTTTACTTTTCTTTTTTAAACACAGCGAACACATCCTAAGAAAGGAATGTACAGCAAAATGAGATGCATTTCTGATAAACAATGAAAATGTAGGCTCCTCCTCTGTTTACTTTTGTCTGGATACTCTGAAAAAAAAATATAGCAGATAGCAGCAGCAGATGCACAGTGGTTGCTTTGGACTAAACTGGAGTTTAGCACTGGTGACATCCTGATCCAGTCACGAGTTGCAGAATCCTTGTGCAGATCTCAAGCCCTGTGTTTGCAGGCACAGCACCTGCAGCTCTGACACAGCAGTGCATGAGAACAGCTCTGCTATTCCCCCAGAGAATCGGGGCTCTGCCCAAGAACGAGGTGCTACAGTCCTTTGCTCCTGGTTCCCGTGTGGAGCAGCTCCTTCCCGCTGGCTGAGCTGCTCAGGCAGAGCCCGGCAGCTCCTGGCCCTGCAGGGCTGAGGCTTTTCCCCCTTGCTGGGCACAGACTGATGGAGCAGCACTGCTGAGCACGGGGACACAGCGAGGGACCATGAGCAGCTGCCTTTGTCCACCTGCAGCTCCAAGGCCCAAGCTCTGAGCAGACAGGGCTGGGAGGGACTCGCAGGCTCCCTGTTTGCTGGGCTGCCCCCCTTGTGCCCGGCCCAGCTCTGTGTGGGGCAGAGGGAGAACAAGGGGCAGCTCCCTCCCAGCTCCCAGCCCCAGCCCAGGGACCCCTCTGGCCCCGGGGCTTGGGGCACTGTCAGCACCCTCTGCTCCAGCCACCGCTTCTGCTGGCACTGACAGCAACACCCAAACTGTGGCTGATCCCGAGGGAGCAGCAGCAGTGCCTGCATCTGATCCCTGATTCTGGGGCACGGCTGGACAAACGACACCCACAGCAGCAGCAGCAGCAGCAGCAGCAGCACATGGACCTGACTTTGAGCACAGCCCCTGGCACTGTTCCCTCCCGTGTGCAGTGGTGTCACAGCAGCCTGGGGCACCTGGGAGCCCTCTGTGCCAGCAGGGACTGGAGATGGCAGCCCTGGGCTCCTGGAGGTTGTGCAGCGAACAGAGGTGGGGACTCCCTCTCCATGTGGAGCTTCCAGATGGAAAAGGCTGCTGTGACCAGGCAGCTGCAAGGGCAGAGAAAGGAGGGGCTGGAGCCCTTGATTTGTGCCAGTTCCACAGTCCTGGGGAGCAGCCACTGAGCACAGGGGGAACAGAGGGCACAGCAAGAGGGACAAAACCAGTCAAGGTCAGAGACAGGAAAGAGCCAGAGCTGGGAGCAGGAACAGCTGCTTCATTGCACCCTTGGACAAAGTGCTTGGCTGAGCTTCCAAAGTGCTGAAAGGCATGAAAGGCAGAGAGGTAACAGCAAACCATGCTCCTGTTTGCACAGCCTCCCCTCTCAGTGTCCCAGAAGGATTTGGATGAACTGTATTCTTCATTCTGAGTTGTCAAATTCAGCATGAGCAGCTTAGCCCCAGGAGCTAAAGCAGCTGAAGCTTTAGGCCACAAGGGCTGACCAAGAGGGAACTTTTGGACCCCCAGGTTTAGGATGGCCAGCAGTTGGGATGTGTCCCAAGGAGGCTGTGCCAGCTTCTCTGGAAGGCCCCGTGCCCTTCCAGCTACGGCTGTGTCAGCAGCCCTGGGGGCTCCTTCTGCTGCCCTGAGCCCGCAGAGCAGGGCAGTGTTTGCTGGTGGTTAGAGCTGCTCATAAACATCCTGTCAGGCTGCATTAAACACTTGGGGCGAGGGATTTCTTCCAACCTGGGCAACTTTGGGTGGGCTGAGGGTGTCCCCAGGGCAGGTGGCAGTGTGTGCAAGGGCCTTTGTGACACAAAGCAGCACAGTCACCATGGCATGGAAGGGGACACGGTGTCAAAGGACCCTTTGTGACCTGTGCTGACATAGGAGCTGGCAGTGACACAGCCACACCACAGTGCTCGGAGCAGGCGACGGGACAGGACGAGCCGGAGCGGTGCTGTGAGGAGCCCCCACACAGCGCACTCGTTCGTGTCTGATCCAGAGCTTTTCTGAGGCGTTATTCCTGCAGGTGACCTCGTGGCAAGGCTGTGGGACTTGGTGGCCCGTGGCCTTCCCGAGGCTTCTCTTTTGCAGGTGCACTCGCGGCCGGACCGCAGGACTTGGTGACCAGAATTGCTTACGAGGAGTCTCCTGTCCTTGTGGCAGGAGCCCTCAAGAGCAGAGTGCAGGACTTGCTGTCCTGCAGCCTTCCTGAGGCATCTCTGTCGTGGGTGTCTTCAAGGCACAACTGCACGACTTGTTGCCTCACAGCTTTCCCAAGGCATCTCTCTAGAAGGTGCCTCTGAGGCCAGACTCTGACATGGCGGGCAGATTTCTCAGCCTGTTCAATGTTTGCAGAGGGAAAAAAGAGAAAGGCCCTGGAGTATCCCCAGAACAACCACCTGAGGAGCTGGAGCAGTTCCAGCCAATGCAGGATGGTGAGTGGCACAGCAGGGCCACAGGGCTAATGGCTGCTGCCAGCTGGGCCCCATCCCATCCCATCCCATCCCATCCCATCCCATCCCATCCCATCCCATCCCATCCCATCCCATCCCATCCCATCCCATCCCATCCCATCCCATCCCATCCCATCCCATCCCATCCTACCCCACCCACTGTGGACATGGCCAGGGACAGGACAGAAGAGGGGCTGGGCAGACACCCCGCAGCAGCCGTGCTCCATCCCCTGGGGCATCCTGGGGCTGTCCCTGCCTGGGGAGCGCAGGGCTGGGCTGTGTTCTCTGGCCTCTCCCACAGCCCCTCAGCTCTGGCTGCACTCGCTCTTACCCAGGAGCAGCCATGGACTGGACACAAGAGCAGGAACCCACCCGTGGCCGCTTCCGCACAACACTGAAGGTACCTGCAGCCATCCCTACCTGGGCTGGGCCTGCTGTCACTGCTCAGCCCAGCACAGCGCTTGGAGCATTGCATGGAACTTGCCTCTCGTCCCTGTCCTTTGTTCTCCTGCAGAGGTTCCAGAAGTTCCTACGCATTCGACGTAGGAAGACCAGAACCACAGCTACAGAGGGCACAGCTGAGCCTGACTCCAGGCTGACCGAGCTCCAGTCAGAGCCAGATGTCAGCCCAAATTCACCTGAGTGCTCAGAGGGCTCTGACACTGCAATGAATGATGGCAGGGCAAAGGCTGACATGGCAGAGACTGAGGACATGGCCGGCACTGCAGAGACTGAGGGCATCACAAATACTGACACCACTGCCACTCTGAGTCAGGAACTCATTGGGGACTATTTCAAGGAGCCCTGTGTTTCTTCCCAGCCAAACGTAAGCAGCCTGAGGCCAGGGCTTGAGGCCTCACAGGAGTGCATGCCCACTCACACCATGGTCACTGGGCCCCCTCAGTCTTTGAGGCCAGCACAGTGTGGCGGGGAGGGAAGCACTTCTTAGGGGAAGCTGGGGAGTGTCTCCCATGGACAGTGCTCCAAGTCTTGCCCACCCCCTCCAGGTGCCAGCCATGGTGAAAAGCATCCACCAGAGTCTCGTGTCCCATGCCACTGTGGGTGTCAGGCTGCGCACTGACATTTGGAGGCTGGCTGGAGAACACCCTGCTGACGTGGTGCTGACCCTCCTGCGCTGTGCCCCAACGTGTGATGACAGGTACAGGGTCCACGTGCCTTGAGAGCTCAGGGCTCAACAGCCTTTAGGGCCCATGGCCCTGTACAGCCTGTCCAGTGGGGTCTGCCAGACAGGCACAGAGCTCCAGGACCCTCAGGCCCCTCTGTTTCCTCAGCCTGCTGCCATGCTCCCTCCCTCCCCCTCAGGGCATTGGGGCTCTGTCACCTGGGCCCCACAACTGTACAGGGCATGGTCCTGTGCCTGAGACCCCCTGACACAGAGCTGTGATCCCACAGAGCTGCTGCAAGGATGTGGAGAGCCATAGGCTCGTCAGGACCAACAGTGGAGAAGGTGCTGCCCACACTGCTCTGTGTGATGGAGGATTGGCCTCTGCACAGCATGAGCACCTCTGATGGAGACAACAAAGACGTGTTTGCCCTGGCTGTGAGTTTCTGGAACTGGCCTCTGCTCGCTCTCCACTCGCCTCTCCAGCAGCTCTCCATCCTCTCCGTGCCTCAGGCACTGGGCTGAAACCTGGGCTAGGGACAGGCTCAGGGGGCACTGGGCCCGCTGCTCCCCCTGCGTCTCCCCTCGGGCCCTGCCCCATGGACAGCTCAGCCCTGAGCGCTGTCTCGGGCTGCTTCTTTTGCAGGCTACTCTGGTGATCTGGCTAATTGTGCCTCAGTGCCAGAAGGCAGTGATCCTTTATTCCTCCCGCCTGTTTGTGGCTCTGCTCTTCCACGTTGTCATCACCACACAGCAGATGCCAGAGGAAGTTGATAACTTCTGGACAGCGTGCCGGGAGGAACATCGCCTTCCCAGCCAGCCCAACAGGTCCCAGTCCCCCTGTCCTTCCCATGCCCTTGTGGCCAGCACCAGTGCTCCCAGTGTGACCTGGACTTTGCTCTGCACACAGGTTTGCGGTGCAGGCCATGAAGGCTCTGCTCTTCTGTCTGCACTATGACCCTGAGGTGATGGCCATGGAGCGCAAGCGTGGCTGGGACACGCTGCTCTGTGCTGACACCCAGCACTATGCCGTGGGTCTGCTGGCCAGGTGAGACCCCCATTTCCCCTCTGTCCCCGACATTTGTGCTCTGTGCCCGGGGTGCCCCACACAGTCCCTGTGCTCATGGGCCAGAGGGATTTGTCACCAAGGGACAGCCAAGCAGACTGGAAAAGGCTGGGAGAGGAGGTGCCCAGAAGGAGCAGCCTCCCAAAATGCCCACATCAGCTCCAGGGATGCTGGGCAAAAACAGGATCTCTGTGACTCACTCCTGAGAGAGGTTTGCCTGCCCACCTCAGTGTCTTGGTGCCTTTTCCCCCATCAGGCAGATGCGCCGTGCCTCCCTCTCCGTGTGTTCTGGGGTTGCACGCCGCCTGCTTGGCTGGCTCAGCAGGGAAGAGCCACGCTGGGATCTGCCTTTCCTGGCATTCCTTGTGGAGGTGAGCCCGATGGCCAGCGCTGCCTCACTGAGCTGCCTCCCAGCTCTCTGTGGTCATCGCCACAGCTGCCTGGGACGGTGCCCGTGCCCTGTGCTGCTGTCTGGGCCCAGCCCTGTGCGGATCTGGGCTCCTGCTGGCTGGGTCCCCTGTCACTGCCCTGTGCCTTCCAGGTCCTGGACTGCTTGGATTTGACTCACTGTGCTGACAGCATCCTTGAGCTCATGTCAAGGCATGTGCAGAGCAAGTGCAGGGAGAGGCGTCGCCTGGCGCTCCGAGGCCTTGTGGTGCTCAGCAAGGATCCCTCGATGGTGAGAAGGGGACAGCGGCTGAAGCAGCGCTGGGGAAAGCAGCCCCTTGGGCTGGCTGGGCTTCAGGAGCTGAGGCAGATGCTCCCAGCTCTCCTGCCTCACCTCCCTGAGTTCTTTAGGACAGGCCTTTGGCCTCTGCGCCCTGCAGTTGGGGTTGCAGTGCCAGGGCAGTGTTGGTGGTGCTGTCATTCGTGGCTTCACAGCACAACCTTGTGTTCCACACAGGCCCTAAAAATGTGTAGCCTGTCTCAAAGGCTTTTGGAGCTGCTGGGTGATGCAGATGGAGAGGTGGTTGGCATGAGCCTCCACGTGTTCACCAATGTGCTCCAGGACAAAGACATCCTGATATCCAGCACCACCGCCCTGAAGCTGGCCCAGGCACTCCTGGCCCTCTTTGACAACGTAAGGCTCAGTGTCCTCAGCCACGGGCACTGGCTGCTGCCCAGAAACTTGGTGCCCTGTGGATTATTTGGGCTGTTGTTCAGGGGCTGCAGTAGTTGGTGCTGAGGTTTTTTCCTTTCCTCCAGGACAACAGCCACGTGCAGCTGCTCTCCCTTGACCTCTTCTGCAAGGTGATGGAATTGGTAGTAGACGAGGGAAAAAAGCCCCTTAAGTCAACTGTGCGCCAGAGCCTACTCCCACTTTTATTGCACTGTCATGATGAAAATTGGCGTGTGGCAGAGGTGAGGACTCGTGGGCTGCTGGTGCATCCCTGGGAGGGGGCTCGGCTGCCTCCTGCCCTGGCACCTCCCGGGCTGCAGCCTCCTCCAGGCCTTGGCACAGGGACATGGGTCCTGTGCCCTGAACTGCGCTGCCATCACCACATCTCTGCTGCTCTCCAGGCCTCTCGGGCAACACTGCATTGTGCGACCAAATTCCTGAAGAGGAGGAATCTGGAGCAGCTGCTGAAGAAGGAGCAGCTGTGGAAGTTGGCCGAGTGCCTGGTAAGGACGGCCTGGAAGCCCCAGGCTCAGGCTGGAGAAGCCCCCTGAGCGCGGTGCTCGCTGTGTGGGGCTGGCAGCTGTGGCCGTGCCCAGTGCTGCACCCAGGGGCCGCACGGGCTCTGCTCCAGGCTCCCGTGGCCCCGAGCCGGGTGCCGACGGAGCCCCGGCCCAGCGGGGCCGCGGGGCGGGTCGGCACCGCGGCTCCCCGGGCAGCACCCAGCCCTCTGCCCCTGCAGAGCCCGGCGCCAGCGGCTGCCGGCCGCGCCTCAGGGCTGGGCGGGCAGGGGAGGCCGGGGCCGGGCGCCTCAGGGCAGCGCCTGCCAAAGGGGCAGAGCCCGCCCCGACCCTTCCCTGCCTGCCGCCGCTCTCCCCAGCTGGCAGAGGACAGGAGCCGAGCGGCCCAGCACCTGCGCCTGGCCCTGCCATAACTGCAGAGCCCTCAGGAGCCCCTGTGAGAGGCGGCCATCAGGTTCATCGGTGAGCCCGGGGTCCATCCCCACCCACCACGGCTCGGCCCCTGCCCCGGCTGCTGCCCCGGCGGCGCCATCCGGGCCCGGCGCCGTGGAGCCCCGGCTGCCCTCGGGGCTGCTGCTGCCCTCTCCCAGCCGTGCCCTTCCTTGGGTGTCAGGAGGTGGCGAGGGCCCGGGCTGAGCCCTGCCGGGCCAGGAGGGCCAGTGGCCACAGGGCTGGCAGCGACGCTGGCAGGGAGCTGTGCCACTGGGGCAGTGACAGGCTCTGTGTTCCCAGGGCTCGCCGGGCAGTGCTTGAGGGGGCAGAAGGAAGAGCCCCAGGTGCTCAGGGAGGGTGAGTGAGGGCAGCGGGCTGTCAGAGGGGCTGGTGGGGGGAGCTGCAATCCCTGGGCAGGGAGCTGCAATCCCTGGCCCAGCTGTGGAGGGTTTCACTCCCTGTGTGTATGAACGGTGGCGTGGATGGAGCACACAGAGATTTCAGGGACATGGGTGGGGGTATTCGTGGCCAACACCTTGCAGCTGATCCCCTTGGCCCCTCCTCTGTATTGGCCATGGAATAAGCTAGGTGGGATGGCCCTAGCAGGAAGGTCTCCTTGGATTCCCACAGATCCGGGCTCTGACCATGGCTCCTTTCCTCTGTCTTCCAGTCTTTCAAGCCCTGATGATAGACGACAGCCCTTCACAGACAAATGTAGGAATTCAAGATACACTCAATTGAAGAGCTGCAGAACCATGCTCATCTGCTGGCTCAGAAGAACCAGCATCCCTTTAAGCTCTCCAGATGCCATGGAAGATGAGGCAACCTTGAGACCAGAAGAGACCAGCTGGAGCTCCAGGCACAGCTGAGCCTGTTGAAGTTCATGTGGCTTCAGCCCTCTCCCTGCTTGTACATAGCTCTCTCCCTCCAGCCTTCAGACACTGCCCATCCTTTCATCTTCCCTCCACTATCTCTCCCTTTTCACTGCTCCCTCCCTCCAGCCCTCACACTGTACCCATCCCTTTTGTCCCCTCCAGCTCCTCCCTTTGCTTCCCCCTCCATCAATAAAGAGTTTGGCTTCTTCACTTTGCCTGCACCTCTGTGGAGCTCAAGCGCCGCAAATCCGGAGCCCTGGGACACATGGGCTCTTCCTGCCGTTCTCTTCCACGCTGTGTTTTGTGCAGAGATGCAGAGGAACAAGGACAGATCAGGCTGGAAATATCTCTGTGCTAAAGGTCCAGTTCCACAACACTGTGGAGTTAAAGGTCTTGCTGAGCACCCTGGAGGCCCTGGGTTTTAGAAGAGCCACTCCACCTGAGTATGCTCTGAACCCAACTGGGACGGATTCCATGGCAAGCATCCACAGAGGGCAAAGGAGACTGGAATGCTGCAAGGTTTCAACAACAGCTTCCTGAAAGCACAGCAATGCTCCATCCCTGCCCAGGTCAGGAAGAGGGCAGAACCAGAGACCATCAGGGCTTCTCAAGGAGCGTTGGGTGTGCCAAAGGACAAATGAAGCAGCAGGACAGTGCCCGAGACTCGGACGCGTGACCGTGCCAGTGTCCAGAGCGCTGTCAGGCAGTGCTGGGATCCTGAGTGCGGTTCTGGTCCCCACAAATGAGGAATCACAGCCCCTGCCCCAGACCCAGTCAGAAAGCCAAGCAAGTGAGACCAGAGGGAGGGCACCCTTCCAGTCTCTCTTGGGCATGGCTGCAAAACAGCCCCTGCTTCTTCTTCCTCCACCTTTGATTGGGGTGTGCTGATGGCAGAGCCAGCCAGGTTGTGCTCTGTGTGCCAAAGCCTGTTGAGAGGGGGAAGGAACAGTGCTGCGTGCAGAGCAGAATCCTGTAAAGTGCTGGCAAGAGCATCCTGCAGGAGCAGGGCTCTGGTCTCTGGCCAGGAACAGCCTGGTTTTGCTGCCATGAATGCAGGCAGGACTCCAGGCAGGTGAAGAGGCAGCGGGCAGCTTGTGTTTGTAGAGGGCCTGGGGCTGCCTATCTGAACCTCCGCCTGGAAAAACACTTGGGGGAACGTGACCTAGAGCTGGAGTGCCTGTTCTGCAGCCCTGAGGACTCTCGGCCAGCCCAGGGCATGTGCCACCTGCCAGGGACAGCTCTCAGCCTGCCTGGCAGCTCCCCATGGACTGTGGGCAGAAGTTGGAGGTGGAAGGAGCCACCCCCAGCAGGGCAGATTCCTCCTGCTCTGGAGATGCTGCTGCATAGCCATGGCTGCTCTCAGCTCTCTCCTCAAGGCAAGGCAAAGGGGCTGTCAGGTGTGTCTGTGTCCCTGAGACACCTGCACTGTCCCACGGGGCATCAGCAGATGTGCCTCAGATCTGCCTCACAAAGTGCCTCCTCCTCAGCCTGCTCTGCCTACAGACAGCAGCAGCAGCACCTTGGCTTGCAGCATCTCAGTTTGTCTGAGCTGCCCTTCAGGCCCTGCTGCCAGGGAGATGCCCCTGGGCAGTGCCCTGTGCTGGGAGGGGTCTGCAGGGCAGAGCTGAGCCTCCAGGGCTGGGCTGGGCTCTGGAAGCACTGGCAGGGACAAGCCTTGGATAGAGACAAACAGCTCCCAGTAGGAACAACTCCAGGCAGCAGAGAGCCAGACTAAAGCTGGATATCCTTCCATGTCCAGATGCACAGGGAAAGAGAGGATGATTCAGAGAAAATGATTATTGAACTGGAGTCTTCAAAGAGTCCACTTTATTTTTCAAGAATGCTTATGTTCACGCTGAAATAGAGGAAGGTGTAATCAGGAAATGGCACCTGTGTGGGACAGTTAGGTCTGACTGCACTGGGGTGCAGGGAGCTCTGTTTTCCCTCTGGGCTCCCTAGTGTTCAGACTGAGAGTGATGCTGAAGATGATGCAGTAACTCAGCAGCAAAAACCTAAACTTAAAAATAAAAATGTGTAGTGAGGTTTCCCCATAGGAAGATAAGTAGTTTTGACTGGATTCCAGAAATTATTCCATAGGATTGAATGAGAGATACTGCTCCAAGCTTGTCAATAACTTCTTTGAACAGTCCACAATGCCCAGAGTGCAGAAATGTCCAACAGCAGCTCCATCAGGCACTTCCTCCTGCTGGCATTGGCAGACACGCGGCAACTGCAGCTCCTGCACTTCTACCTCTTCCTGGGCATCTCCCTGGCTGCCCTCCTGGCCAACGGCCTCATCATCAGCGCCGTAGCCTGCGGCCACCACCTGCACACCCCCATGTTCTTCTTCCTGCTCAACCTGGCCCTCACTGACCTGGGCTCCATCTGCACCACTGTCCCCAAAGCCATGCACAATTCCCTCTGGCACACCAACAACATCTCCTACTCTGCATGTGCTGCTCAGCTGTTTTTCTTTTTGTTCTTCATCTCAGCAGAGTTTTCCCTCCTGACCATCATGAGCTACGACCGCTACGTGTCCATCTGCAAACCCCTGCACTACGGGACCCTCCTGGGCAGCAGAGCTTGTGCCCACATGGCAGCAGCTGCCTGGGCCAGTGCCTTTCTCAATGCTCTGCTGCACACAGCCAATACATTTTCCCTGCCTCTCTGCCAGGGCAAAAGCCCTGGGTCAGTTCTTTTGTGAGGTGCCCCAGATCCTCAAACTCTCCTGCTCCAAATCCTACCTCAGGGAACTTGTTCTTCTTGCTGTTGTTGTCTGTTTAGCATCTGGGTGTTTTCTTTGGTGTTTTTTCCTATGTGCAGATCTTCAGGTTTCATGCTAAGGATCCCCTCTGAGCAGGGACGGCACAAAGCCTTTTCCACCTGCCTCCCTCACCTGGCTGTGCTCTCCCTGTTCCTCAGCACTGGGACATTTGCTTGCCTAAAGCCCCCTTCAATCTCATTCCCATCCCTGGATCTGTTCCTGTCAGATCTGTACTCGGTGGTGCCTCCAGCCCTGAATCCCCAAATCTACAGCCTGAGGAAACAGGAGCTCAAGGATGGTCTGAGAAAAATCATCGTTCATGCTTTTCAGAAGCAAGAAACTCTCATTCTCCTTTCTAGCTCTTACGATGTTTCTCATTAATGCCCACTCTATGTCCTGTGTATTTTTTTTCTTCTGGCACATGTAATATATTTTTGTGTGTTTGTTAACAGGAAAACCTTGGTCTCTAACACTTTCATCTCAGTATTTGCATTTGTAGTGCAAATTTCAGACTATATAGTCCCAGAGCTGTATTGTATACGCGGTTACACAAAATAAAGAACTCTGTATTGCCATGTTTGCCGTGACATCTTTCCTCCCTGACTTCTCTGGAGCTACAGGGTCAGTGCCTCAAGGCAGAGCTGGGGAGAAAAAGGAACCCCAGTGCTGTTCACTGCCAGGGAGCCCCAAGGCTTCAGCTCCACAACCTCCTCGCTATGCAGCACACAGAGGGGGCACAGGGTGCAGGAGAGATGGCCGAGGGCTGGGCAGGGCTGGCAGGGCCAGAGGCACCCAGGCCTTTGTCCCCTGGGCTCGGGCAGGGCCTCTGCAGGCCCCACAGAAGGAACTTTCCTGGCAGGGGCCGCACTTTGCTTCTGCCTCGGCCCTCCCTGAGGAGGCTGGCAGGGCTTGCAGGCTGATGCCATTTGTCCTTGCTGCCCCTGCCATCCCACTGCCCCAGCAACAGCCCCGAGCCACCCGTGAGGGACAGGCCCTGCTGTCCCAGGCCTGGGCTCAGCCTTGGCCTTTCTGCTTCCTCCAGACAGCCCAGGCCTTGCTCAGCATTGCAGTTCCCTGCTCACAGCCTTTGGCTCCTGCAATCCTGCCCTCAAGGATCTGCTCTCCCCAGGCCCTGGGGAGCCTTGGGCACTCCCTGCCCTCACTCGTGGCGCCCACTGATGCTCCAAGGCACTTGCAGTTTTGCTGCTGACTCCTGCAGCAGCTTCTTCAACCTTCTCTCAGTGCCTCAGGCTCCTGCCATCAGCCCCAAATCCCCAAATCTGGGCATCATTAAAATACACAAAGGCCTTGGGAGCTCTTTGTCTTCCTTCCATTGTCTTCAAGTCTCCAGGGCTTGTGCAGCTGCTTGCAGTCACTTTGGAGCTCTGTTAAGGAGGGGGATTTCAAAGTGCACCTCATGATTTTTTGGTTTTAATCAAGGGCATATTATTTTTATTTTTCAGTTCATAGCAGAGGTGACTGAAACATTTCCCAGGTGATCCTGATTCTGAATGTCTCCCTAGGAGTTCTGGGCACAGAGAAGAATGATCCCTTTCAGGGCTGACCCTGTTTGGACAACCTGCTCCTCACCCCCACCCTCACCGTGTCTGACATTGCCCACCCGGGACTGACATCCTGAAACATAAAGTAATCCCTCTACATTTATTATATTAAATAAAGTAAATAATTAAATTATAAATATTTTCCTCTATAAAAGGAAATTTTATTAATTTTATAAAATTAAAAATAATTACATCTAATAAAAGTAATTTTTCTAAGAAGTCATACTATTTTTATCACCTAGTTTGTTTTGTATTTATATTAAAATATATCCATTTTCAGCAACCAGAGATATTACCAGTCACAGACTGTAAGTAACACAATTCCCTTAATTATTGGCTCTTGAGATCTCCCTCCTTATGCTAATTAGTCTTTTTATCAGTCTTTTTGTAAACCTTTTTACAATTTTGTCATTCAAGGCAAATTGAGCCACTCTGGGGTCCATGGAGACCTTTCTGGGTTACATTTGGGATGATTTGGGTCTATGGAAGCAATTCAGAGATAACTTGTGGGTCTGGAGGACAATTCAGGGAGCAGGGTGGGCACTGGGCAGGGCACTGAGGGATTCTGACGGACACCTCGGCGTCCGGGGGAGCTCTTGGGGGTCCAGGGGGAAAACTTGGAGGTCAGGGAGGGGAATGTGGAGCCCTTCGGGGTCCGGGCGGGCACTTGGGGGGCTCGAACGGGGCTCTCTGGGGCGCGGGGCATCATGGGAGTTGTAGGCGCGGGCAGAATACTGTTCAATGGAGCCGCGGAGCATCACGGGAGTTGAAGGCGCAGCTGCAATGTCTCTCTCTGGAGTGCGCGGTGCATGACGGGAGATGAGGTCACGGCTGCAATAGCACTCTACGGGAGCAGCCGGGCATGATGGGAGCTGTAGTCCCGGAAGTTGCTCGGATGGAGCATTTGGGGTCCGGGAAGGCTCCTGGGGGACGCTTTTGAGTCCGAGCTGTGACTTGAGGTGCTCAGGGTGGAACGTGTACGGTTCGGGAGCATTTGGGGGGAGCTTGGGGAGTTCCAACGGGGCCCTTTAGGGCGCGGTGCACGGCAGGAATTTTAAGCGGGAACCTGTGTTATGAGGTGCTGTGGGGCCGCGGGAGGTGACAGATGAATTCCCAGAAGTGGTTGTAACGGGAATCTGTGGGGCTGGGAGCATTCAGGGAATCCGGAGCCGCTTTGGGGTGCTTCTGAGAGGATGGAGAGGGGGCACTTCGGGATCCCGGAGAGTGTGGGGGACGCTTATGGGACATGAGGGGAGGGGGGCAGATAGCGGAGTTCTGTGGAGCGCGGGGCATGATGGACGTTGTAGTCCCAGCTCCAATGGGGCTCTATCGGGCCGCGGTGCATGATGGGAGTTATAGGCACTAAGGAAAGATGGCGCCGTCACCAGGCACCGCCCCCATTCCCTGATCCCCGGCGCTGATTGGCTGAGGGCAGTGATGGGCGGGGGCGGGAGCAGCCCATTGAACCCCTCCAGTCCCTCCCAGTACAGCCCAGTTCATCCCTAGCAGAGTTAAATACAACCCCAGCGCCCCTCCAGGCGCTCTCAATACACCTGAGATCATTTGTATTCTCTTCCAGTTCTCCCCAGTGTCATCCATAGTGCGCCCCAGTGTCCCCCATCATCCCCACACTATTCAGAGTGTTCCCAGTTTGTCTCAGTATAACCCAGTATCACTCAACGTATTCAATCTTTGCTCCAGTATTCCCCAGTATCTGTCCCAGTATGTCCCAGTGTGTCTCTGTGTACCCCCACAGTCCATCCCAGTACACCCAGATTCCCCCTCAACATTCCCAGTGTTCCCCAGTATGTCCCAGTCCTCCCCAGTATTTCCAAGGAAATTTGAGCTTCTCATGGTTTCCATGGCACCCAAACCCAGCAGTGGGGTCAGTGCAGTGTCCATGGCCACAGCCCCTGGCAGTACCCAGTGCAGGTTGGGATGATGATCCACCCTCACAGCTGGCCCAGGGCAGCTCTGCAGTGGTTTTGGTGGCACCCTGGGCTGGCACACACCTGAGGAGTGTGTCTGTTTGCAGTGGGGGAAATGAGGAGTTCCATAAGTAGAGTTGAAGCTTTCTTCATGAACTGCAGCAGACCAGTGGGGAATCAAGGCAGAGCTGTGGTTTGTTAGGAAACCTCTCAAGAACTCCAAGCCAGAATCGAAGTCCAAAGTTTCTTTCACTTTTAATGGGTCCCACTGAGGGACACAACTGAGAAAGTGTGCCCAGGTTGCAGTCAGAGCAGGAAATTGGAGGCAGTGATGACAGGAGGGGACAAAGAGAGGCCAAGTCTTGATGGCCTGGGGCACAGCAGGGACTGTGCCACCAAGGTCTGTGAGCAGACACCTTGTCCTGAGCCCCTGGGGCCTCCTGGCACAGCCCCAGCAAGGCTGGGCACTGTCAGCCCTTGTCCTGCCCTCAGCATCCCCCCACATGCCAGTGGCCTCAGGGATCTGCTGGGACCAGTCCCTGGGGAGCCTTGGTCAGGAATGGCCCTGGGGGCTCCTTCATGCTCCCAGGGACTGCAGGTTTTTCCATGGACTTTGGGTTTTGCTTTTGCCTTGGAGTCTCTGAGAGCTTTGTGCAATCATGGCCTCCCATTCTCTGCTTTAATTAGTCTCTTGAGAGCCTTTCTCAGTAACAACACTCAGTGGGGCTCATTAATGCTTCAAGGTACTTCAGGGTTTTTTTATGAACTTTCCTTTGTCTTTTCCTCTCTCATTGTCTGAGAGGTTTTTGTGCAATCATGGCCTCCAGTTCTCTCTTCCAAGGTGTCCAAGAGGATCCTGTTGGGGATGGACCTCAGTGGCACCCATTAAGGCTTTGAGACACTTTCGGTTTTTCTTCTGACTTGGACTCCTGGAAAACTTTGTGCAATCTCCTCTCAGGCCCTGAGGTTCAAGGGCTCAGCACCAAAAGCACCATGGGGTCATTGGGATCAAGGAACTCCGGACAAACCACGGCTCTGCCTTGATTTCCCTCTGGTCTGGTGCAGTTCATCAGGAAGGTTTTCAATTCCACTTAGGGAGAAATATTTCAAAGAGCTTTTAAGAAATATCCATTCCTATTTTGAATGAATGGTTTTTAATACTGCTCTGTTTAGAGCAGAGTTGACTGCAGCTCTCTGTGACTGATATTGATCCAGGGTCTCTCCTCAGGAGGTCTGACCTGCTCAGAGGAGCTGTGACTTGAGGTCTGACCCAGTGTGGACAACCTTGCTCCATATTCCCCAACTCCATCCTGTCTGTCCTCCCTCATCTGGGACCTGCTTTGCTTGCAGAACTGGCTGCACTGAGACAGAGACAGGGTTTTCCTTTACTTGTTTCAGAAGAATCTAGAACTCCTAACTTTCAGCATTAAAAACAGAGTCACTCCTCAGGTGTGTGCCAGCCCAAGGTGCCACCAAGGAGGTTCCCCGATCCCTAAGGCAGAACCCTGTAAAGAATGTTTGAGACCTTTGAACTCCTTGGTTCCCTGAGGCATTGATCTGTCACAAAGGTCCCTTGGTTCCATGAGGTTCATTGGTGTCACCATGGTCTCTCTCCATGGTTCCAGGAGGTTCAGTGGTGTCACCATGGTCTCTCTCCTTGGCTCCAGGAGCCATCACAATGTCACAACACCCCCCTGGTTCCAGGAGGTTCCTGCAGCAGGACTTCCCCTGTGGCACAGCAGAGCTCATCTGTTCTGTCCATCAGCTGGGCCATCACTCAGGGCATCTTCCCCCTCTCAGCAATTGCTGAGATAACCCAGGCTGGACATCTGTCCTGTGCTGAGTTCTCTCTGGTGCCAGGGAGGTGGAATTCCCAGCTGACCATGAACATCCTGCCTTGAGAGCAGACTGAAGGGAGGGAGATAAGCCTTTTATTTCTGAGTGACACACACTTCAGTTTAAAAAACTATAAAATATACACAAAATTTCACCATACAAAACTCTATTGCATAGTCCCTGGAAACTGGCAGGGCTTCACTCCCAAATCTGGATGCATCTTCATGGTTCCTTTTCTGGAAGCTGAGTGAAAGGGCTCCATGTGCACTCCCTCATCAGTTCAGTGGTAAGTTACATTGACTCCTGATCTCTGCTATTTCTTCACTAGCTGTAATATAGGTAACTTTATTGTGCACAGTCTATGTAATTCTGTTTATCCTGCGCACTACGTATGTTACTTAAAGCCTCTTGACTGTTGATCTTGAGTCCATTCAAAATAAATATTTCATTTTATATTAGACATAATTTGCCATTCTAAAGAACTTGTGAGCAAAGGGAGTTTGGGGTTCACGTATCCTGAAAAAGAGCTACTGCCACAAACCTGAGCATAAGGCAGGACTTGTCTAAGTTTTCACTAAAGTTTTAACATATTTCATTTAAAACAATGAACAAGAAATTTTTTCCCATTTATTCTTTTCCTGTTTATAGATTGATCTGACCAGTCTCCAGGTTATATTGATCCCCAGCATCACCTCACGCACTCTGAACAGATATGAATATCAAGACCCTTTATGGCTGACAATCAATCACACTCTGTCCCTACCCCCACCCCACCATTTCCCTCATCCAAGCCCTGGCACTCAGAGCAGCCCAGTGCAAATCTGAGCTTCCTCCAGTCCAGGCTGTGCCTGCAGCTTTCAGCTCCTTGGCACCAAGTCCCAGCTGCTTTCCTTGGAGAAGGAGCTGCCCCAGACACAGAGGGATGTTGATTTGGGGTCAGCAAACAGAAGCCAAGGCAGGCCCAGCTCCATGGCAAACACAAGTGCAGCCCAAGGAGTGCTGGGCAATGGAGCCACATGCAGGGGTGTCCCCAGGGCTCAGGACTGGGGCCAGGGCAGTTCAAGGTGTTCCTTGCTGATCTGCACCAGGCCATGGAGGGCACCCTGAGTCAGTGTCCAGGGGAGCCCAAGCTGGCTGGGAGTGTGGCTGTGCTGCAGGGCAGCAAGCTCTGCACAGGGATCTGGCCAGGCTGGAGCCATGGGCCCAGGACAATTGGATGAGCTTCAGCAAGGCCAAGGGCCGGCTCCTGCCCTGGGCTCACAACCACCCCAAATCCCTGGCCGTGCCCTGCCCCTGATCCCCACAGCCTGTCCTGTTTCCTTCATCCCTGCATTGCCAGGGACTTTGTGGGACAAGGGAGCTCTGCTGTGGCTGTGGAGGGAGGTGCAAGAGCCACCAGTGCAGTGGGCACCACAACTCATCAGGTTTGTGTCCTTTGGGGCTCAGAAACTGCTGAGACTCTGAGGCACAGAGGCAATGGGAAGGCCACAGAACCATCTGGTCTAGTGAAGGGACATCCTCAGACACGGCCATTTAAACAGGAGAGTGGGTAACACCCAAATGGAGAGGGACATGAAATAATAGACAGCATAGTGGTAACACAGGTACAGGGGAAGGGCAGGATTTCTTCTCCTGCCATCAGTACATATCCAGGAAATTTCTGTTCTCTCCTGGTGGGAAAACTTGGACGTTTCTTCAAGTACTCAAATACACCTCCTAATGACATGTGCTCACGCACCTCACAATCTGCAGGTCCCCAACATCCCCAGAGGGTTCCTGTCCCATAAACATCTGCTGTGGCCCATTCCAAAATTTGGATTATCTTGGAGAATATTTTGTCGAGTCTGCAGAAACTGGGTCAGACCTAGTGGTTCAAGTCTGGATTTGGTCTGAAACTGGAAATCCCAAAATACAGAGACAGAGCATCATTTCAGAACCTGTCTGAGCCCATGGGAACAAAGGTTTTCCACATGTCCTGTCTGATCTCCCCTCTTTCCCCCTTTCCACCCATTGTCTTTTGTCTCCCCCCAGGCCCCCCGGTGAAGATCCTGGCTCTGTGTTCTCCATCAGCTCCTGGCTGGCACTGCCAGGCTGGGATGAGGAGCCCCTCAGCCTTCCCTGCTCCGGGCTGGACAAGCCCAGCTCCCTCAGCCTCTGCTCACAGCCAAAGGGCTCCAGCCCCACCTTGGAGGCCCTTCCCTCACCCTGCTCCAGCTGCCAGACATCTTTCCTGCCCTGGGCAACCCAAACCAGGCCCCAGTGCCCTGGATAATCCACGTCCTTGATGTCCTGGTCCCACAGCCCTGGGTGCTCCTGCCCTGCCTCGCTGCCAGGGCACACGGCTGCCTCCTGCCCAGCTCCTGCCCACCAGGAGTTTTCTGACAGGGCCTGGTGGATACAGGGAGGGCTGGGGATGTTGTCTACTTGAACTTTAGCCTTTGACACCCCATCCCACAGCATTCCCTGGAAAAGCTGAAGCCTGTGGCTTGGAGCGGTTCACCCCTCCCTGGGCTAAGAACTGGATGGACATCGGGGCCCAGAGAGTGGTGGGGAATGGTGCCACATGCAGCGTGTGTGCAGTGGTGTCCTGCAGGGATCAGTGTGGGCCCATTTCTTATTTCTTATAAAATTATTAGGATTTTTTAATTTTTTTTGTTTATTTTATTGGAGGGTTGTAGTTAGGCTTCATGTTTGAAGTTAGGTCTATGTTTGTAGTTAGATTTTGGGTAATGTATATCTTGTTGGGTTTTTTTTGTTAATTAGGTTGGTGAATAAATATTGATTGCATTTTGTTTTATTATTTTTTATTTTGTTTATTGAACTGTTGTAATTTTTTGATGATCTAGAATTCAAGTTTTAGTTAAGATTGGGGGGTTTTTGTTGGTTTATATTTAGTTTGGATGAGTATTAAATGGGTAGTTTTTAGGTGGATTTTTATAATAGTAATTATTTTGTTAAGAATATATGGTTTAAATGATAATTTAAAATTAGTAATATTATTAGTTTGGTAAGAGATGATAAGAGGGTGAGGTATGGTTATGGGGAATGGTTAAACTATGATTTATATTAATTTTGTTGGGGGGTTTTTTGGGATTTGTTTTTTTGAATTTTTTTGTAGTTTTGTTATGGTAAATTGTGTAATTTTGGTATGATTTGTATATATATATAGTTTTTTTTTTTTAAGAATATTGTAAAGTTTTTTTTTTGTTGTAAAAATATTAATGGATGAGGAATGGTGTGGCCATCAGGAGCCGAGCTGCTGTGCCACCCCTGACCTGCCCCCACCTCTGCACACAGATATTGCTGCTGCAGCTCTAGAGAAGGGAGCAGAAGGAAGCTCCAAGGAAAGGACATCTGCAGTAAAAAAAAAAAAGATAGGGAGATCCTTTAGTTAATTTAAAGCTACAGAGAACAGAGCCCGTCCTGGACAGAGTCTGGGGTGAGAGCAAAGCAGGAGAGACAAAAATATATCACAAATATGGGCATGATTTTGTGCACAAATTATTAGACTAAAAGGTAAAAACTTCTGGCAATGAAGGAAAAGAAAGAATTCTCAAAAATTATTTATATTACAAGTGACTAGGAGAAAATGGCAACTCACAGAAATTGGCAAAGTTCACAGTTTCTGAAACCTTCCAGTCATCAGTGTCCACAGTGCAGCCTTGAGCTCCTGGTTCCTCAGGCTGTAGATGAGGGGGTTCAGGGCTGGAGGCACCACTGAGTACAGAACTGACAGGGCCAGATCCAGGGATGGGGAGGAGATGGAGGGGGGCTTCAGGTAGGCCAAAAAACCAGTGCTGAGGAACAGAGAGACCACGGCCAGGTGAGGGAGGCAGGTGGAAAAGGCTTTGTGCCGTCCCTGCTCAGAGGGGATCCTCAGCACAGCCCTGAAGATCTGCACATAGGAGAAAACAATGAACACAAAACAGCCAAGTGCTAAACAGACACCAACAGCAATGAGCCCAAATTCCCTGAGGTAGGATTTGGAGCAGGAGAGTTTGAGGATCTGGGGGATTTCACAGAAGAACTGGCCCAGGGCATTGCCCTGGCACAGGGGCAGGGAAAATGTATTGGCTGTGTGCAGCAGGGAATAGAGAAAGGCACTGGCCCAGGCAGCTGCTGCCATGTGGGCACAAGCTCTGCTGCCCAGGAGGGTCCCGTAGTGCAGGGGTTTGCAGATGGACACGTAGCGGTCGTAGCACATGATGGTCAGGAGGAAATACTCCGCTGCAAGGAATAGCATAAGAAAAAACAGCTGAGCAGCACATGCAGAGTAGGAGATGTTGTTGGTGTGCCAGAGGGAATTGTGCATGGCTTTGGGGACAGTGGTGCAGATGGAGCCCAGGTCAGTGAGGGCCAGGTTGAGCAGGAAGAAGAACATGGGGGTGTGCAGGTGGTGGCCGCAGGCTACGGCGCTGATGATGAGGCCGTTGGCCAGGAGGGCAGCCAGGGAGATGCCCAGGAAGAGGCAGAAGTGCAGGAGCTGCAGCTGCCGCGTGTCTGCCAATGCCAGCAGGAGGAAGTGCCTGATGGAGCTGCTGCTGGACATTTTTGGTGTCTTGGCATGGGGACCTGTAAAAAAAGAAATCATGGATCAGATCAGATTGGAGAGGATTTAAATATCCCAGCCCAGCTTGGTGTCACTTTCCCCCCACTGCCTGCCCAGGGCTCTGCTGCCTGGAGCTCTCCCTGCCAGCTGCTGCTTCCCTGTGCCCAGGGCTGGGCCCTGCCAGTGCTGCCAGAGCCCAGCCCAGCCCTGGGGGCTCAGCTCTGCCCTGCAGACCCCTCCCAGCACAGGGCACTGCCAGGGCCAGCTCTGCCTCTGCAGGCTCTGATGGCAAAGTCAGAGCAACCCTGAGGAAGCTGGAAAAGCGACACTGATGGTGCCTGTAAGGGGCCCTGTGATGATTTCTTTCTTGGCCTGGTTTATTCAGAAATGAGAGAAATTGTTTTTATTGTACTCAACCAGAGCATAGATATGAATATCAATGTTCAATTTTGCATCCAGGCAAACCTGAGCAGTAGATTATAAAATCAGGATTTTCCCTTTTATGCAGCCCCTGACTTGCTGTGCTCCCTTTATAATCTATTTGGAAATGTTGTGTATATAAATGTCACGCTGGGAGCAGTCCTGATCAATGCACCATCCTCACCACACAAGGAGAACACTTCCAAGTCTCACCAGCTGTCTCCCTCCACCCAGACTTTATCCCCCAGTGCTGTCAGCAGCTCCCAGGGCTGGCTGAGAGCTGTCCCTGGCAGGCAGCAGAGTCCCTGCCCAGCACAGCACCCTGGGCTGCAGGACCCTGCTCTGCAGGACAGCGCTGGGCACCCCTGGCTGCTCTACAGGAGAGAGAATCAGAGAATGTACTCACAGAGTCTGTGGGCGTTGGGATGTTCCAGCTTTAGGAGATCACTGCAGGAGCTGCAGCTGCATTGTCCTGCAGCCAGAGGCTTCCTGTGTCCAGGGCTGGGAGTGATTCTGCCCCAGGCACTTGGGAGCATCTTCCCAGCCCTGACTGATTGAAGCTCTCTGTGCCTCTGTGCTGTGCCCAGGGTGGCTGCAGGCAGTGCCCTCAGCCCTGCTGGGCTGGGAGAAGAGCTGCTCATCAAGAGAAATGGGTTTTTAAAGTTCTTCTTGATTGCCAGGATTGTCCTCTATGGCAGGATCCCAGTCCAGCTCAGCAGCACAGACACAGCACAAGGACTTTAATGAGCCTCTAGTGGATTTGGTGCTGTTAACATCAGACTCAATCCCTCAGAGTGTGTGTTCAAAAAACTTGTCAACAACTGAAAGTCAGATTGAAACTTCAAAATATCTTAAACTTTTAATAGGTCCCACTGAGGGAAAGGACTGAGAAAGTCTCCCCATGTTCCAGTTAGAGCTGAACACTGGAGGGAGTGATGACAGGTGGGGACAAAAAAGGGGAAGGTGTCTGATGCTGAGCAATCCTGGATGTGTCTCAGCAATGCCAAGGGCCAAGGGCTGAGCCCCAGCCCCTGGCAAGGCAGATCCTGTCCCTCCCTCCTTGCTCAGGGCTCTTCCCGGGGCACTGGGCTCTGGGGATGTGCAATGCCAAGGGCAGCACCATGGGGCGGCCCCTGCCAGGCTGCTGAGCAGGGACAAGGAGGCAATGAGGCCCCAGCACAGCAAGGCTCACTTGTCCCCTGCTGGCCAAGGGCCCAGGGCCAGCAGCCATGGCCAAAGTGCTGCAGCACTTGGCTCTGGCAGGGCCTTTCAGCTGCTGCCCATCCCTGTGCCCTCTGCAGCCCAGGCTGTCCTACGGTGTCCATGCCCTGCCCCTCTGTCCCTGCAGGCTGTCCTCATCCCCCGGCTGCCCCACCTGGCTGGCCCCTTCCTTTGCTGACAGCTCTGCGTCCTGCCTGCCTCTGCCTGCACACACAAAGCCTTGGGCTGCTCCAGACTCCTTCTGGATGCCAGGTTTCACTACAGCCCTGCCCTGGGAGAGAAATTTCTTGAAGCTTGGCTCCTGTCTGGACCATCCCAGCTGGTCTTGACATTAATTCTTTCTTTCTCAAGCTGTTTTCAACTCTTTCAAAAGGATTCTCCGTCTATGAAACGTCCCTTCTATCACTCCCTGGGCTCTCTTCTTCCATCCTCAGTCTCCACTCCACTGAACACAGAACTCCTTTGTCCTTATACAGAGGTCATGTTCCGGCAGCCTCCAAACCCAAACTTGGGCTATTCCCAGAAGTCATGGAATTCACGGACTTCACAGAATTCACTGAATTATTAGGTTGGAAGACTCCTTCAAGAACATCAAATCCAACCCATGCCCTAACGCCTCAACTTGACCATGGCCACAAGTGCCACGTCCAGTCTTTTTTTTAACACATCCATGGATGGTGACTCCAGCACCTCACTGGGCAGGTCATTCCAGTACTTTTATCACTCTTTCCATGAAAAACTTTTTTCCTAATATCCAACCCAATTGTTCCCTTTAAACAATTTGACACTGTGTCCTCTCATTCCGTTTAGTGCTGCCTACTGATCTCTGGGCCCTCTCCAAGGTGTTGGCAAATGAAAACATTGTGCTCATAGTCTAAGGAAATCACCAGAAAACAAGGCAGCCAGACCTGTCTGTCCTGGCTACTTTTGTCTGGGTCCAGTTCATGGACAGGTGCAATTTTGGAGGTGGAATCCCAGATTTGGGCATTGGCAGCTTGGTAAGGAGGGCAGTTCTTTCCCACTGGAAGGAAAGCACTGAGTCCCAGTGTGTGGTGGTAGATGAGAGACAGCCCTCAGGAGGCCAAGGCCAGCCAGAGTTGTCTGTCCTGGCAGATTTTGGCTGGGAGTAGCCCTTGTCTATGGAGAACATTTATAATGGGTGCAGTTCCAGCCTTGCGCACCTGGAAAGGTGGATGGCTCTTTTTCATCAAAAGGAAAGCCCAGAGCCCCAGTGTTCCAGGGGCTGATGAGAGGCAGCTCTCAACATGCCAGGATCAGCCAGACCTGCCAGGTGGCCCCCAGGAGGCCAAGTCCAGCCAGAGCTGTTCCATGACCCCTTGGTTCCATGGGACCCCACAGAGTCACAATGATCTCCATGATTCCATGGGGCCTTGCAATGCCACAATGTTCTCCATGGATCCACGGTGCCCTGCAGGATCACAGTGCCCCTTTGGCTGCACGAGGCCCTGTAATGCAACAATGGCCTCTTGGTTCCACACAGCCCTGCTGCTTCACACCGGCCCCTTGGCACCATGCAGCCCAGCAGTGCCTCAGTGATGAACTTGGTTCCAAGGGGTTTTGATGGTGTCACAAAGTGTCATTTCACAACTCCTGAAAGTGTCACATTTGTCTCCACGGTTCCATGGGGCCCCTCAGAATCACAATGATCTGCACAGAAAGGAAACCACAGAGCCCCTGTGTTTCAGGGGTTGAGAAACTGCAGTCAGCAAAGGCCAAGACCAGACAGACCTATCTGTGCTAGCAGCATTTTGTGGGAGAAATCCTTGAGGATAGGAATCTGGGAGGAAAAGTTCCCATTTTGGCCTTGGGTGCTTGTACAGAAGGGATGGTTCTTTTCCTTAGGAAGGAAAGCACCGAGCCCCAGGGTTTGAAGGAAGGTGAGAGCTGGCTCTAAGGAAGACAAGGGCAGCCAGACTTGTTGGTAATGGCAGCTTTTGTATGGGAGCAATCCCTGGATATTGGGAATTTTGGAAGAGGAATCTCATTTTGGCCATGAATGCTTGAATGGGAAGGACAGTTCTTTTCCATTGGAAGGAAATCCCAGAGCCCCAGTGTTTCAGGGCAACATGAGAAGAGACCCTTGACATGCCAAGGGCAGTTGGAGCAGTCAGGCCAATCCAACCAGACCTGTTCCCTGTTCCCTTGGATCCACAGGGCTCTGAAGTGTCACAATGGCTGTGTCATGTTGGATCCTTGGTTCCATGAGGCCCAGCTATGTCACACTGCCCTCTTGTTTCCAAGAGGTTCCACAGTGTCACAGTGGTTCTTTGCTCCCATGGGGACTCACAGTGTCACAAGGGTCTCCTTGGTTCCATGAATCCCTGCAGAGCCCCTCGATTCAACGAGGCCTCAAAGTGTCCTCATGGCCTCCAGGATTCCATGAGGCCCCAGTGTCACAATGGACCTTTGGTTCCATGGGGTCCCACACTGTTCCATGAATCCTTAGTTCCATGGGGCCCTGCAGTGTCACAATGGACTCCTTGGTTTCGTGGGGCTGCAAAGTGTCACAGTGGCCCCTTGGTTCAGTGACAACTGTGATGCCTTAAGCTTTTAGCCTTGATATTTTTCATATCCTGTACTGCATCAGTGAATATATGTAAACTCCATATAAAGTGCTAATTTATCATTTTCACATTTTGGTCAGGAAAAACAATTCCTCCAGGCCTGAAACTCAAGGACACACTACAGCCTCTGAAAATACAAATAAAAGCAAAGCTGGGGGAGAGAACTGGGGCAATATGGTTTCATTACCAGAAATTGTAATGGGAGGATTAACCCCTGATGTTGAGACAGACCAAGTTATGTATTTTTGTAAATTAAATGGTGACAATCCTTTTTGGATGTAGGCTCTATCCAAGAATTGTGCCCAGACAAAAGTATCCAGGACACAAATGCTTGGCTGCCTTCTCCGCTGGTGATTTTTTTTAGATCATGAGAAGAATGTTTTAATTTGCCAACAGGGTTGAGAGGGCCCAAAAATCTCCCAAGGTAGTGTTTGGAGGCTACAAGCAAATGACGACTATATAGGGACAAAGGAGCTTTGTGCCCAGAGGAGTGGAGACTGAAGAGAGCAGAGGAGAGCACAGACAGGACACGAGGAGAAAGGAATTTCCATCCCATGGCAGAGCTGGGGCCTCATTGCCTCCTTGTCCCTGCTCAGCAGCCTGGCAGGGGCCGCCCCATGGTGCTGCCCTTGGCATTGCACATCCCCAGAGCCCAGTGCCCCGGGAAGAGCCCTGAGCAAGGAGGGAGGGACAGGATCTGCCTTGCCAGGCGCTGGGGCTCAGCCCTTGGCCCTTGGCATTGCTGAGACACATCCAGGTTTGCTCAGCATCACAGACACCTTTCCCTTGTTTGTCCCCTCCTGTCATCACTGTGCCACCAGTGTTCTGCTCTAACTGGAACCTAGGACACTGAGTGGGGTCCCTCAGTGGCATCCATTAAAACTTCAAGAAACTTTGGAGTTTGAATATGACTTTGAGCTCTTGACAAGTTTTCTTTCAGCTCCCTCTCAGGGACTGATGTCCAGGGACTCAGCACTGTTGAAATCTCCCAGCTCTACAGAGACGGGACAACTGTGAGGCATTTTTTTGCAAGATATTATTACATTACCAGTCTTGTAAAGAGTGAAACAAAAGTAATGTAAAAGTAAATGCCAGTCAATCAGAAGCCAACTTATTTCCTGGTTACAAGAACTTATAAATATTTTTCAGCCTACTGGCTTTTGGCACTCTGTGGTGCTAATATTTCTAACACCAATCACCTATTATTTTATCCCGTGTAGTCTTGCCACAATGCATCTTTCACAGTTCTAATTCTCCAAAATATCTGGTCTTTTTGCAAGCCCATCATTTGAGACTTGTTTCTAGTTCAATGTCTCTCTCTTCAATGTCTTTTCTATTCCATGGCCTTTCTAAGTCAGCACACCTTATCTCAGAGTTTGCATACACATGTACAAGACTGTGAGAGTATTCAGTCAGGCTTTGAGAATCCTTTACAAATCCATTTCTCACACATATCAATCACACAATGCTGTGATCACCTCTGCTCTAGAGAGAACTGTATTGAAATGCAGCCTTGAAAATAGTAATGGAGATTTCTAAGAAGGTCTTTGACATATTTCTCCATAACTGGAGTTGAAATCCTTCCTGATGAACTGTACCACAACAGAGGGACATCAAGGCAGAACTGTGGTTTGATAGGAAACCTCTCAAGAATTCAGTCATAATCAAAGTCCAAAGTTTCTGATACTGTTCATGGGTCCCACTGAGGGACACAACTGAGAAAGTGTCCCCAGGTTCCAGTCAGAGCAGGAAATTGGAGGCAGAGATGACAGGTGGTGTGGGAAATGCAGGCATGGAGAGCTCTCAGGGCCTTGTGCATACAGGCTCAGAGATGGAGATGGATCCAAGGTTTGACCTAAGACCTTGAAGAAGAATTGGAGAGTTAGAGCATAAAAATTAAAATCAACATAAAACAAGAATATAAGTCTGTAGTTTACATAGAAATATGTTTTAAGCAAACAGAGATATCTATTATGTGAGCAAAGCAGTATGTTAGGTAAGATAGTAAAATATTTTAAAAATTAGGAATGGAATCTATTATAAATTTAGTTAGAAGTTAAAGATGTACAAGTTAAAGTTTGTGATGTGCTATATGATTGGTTGAGAAATGATGCATTGTGGCAGAGCCATGGGAAGCAAAGCAATTAATGATTGGTGTAAAAAGATGCTAGCAAACTTTGTAGAGGTATTGTATTGGCTAAAAAACTGACATAAGGCATTGTAACTGAGAATTGGGCATCCTCTGATATTATGGCCTTGGATGTGTTACATTTAATATCTCAGCATTCAATGAGATGGATGCAATCAACCCATAAACCACCTTTTACGATGTCTCTCAGTTGCCCTGTCCTTTGTAATATTAATCTCCTGATTGGTATTTTCTAAACATCTGGAATACTCTTTAAAATCAATAGGGATGTAGGAACACCAGGTCTACCCCATTGAAGTCAATGAGGATTTAGGGAAACCAGGTCTACCAGCTAAAATCAGTGGTGATTTTGCAGACAATTGGAGCTCAAATGGAGAAATACGTGTAAATTACAGAGAAATCATGGGCTGAATTCTGGGAATTTCTGCTCCAGGAAAGTGGTGCTGATGATCTGGAAGTCCTGGATGAATTCCTGAAAGCTACTCCCGGATCCCTGATCCCACAGCTGCAGCCTGTGCTGGAGCTGTTCCTCCAGGTAAGCCCAAAAAAATCTCCATTTTCAGCTCAAAATCTGGAAATTCTGAGGCCAAAATTGGGATTTTTTGCACCAAAAAATTTTGGGACATAGGGTCTGTGATTTGAAGTCAATGGATATTGAGGAACACCAGGTCTTCCTCATTGAAATCATTTGGGAATTTTGGGACACCGAGTCTGTCCATTAATAGAGCTTGATTGGGAAGGATTACTGGCTTAACTGGGAGTACTGGGAGTGTCTAAGGGGTCCACTGGAGTTCCTGGGCGTACTGGGGCAAAAGTGGCACCACTGGTAGGAATTGGTAGAGATAAATGGGGATAAAGTGGGCCCCATTGAAATCCATCAGAATTTAGGGATATCAGATGTAGCCAATAAAGTCATAGGGAATTTTAGCGACACCAGGTCTACCCAGTCAAAGCAATGAGGATTTTTGGGATGCCAGTTTTAGGGGGCCCAAGAGATTTTAGGTGATCCAGGTGTCCAAGGGATACCAAGGTGTATCCAGCTGATTTTGGGGGCACCTAGGTGGGTTTTGGTGGTACTCAGGTGTAGCCAGGTGATTTCTGGGGCCTATCCAGGTGATGTTTGTGACACCCAAGCATCCTGACTCACCCTGATGGGCCTGGAGAGGATGATGGACCTGGTTGTGTCCTCCTGGTCAACTTGGACACAGATGACCCTTGGCAGTGGGGGGGGGAGAGGGGGGGTGTCAGGGGTACCCCAACATTCAGGGGATACCCCCAAACTCCAGGTGAGAGCCCCCGGGGTGGGAGGGAGCCCCAAGTGATCTCAGGAGAGGATGCCGTGCAGGTACACTCAGGTGCTTTGTTCTGTGGGGTTGATGAAGACGGTGTTCTGCACAAGCTCCAGTTCTGGAATGGGCAGGGAGGGCACCCCAAAATCCCAGGGGTGCAGCAGGGTCACCCAGATTGATGTGCAGAAGAACTCTATAACCCACAAGGTAGGTTAGAGGTATGTATTTTATTTAGCACTGAGGTACATGAGGGATAGCTCCTCCAAAAACATGCACAGCTTCAGTGACCTGTGCCTCTCCTTTCATTCTCTACAAACTGGGATTGCACAATACACCTCATACATATTCATTTCGTAATCCCACCTGTCTCATCTTTCTACTAATATTAGCTTTAAGCATCTTTGTGACTGCGCACTGCTCCTTGTTGGTCGCTCTGGTGGTCATCTGGGGGTCTTTGGGATGAAGTAAACAGTCTTCCTCTCAGCTGAACTTTTCACCTTCCATTCTTTGTGCAAGTGAATTAGTCTTTGTCTGTTTCCAGACTTTGACACCAGTTTGTTCTGGCTCAAGGGTCGAAGGAATCCCCTTAATCTTGAAGAGTCCTCACTCTTCCATCCTGTTTGCACATTCTTGCCTCTCTACCTTAACTTGTAGCCTTGCTCTGTTCTCCTGTTCCTGCAAAGACAGAGAATGTGAAGCATTCATAGCATCTTGTCATCCCCCTTCTAGTTAAAGCATCCTCCTGTATTTTTACCCTTAACTCTTTAATTTAAATTTTAATTCCCCCTGTTTCAGTGTCACAACGGCTCCTTGGTTCTATGGCCCTACAGCTTCATCTTTAATTCTTGGTTCCATAGGAGTCCTGTGTATCACAAGCATCCCCCTGATTCCATGAGGCACCAGAGTGTCACAATGGTCTCTTTGGTTCCATGAGGATCCATAGTGTCTCCATGGTGACCTTGGATCTGCTGCTGTCCTTGTCACAACTGACCCATGGTTCCATGAGGTTCTGCAGTGTCACCATGGTCGCTGTTAGAGGCTGGATGAGATCCATGTCCTGAGACACCTCGGGATGAGCTGTCAATCTAATGGAGCAAATGCATACATGCAACACGCTTTTAGAATCACATGTCCACAGAAGGTTGTGTGCCATCCCCTGACATCCCCAGCCCTCTCTAAACCCAAATGAGTGTTAAGGAGTTTTTTCCTGGTATTTTGGATGAGAGGCACTGAGAGAAGGTTGAAGAAGCTGCTGCAGGAGTCAGCAGCAAAACTGCAAGTGCCTTGGAGCATCAGTGGCCGCCATGAGTGAGGGCAGGGAGTGCCCAAGGCTCCCCAGGGCCTGGGGAGAGCAGATCCTTGAGGGCAGGATTGCAGGAGCCAAAGGCTGTGAGCAGGGAACTGCAATGCTGAGCAAGGCCTGGGCTGTCTGGAGGAAGCAGAAAGGCCAAGGCTGAGCCCAGGCCTGGGACAGCAGGGCCTGTCCCTCACGGGTGGCTCGGGGCTGTTGCTGGGGCAGTGGGATGGCAGGGGCAGCAAGGACAAATGGCATCAGCCTGTGGGACACTCCACATGCTCATGGAACCAAGGCACAGGGTGACACTGTGGGGCCTCATGGAAACAAGAGGCCATGGTGAGCCTGCAGGGCTGTAACACCCCAGAACAATGAAATGCTGGGGGTAACCAAAGGTTCCTTTACTGGAGTTTGGTGCATGGGAGAAAGCCCAGCCAGATATTTTCAAGAGCTCAAAATGACACAAAATTTTTCTTACAAAATATAGAAAATCAAGGAACTTTGGAAAAGGGTTTAATATAGCATCCAAGCCAAAATAAAGGTCTTATCATAACAGTAACTTCATTAACTTTGCCTTTTAATCTAGAAACCTCTAAATACTTAATTTGATGAGGTAGCCAAACTGTTCCATATAAAGAACATTAGAATTAGAGGAAAGTGAGAGGGACCGAAGGACAGAAGCTCTCTAGAAAGACACACACACATGGCTACCAACTCCTAGGGTTCCAGTGTGGGTGAGACACAGACCCCAGGAGAAGGCAGGGTACGCACCATGGGCTGAGCTCCTGCTCTGTGTTTTCAGCCCCTGGCCCTTCGTGGGCCTCCCCCCAGGTGGGACTTGGGATGGCTGGGGCAATGAGAGCCTGGGTCAGCACCAGCCCACTGTGGGACTGACTGACAGCTCATCCTGAGGTGTCTGGGGACATGGATCTCATCCAGCCTCTGACAGTGACCATGGTGACACTGCAGAACCTCATGGAACCATGGGTCAGTTGTGACAAGGACAGCAGCAGATCCAAGGACACCATGGAGACACTATGGATCCCCATGGAACCAAGGGGCCATTGTGACAGTGTGGGAACGTGTCTCCTCACAGAACTCAGGAGTCCATGGTGACTGATAAGGAAGATGCCTTTACAGACAATTCAGTCACTGAACATATGGCTTCACAAGGCTACAGGTGTGGTCGGTGGATGTGATCAGTGGGTGTGGTCATTGGGATGTGGTCAGTGAGGGGTGGTCTCTTGGTGCGGTCTGTGTGGGCAGTAGATGTGGTCATTGGGGGAGGTCAGTGGGTGCAGCCAGTTGCGGTGGTCATTAGGATATGGGCACTGTTTTTTTGGTATGGATGGAGTCAGTGAGTGTGGTCAGTGTGGGCGTCAGTGATTCTGGTCAGTGCAGGTGGTCAGTGGGGGTATGGTCAGTTTGGGGGTCATTGGGGTGTGGTCAGTTTCTGTGGTCAGTAGGTGTGGACTGTGGTTGTGGTCAGTAGGTGTGGTCAGTTGGATGTGGTCAGTAGATGTGGGTAGTGGGGGTGGTCCGTGGCAGAATTTGGTGGGCTGTGGTCAGTGAGTGTGGTCAGTGGGGTGGGGGCATTGGTGTCTTGGCAATAGGTGTGTTCACTGGGTGTGGTCAGTGGTTATGGTCAGTGGGTGTGGTCAGTGGATATGGTCAGTGTGGAGTGGTCAGAGGGGGTGGTCATTGGGTTGGTCATTGGGGTTTGGTCAGTGGGTGTGGGGAGTGGATGTGGGTTGTGGGTGTGGTCCCTGGGTGTATCATCAGTTGGGAGGTCTTTTGGGTGTGGTCAAGGGGTGTGGCCAGTGGGGTTTGGTCAAGGGGGAGTGGTCAGTGGATGTGGTCATTGGGGTGTGGTCAGTGAGTGTGGACATTGGTTTCTTGATATGGGTGTGGTCAGTGGCTGTGGTCACTGGTTAAGGACAATGGAGCTGTTCAGTAGGGGTATGGTCAGTTTAGGGGTCATTGGGGTGTGGTCAGTGGGTGTGGTCAGTGGGGTGTGGGCATTGGTTTTTTTGGATATGGGTGTGGTCAGTGGGTGTGATCAGTGGTTATGGTTGGGGGTTGTTAGCTGGGGTATGGTCAGCTGGGAGTTCTTTGGGCTGTGGTCAGTGGGTGTGATCACTGTGTGTGGGCAGTGGGTGTGGGCAGTTGGAAGGTCTCTGGGGGTGGTCACTGGTGTGGGCAGTGGTCACTGGTGTGGTCATTTGGGTGTGGTCATTTGGGTGTGATCATTTGGGTAGTCATTGGGTGTGGTCAGTAGGTCGTTGGGGGGTCGTGAGTGGCTTTGGGCAGTGAGAGGGTGGTCAGTGGGTGTGGTAAATGGGGTGGCCAGTGCAGTGTGGTCAGTTGTTGGTGTGGTCAGTGGAGGTGGTCTGTGAGCTGTGAGGAGTGGTGATTGGGGCTGGTCAGTGGCTTTGCTCAGTGGCTGTGTGTAGTGGCTAACAGCTGGCCTTGAGGCCTTACAGTTATAATTAATCCTGACTGTAATTTTATAACTGAAATGTTAGTAATTACTGTCACATGAACATGAAGTTTTGTGTCATCCCTTCTGTCTCCACTGCCATGAGTGATCAGCAATAACCTGACCATGGGGACAGTGGTGGAGATGGAACCCCAGCAGGGGAAGGTGACCAGGAAGAGCTGCCAGCAGCTGAGATCTGTGGAGGTCTGGACCTTGTGAATGGAAAAACCTGCTGGGGATCCTTGAAAATAGAAGACTCTTATAAAAAGAAGAAGCGGCTGGAGATATGGGAACGTGATTTTCCCCAGCAGAAAGAGAAGGGGCTCAGAGCCATGCACTGGACACAGCCATGAGAGCCCAGCAGAGATGCCGTGGGCACCACCCACCAGGGAAGCAGCAAGGAGAGTGAGTGCACCCTCGGGAACGCAGCATGGGAGGAGAGGCAGGAAGTGCAGGAAGCCGAGGGAGGGATGGTTGATATCCAGGACCCCCATCCTTTCCTTGCCACCCTGCTGCATTGACAGCGGAGCTCCCACAGCACTGCTATTGGCATCCCCTGTATCGTGTGTGGGTTTGACCACACTGCGAGTGCCCGAGCTGCTGCCATCACCATTGGGTGAGCAAGTGCAGCCCAGAGAGGACTGAGCCCCGGCCATGGGGGAAGGTGCTTGGCCAAGGCCAAAGGAGGCTCCCTGTGTGCCCTGCTGCCCTCTCCCTGAGCTCCTGAGAGCTCTGCAGCCCCTCCTGCCATCCCATCTGCCCAGGCCAGCACAACAGCCCCGGCCTTGGGGCCCTCCAGAGCTGCTCCTGCTCCAGGCCCAGGGCCCATCCCAAAGCTGGGGCAGCCACAAAGCTGGGCTCATTTCTGCTCATTCCTGCTCTGATGAGGATGGATCCTCAATGATTTGGAGGTTGCTGATCAATTTTACTACTCCAGAAGCCTCTTCTTTATGGAGTTCAGAACTTCAGAGACAAAAGCTCATAAACATTTGTTCAAAACAGATAAAGAAAGAAAGCATAAGTGAATAAGTGGGAATAAGTGAAGTTTTCAAATCCTCTTTTATTAATTAGACACGTTTCAGAAATGTATTCCAAGAGAATATACTACATTGACAACAATGCAGAGAGAAGTGTTTTGTCCTGTGTTGAGGGTTAGTTCTTTCCTTTTTTTTTCCCTCTGTGGAATTTTCCCCATTGTCATGCTAAGGTACCTGTTGACTGGGCCCTGGTGACAAGGGGGAGGGGATGGGAGGGAAGAGTGAAACCCCGCGAGATTCAAACAGCCAGAAGAGGAAGCGGAAGGCTGGGCCTCGGCCCATTTCCCCCGCGGAGTTCGGACGAGAAGGACGATCGCTGCCTGTGTCCCATCCCTGCTATCCCAGCGTCGGGAAACCACCATGGGACACTGCCCTGCTGTCTTCTCGCTGTGAACTACCACCATCCAGCACTCTGCTGAGCACTGGGACCCACACTGTGAGCAGAGGGCTCTCTCTCCATCTCTCTCTCCCCCTGGGACAGCTCTGCCATCACCCCCAGCCCTCCTGCAGCTCTGCGGGACCCGCCCGCCCCCAGCACCGGGAACTGCAGCTCAGGGAAAAGGTGCCTGCAGCCAAAAAACACTGGGACTGAGTTACTGTTCTGTTTGTGGGTAATTTCATAGCTGTTGTTGTTCTTGTTTGTCTTGTTAGATATACTAGTAAAGAACTGTTATTCCTACCCCCATATCTTTGCCTGAGAGCTCTCTTAATTCCAAAATTATAATAATCGGAAGAATCACATTTTCTTTCAGTCCAAGGGGAAGCTTCTGCTTTCCTTGGCAAACACCTGTCCTTCAAACCAAGACAATGACTCATATTACAAGTGACTAGGAGAAAATTGGCAACTCACAGAAATTGGCAAAGGTCACTGTTTCTGAAACCTTCCAGTCATCAGTGTCCACAGTGCAGCCTTGACCTCCTGGTTCCTCAGGCTGTAGATGAGGGGGTTCAAGGCTGGAGGCACCACTGAGTACAGAACTGACAGGGCCAGATCCAGGGATGGGGAGGAGATGGAGGGGGGCTTCAGGTAGCTAAATGTGCCAGCGCTGAGAAACAAGGAGAGCACAACCAGGTGAGGGAGGCAGGTGGAAAAGGCTTTGTGCTGTCCCTGCTCAGAGGGGATCCTCAGCACAGCCCTGAAGATCTGCACATAGGAGAAAACAATGAACACAAAAGATCCAGAACCTAAACAGACACTAACAGCAAGAAGCCCAAGTTCCCTGAGGTAGGAGTGTGAGCAGGAGAGTTTGAGGATCTGGGGGATTTCACAGAAGAACTGGCCCAGGGCATTGCCATGGCACAGGGGCAGGGAAAATGTATTGGCTGTGTGCAGCAGAGCATTGAGAAAGGCACTGGCCCAGGCAGCTGCTGCCATGTGGGCACAAGCTCTGCTGCCCAGGAGGGTCCCGTAGTGCAGGGGTTTGCAGATGGACACGTAGCGGTCGTAGCACATGATGGTCAGAAGGTAAATCTCTGCTGAGATGAAGAATGCAAAGAAAAACACCTGAGCAGCACATGCAGAGTAGGAGATGTTGTTGGTGTGCCAGAGGGAATTGTGCATGGCTTTGGGGACAGTGGTGCAGATGGAGCCCAGGTCAGTGAGGGCCAGGTTGAGCAGGAAGAAGAACATGGGGGTGTGCAGGTGGTGGCCGCAGGCTACGGCGCTGATGATGAGGCCGTTGGCCAGGAGGGCAGCCAGGGAGATGCCCAGGAAGAGGCAGAAGTGCAGGAGCTGCAGCTGCCGCGTGTCTGCCAATGCCAGCAGGAGGAAGTGCCTGATGGAGCTGCTGTTGGACATGTCTGCACTCTGGGCATGTGGACCTCTAAAATAAAAAGAAATCATGGAATAGTTCAATTTTGGGAGGACTTGAAATATCCCAGCCCAGCTTGGTGTCACTTTCCCCCCACTGCCTGCCCAGGGCTCTGCTGCCTGGAGCTCTCCCTGCCAGCTGCTGCTTCCCTGTGCCCAGGGCTGGGCCCTGCCAGTGCTGCCAGAGCCCAGCCCAGCCCTGGGGGCTCAGCTCTGCCCTGCAGACCCCTCCCAGCACAGGGCACTGCCAGGGCCAGCTCTGCCTCTGCAGGCTCTGATGGCAAAGTCAGAGCAACCCTGAGGAGGTTGGAAAAGTGACACTGATGGTGACTGTAAGGGACCCTCTGCTGATTTCTTTCTTTGCCTGGTTTATTCAGACCTGAGAGAAATTGTTTTTATTGTTCTCAACCTGAACAGATATGTGAATATCAATGTTCAATTTTCCATCTAGGTGACCCTGAGCAGTAGATTATAAAATCAGGATTTTCTCTTTTATGCAGCCCCTGACTTGCTGTGCTCCCTGTATAATCTATTTGGAAATGTTCTGGAGTTAAATGTTGTGCTGGGATCAGTCCTGATCATTGCACCATCCTCACCACACAAGGAGAACACTTCCAAGTCTCACCAGCTGTCTCCCTCCACCCAGACCTTGTCCCCCAGTGCTGTCAGCAGCTCCCAGGGCTGGCTGAGAGCTGTCCCTGGCAGGCAGCAGAGTCCCTGCCCAGCACAGCACCCTGGGCTGCAGGACCCTGCTCTGCAGGACAGCCCTGGGCACCCCTGGCTGCTCTACAGGAGAGAGAATCAGAGAATGTACTCACAGAGTCTGTTGTCATTGGGATGTTCCAGATTTAGGAGATCCCTGCAGGAGCTGCAGCTGCATTGTCCTGCAGCCAGAGGCTTCCTGTGTCCAGGGCTGGGAGTGATTCTGCCCCAGGCACTTGTGAGCATCTTCCCAGCCCTGACTGATTGAAGATCTCTGTGCTGTGCCTGGGATGGCTGCAGGCCATGCCCTCAGCCCTGCTGGGCTGGGAGAAGAGCTGCAAATCAGCAGAAAGGTCTTTTTGAAGCTTTTCATGGTTGCCAGGAGCTGCCTCTGTGCTAGGAGCCCAGCCAAGCTCACTAGCAGAGACACAGCACAAGGACTTTAATGACCCTCTTGAGGCTTGGATGCTGTTTACATCAGATACAGTCCCCCATACTGTGCTTAAAATCTTCACAAAAACCCAAAGTGATATTCAAACTGCAAAGTTTCTTGAAGTTTTAATGGATTCCAGTAAGGAACACAACCGAGAAAATGTCCCCATGTTCCAGTTAGAGCAGAACACTGGAGGCAGTGATGACAGGTGGGGACAAACATGGGAAAGGTGTCTGTGATGCTGAGCAAACCTGGATGTGTCTCAGCAATGCCAAGGGCCAAGGGCTGAGCCCCAGCCCCTGGCAAGGCAGATCCTGTCCCTCCCTCCTTGCTCAGGGCTCTTCCCGGGGCACTGGGCTCTGGGGATGTGCAATGCCAAGGGCAGCACCATGGGGTGGCCCCTGCCAGGCTGCTGAGCAGGGACAAGGAGGCAATGAGGCCCCAGCACAGCAAGGCTCACTTGTCCCCTGCTGGCCAAGGGCCCAGGGCCAGCAGCCATGGCCAAAGTGCTGCAGCACTTGGCTCTGGCAGGGCCTTTCAGCTGCTGCCCATCCCTGTGCCCTCTGCAGCCCAGGCTGTCCTACGGTGTCCATGCCCTGCCCCTCTGTCCCTGCAGGCTGTCCTCATCCCCCGGCTGCCCCACCTGGCTGGCCCCTTCCTTTGCTGACAGCTCTGCGTCCTGCCTGCCTCTGCCTGCACACACAAAGCCTTGGGCTGCTCCAGACTCCTTCTGGATGCCAGGTTTCACTACAGCCCTGCCCTACGAGTGAAATTTCTTTAACCTTGGGTCCAGTCTGGACCATCCCATCTGCTCTTGGCATCAATTCTTTCTTTTTTTCTCAGGCTGTTTTCAACTATGTCCAAAGGATCCCCTATCTATGAAACCTCCCTTCAATCCCTCCCTGGGCTCTCTTCTGTCCTCAGTCTCCACTCCACTGAACACAGAGCTCCTTTGTCCTTATACATTGGTCATGTTCTTGCAGCCTCCAAACCCAAACTTGGGAGATTCACAGAATTCTTAGAATTCACAAAACTCACAAAATGAGTAGGTTGGAAGACACCTTCAGGAACATCAAGTCTAACCCATGCCCTAACACCTCAACTTGACCATGGCCACAAGTGCCATATTCAGACTTTTGTTTAACACATCCATGGGTGTTGACTCCACCACCTCTCCAGGCAGACCATTCCAGTACTTTTATCACTCTTTCCGTGAAAAACTCTTTTCCTAGTATCCAGCCAATTGTTCCCTTTAAACAATTTGAGGCTGTGTCCTCTCATTCTGTCAGTTGCTGCCTACTGATCTCTGGGCCCTCTCCACGTTGTTGGCAAATGAAAAGATTCTGCTCATAGTCTAAGGAAATCACCAGAGAACAAGGAATCCAGACCTGTCTGTCCCAGCTACTTTTGTCTGGGCCCAGTTCTTGGACAGATGCAATTTTGGCCGTAGAATCCCAGATTTGGCATTGGCAGCTTGGTAAGGAGGGCAGTTCTTTTCCACTGGAAGGAAAGCACTGAGTCCCAGTGTGTGGTGGTAGATGAGAGACAGCCCTCAGGGGGCCTGGGCTAGCCTGAGCTGTCTGTCCTGGCAGATTTTGGCTGGGAACAACCCTTGTATATGAAGAACTTCTCATGGGGATTGACAATTCCAGCCCCGGGCACCTGGAAAAAGGGATGGTTCTGCTCCACAGGAAGGAAAGCCCAGAGCCCCAGTGTTCCAGGGGCTGATGAGAGGCAGCCCATGACATGCCAGGATCAGCTGGACTGTGCAGGTGGCCCCCAGGAGGCCAAACCATCCCCACCCATTCCATGTCCATTCCTTTACAAATCCATTTCTTACAAATATCAATCACACAATGCTGCAATGACGTCTGCTCTATAGAGAACAGTAATAAAATACACACTTTTAAATAGGAATGGAGATTTCTAAGAAGCTCTTTGACACATTTCTCCATAACTGGAGTTGAAAACCTTCCTAATCAATTGCACTAGACCAGAGGGAATTCAAGGCAGAACCGTGCTTTGATAGGAAACCTCTCAAGAATTCAGTCATAATCAAACTCCAAAGTCTCTGATACTGTTCATGGGTCCCACTGAGGGACACAACTGAGAAAGCGTCTTCAGGTTCCAGTCAGAGCAGGAAATTGGATGCAGAAATATCAAGTTGTGTGGGAAATGCAGGCATGGAGAGCTCTCAGGGCCTTGTTCATACAGGCTGAGAGATAGAGATGGATCCAAGGTTTGACCTAAGACCTTGGAGTAAGCTTGAAGTACTAGAGTGCTGAAAGTAAAATAGACATGAATCAAGAATATAAGTTTGCAATTTAAGCAGAAATATGTTTTAAGCAAACAGAGATATGTATTATGTAAGCAAAGCATTATGTTAAGTGAGATCTTAAAAAATTTTCAAGTTTAGCAGTAGAAGCTGTAATAAAGGTAGCTAGAAGTTTAAGGTGTATCAATATAAGTGTGTGAAGTGTTAAATGATTGGTTGAAAAATGATGCGTTGCAGCAGAGCCATGGGAAGCAAAGCAAATAATGACTGGTGTAAAAAGACACTAGCAAAGTTCCTAGAAGTATTGGATTGGCTAAAAGCTTACATAAGTCATTATAACTAAGAATGAAGCAGCTCCTGATATTATGGCATTGGAGCTAAGACTTTTTATGTCTCAGCCTTCTTTGAGACTGCTGCCACGAGGCAATAAACCATGTTTTGCAATGTCTCTCTCTTGCCCCATCATTTACAGTAATCATCTCCTGTTAGGGATTATTTGTCCATCAGATGTGCCGATTGAAATCAATAAGGATTTCAAGACACCAAATCTACCCCATTAAAATCAATAGGGATTTAGGGACACCAAATGTACCCAATTCAAGTCAATGGGATTTAGGGACACCAGGTCTATCCATTAAAGTCAATGGGGATTTTGCCAAAACTTGGTGCTAAAATGGGTAAATTTGGGTAAATTTGGGAGACATCTTGGTCTGAATTCTGTGAATTTCTGCTCCAGGTTGACAGTGCTGATGCTTTGGAAGTTGTGGATGAATTCCTGGAAGCCAGTCCCAAATGCCTGATGCCACACCTGTGGCTCATGCTGGAGCTGTTCTTCCAGGTAAGTGGGAAAATTTCCATTTTCAGCCTAAAGTGTGGGAATTGCTATGAGAAAATTGGGGTTTTTAGCAGCAAATATTTTGGGACATCAAGTATGTCCTTTGAGGTAGTTGGGGATCGAACGACATCAGGTCTACCCCACTGAAATAAAAGACTGGCAGGACACCAGGTCTACCACACTGAACGCAATAGGAATGTAGAGAGACCAGGTCTACCTATTAAAGTCAATAGGGATTTAGGGAAGCCAGGTCTACCCAGACAAAGCAATGAGGATTTTGGGATACCTGTTTTAGGAGGCCCCAGGGTTTTTCTGTGATCCAGGTGTCCAAGGGGTACCCAGATGTATCCAGGTGATTTTTGGGGGGATCCAGGAGATTTTTGATGCCCCTAGGTGTCCCGATTCACCTTGATGGGCTGGGAAAAGATCACAGCCACCACTGCATTGTGGCAGCTGATGTGGACACAGATGACCCTTGGTGTTGGGGGCCTGTCAGAGGGCACCCTAACATTCAGGGGGTCCCCCCAAAACTCCAGGTGAAGGCCTCTGGGGTGGGAGGGAGCCCCGAGTTACCTCGGGAGAGGATGCAGTGCAGGTACACTCAGGTGCTTTGTTCTGTGGGGTGGGTGAAGACGGCGTTCTGCACCAGCTCCAGCTCTCGCAGGGGCAAAGGGGGCACCCCAAAATCTCAGGGGGGAAGCGAGGTCAACCAAATTCATGTGCATAAAACCTCTATAACCCACAAAGGAAGTTCTGGGTATGTATTTTATATAGTGCTGAGGTGCATGTGGGATAGCTGCTCCAAAAATGCGCACACCTTCAGTGACCTGTGCCTCTCCTTTTATTCTCTACACATTAGGACTGCACAGTACACCCAATACACATTCAGTTCATAACTCCACCTGTCCCTGCTTTGTATTAATATTAGCTCCACACCTCTTTGCAACTGCCCACTGCTCCTTGTTGGTCGCTCTGGTGGTCGTCTGGGGGTCCTTAGGATGAAGTAAACCCTTCTTTGTGTGTGTGTGTATTAGTCTTTGGGGTCTTTCCAGACCTTGGTACCAGTCTTTGCTGGCTCAGGGGTCTAAGGCTCTAAGGTCTAAGGTCTCACTTATCTGGAAGGCAACTCGATCTTCCACCTTGTTTGCACATTCTTGCTCCTCTGTCTTAACTTGTAGCCTTGCTCTCTTCTCCTGTTCCTGCAAAGACAGAGAATGTGAAGTGTTCATAGAATCTTGTTAGCCTCTTTCAAGTCAAAGCATCCTCCTGTATTTTTACCATGAAATGTTTATTTTAATTCCCCCTGTTTCAGTGTCACAATGGCTCCTTGGTTCTACGGAGCCCCACAGCTTCATCCTTGACCCTGGGTTCCATAGGGGTCCTGAGTTTCACAAGGGTCCCCCTGATTCCATGAGGCACAAGAGTGTCACAATGGTTTCTTTGGTTCCATGAGAATCCATAGCGTCTCCATGGTGTCCTTGGATCTGCTGCTGTCCTTGTCACAACTGACCCATGGTTCCATGAGGTTCTGCAGTGTCACCATGGTCGCTGTCAGAGGCTGGATGAGATCCATGTCCTGAGACACCTCGGGATGAGCTGCCCATGTTGTCCCAAAAAGGCGTTTAAAAGTCCGAGCCCTTAAACTGGCAATCGGGGTTTCGCTGCTCCCCCCGGTGGGGCAGGAGACTCAACAGCAGCAACAACTATCTTTACCTCCGCTTTCATTTCATTTAAGGTGTTAATAACCGTGCACCAGGTGGTAGGGAAGTCTTTAATTTCTCTATCATTGCTCATGATCGTCATGTCCCTCATGTGATCACCAAGAGCACGCCAAGCCTCTGCTTGAAACACAAGCGGCGGGCTAGCGAGAAACCCGTGTTCTCGTGCCCACTTCAATAATTTGGTGAGGGTCTTCTCCGCTACTGATTTCTCTCGCTTAGCAAGTATACTAAGCAGTAGCTTCACCACAGCAGCACATTCACTTTCCATGCTTGTCTTTAATCAGGATCGGGAAGAGAGCGCTCGATTCTTCCTACCTCCTCTAGGGACGGTCCCTCGCTCCTCTTTCTGCTTTGCCTCACCACACGCCGTGGCACGATTAGCCAGTTCGCATCAACGCCTATGCATTGATAGCAAAAACCGCGTCCCACCACGCTGCGTCCCTGTTCGGTTGCCACTTGTTATGGAGGAATTCAGCGAGGGAAGAATGTAATTAATCAATCGGGACAGCGAGCTCTCCTCTATAGGGTCAGCCCAGGCACGGAGCCACTGCGTATGCCTGCGTACAGTGGTCATTTGCCCTCCGAGCACTGCTTCTTGGAGCTTGCCTGCTCACTTACCTCCCACAATGGGTCGAATCGAAGGTCCCTGTTCAGGGGCCACTTGTTACAAGGAGCAACCAGAGTCAGAACCGCAACACTCATAGAGTTATGGTGAATGCTCCACTTTATTATACAAGCCGTTGTCTTTTATAAAGTTCTGACATAAGTCCATGTGCTCACATGCCTAATACTCATATTTATTGGCTACAAATAACTGTTCATACCCTGCAACTACCCTACTAATTGGTTACAGCATTTTATGTTTATGTTCTACTTTCTTGCTCTTGTGATTAGCACATCCTGGCTTGCTTTCTCACTCTTGCCACCTGTTTATCTCTTATTCTCAGTCCAAGGTCAGCATGCCTTTGCTAGCACTAAAACAGCCCAATTTATCCCAACACTGCAAAGCAAACTCTCTGCGGCCTCACTGGCCCAAAACCTCTCCACACATGTCCACCCTGTTGTCCATCAGTGCCACCAGGTCCTTTTCTGCCTGGCCCCTCTCCAGCCACTCTGTCCCCAGCCTGGAGCACTGCAGGGGTTCTTGTGGTCAAAGCGCAGGACCCAGCACTTGGTCTTGTTAAACCTCACCTTGTTGGATTTGGGCACTGGATCCAGCCTGTCCAAGTCCCCCTGCAGTGCCTTCCCACCCTCCAGCACATCCACACTCACACCCAGCTTGGTGTCACCAAGATTCCATGAGGCCCTGGAGTGTCACATTGGTGTCGATGATTCCACGGAGCTTCCCAGTGTCAAAATGTGCCTTTGGTTCCATAGGACCCCTTGGTGTCACAAAGTCCCTTGGATCCTTGGGCCCTGCTGTGTCAAAATGGTGCTTTGCTCGCATGAGGTCTCACAGCGCAGCAATGCTCTATTTGGTTCCACAGTGTCACAATGGCCTCTAAGTCCCTGAGAGCACCACGGTGTCAAATATGTTTCCTTCATTCCATGAGTCCCTGAGGAGCAGCACTGGCCCCTTGGTTCCAGGGGGCCCTGCAGTGTCACAATGGCCCCATCATTACAAGGTCCTGCTCTGTCACAATGCTCTGCATGGTTCCACAAGGCCCTGCAGTGTCAAAGTGACCTCTTGGCTCCATGAGGCCTCCGAGTGCCACCATGAATTCCTTGGTGCTGCAGTGTCCAATGGAGCCCTGCTTACACAAGATCCTGCAGTGTCACAAGGGACCCTTGGTTCCATGGGGCTCCACAGTGTCACAGTTGTTCCCTTAGTTCCAAGAGTCCTTGCCATGGAACAATGGCCCCTTGGTTCCATTGGGCCCCAGGCTCTCACAAGGCTCTCCTTGGTTCCACAGTGCCACAATGGCCCCTTGGTTCCACAAGGCCCTGCAGTGTCACAGTGACCTCTGTGGTTCGACGAGGACCCAGACTGTCACCATGGACTCCTTGATTCCATTTATCCCCACAGTGTCACAATGGCCCCTTGGCTCTATGGTGCCATGTCGTACACAGTGTCACTCTGGTCCTCTCCGTTCCACCAGGCCCCGCAGTGTCACAGTGGCCCCTTGCTTCCCCAGGGCCCTGCAGTGTCACAATCATCCCAGAATCACCCAGGCTGGAGAAGACCTTTGAGAGCATCAACTCCAACCTGTGACCCAACACCATCTTGTCACCCAGACCATGGCACTCAGTGCCACATCCAGTCTTTCCTTAAACACTTCCAGGGATGGTGACTCACCCACCTCCATGGGCAGCCATTTCCAATGCCCTTCCAATCACCCTTTTTGTGAAGAACATTTCCTAATGTCCAGCCTAAATCTCCCTTTGTGCAGCTTTAAGATTACATCATCTGCTCCTGTCTCTGTTCCCTGGGAAAACAGCCTGACACCCACCTGGCTGTTCCCTCCTGTCATGTTGTAGAGAGTGATGAGGTCTCCCCTGAACTTCCTCTACTCCAGGATAAATGAACCCAGCTCCCTCAACTGCTCCTCACAGGACTTGTGTTCCAGACCCCTCATCACCCTTGTCACCCTTCTCTGGGCACACTCCAGCCCCTCCATGTCCATCCAAAATTGGGGGTCCTAAAAGTGGACACAGCACTTGAGGTTCTCTCCTTGTTTTCCCACTGTCACAATGCTATCCTTGGTTCCATGGGGCCCTGCTGTGTCACAGTGTCCCCTTGTTTCCATGGGGCACCCCAGTGTCACAAGGGTCTCCTTGGTTCCACAGTGGGACAATGCACCCTGGGTTCCATGAAGCCCTGCAGTGTCACAATGGACATTTGCAGGGCTGGAACCCCTCTGCTCTGCAGCCAGGCTGAGAGAGCTGGAGCTGTTCAGCCTGTGCACAAGAAGGCTCAGGGAGACATTAGAGCCCATTCCAGAACCTAAAGGGGCTTTGAGAGAGCTGGAGAGGGACTCTGGACAAAGGCCTGGAGTGACAGGCCAAGGTGGAATGGCCATGAGGTGAAGGAGGGCAGGTTTAGATGGGATATTGGGAAGAAATCTTCCCAGTGAGGGTGGTGAGGCCCTGGCACAGGTTACCCAGAGAGGCTGCAGACTCCCCACTTCTGGAGGTGTCCAAGGCCAGGTTGGATGGATCAATCTGGTCCAGTGGAACCCCAGTGTCTCAGGTCAGATTAGAGGTGACCACCACAGATCAAGGCCAGGCAGAGAAGTATGTCCTGGCAGCTTTGGTCTCAGAGAAACCCTTGCAAACAGGGAATTTTGGAGGAGAAATGCCAATTTTTTCCCTGGTTGTACAAGAGGGACAGCTCTTTCCCATAGGAAGGCAAGCACTGAGCCCCAGTGCTTGAAGGCAGGTGAGAGCCAACCCTCAGGAAGTCAAGGCCAGCCAGGCTTGTTGGTTATGGCAACTTTTGTCTAGGAGCAATCCCTGGATATTGCAAATTTTTGAAGGGGAATCCTGTTTCAGTAATGGGTACCTGGAGGATAAGGACAGTTCTTTTCCATTTGAAGGAAAGGTCAGTGCCTCATTATAGCAAGGGCACATGAAAAGTGACCCTTGACAAGCCAAGGGCAGTTGGACCAGTCAGGCCAATCCAACCAGACCTGTTCCCTGTTCCCTTGGATCCATGGGGGCCCTGCAGTGTCACAGTGGTTGTGTCACACTGGTCCCTTGTTTCCATGAGGCCTTGTAGTGTCACAGGGTTCTCACTGATACTGCAGGATCCCAATGGCCCCTTGGTTCCATGAGGACTCACAGTGTCACAATGGTCTCCTTGGTTCCATGAGGTCATGAGGAGCCCCTTGATTCAACGAGGCCTCAAAGTGTCCTCATGGCTCCAGGATTCCATGAGGCCCCTCAATGTTAAATGGACCTTGGGTTCCACAGGCTCCTACACTGTTCCATGAATCCTTAGTTCCATGGGGCCCTGTAGTGTCACAATGGACTCCTTGGTTCCATGGTTCCACGAAGTGACACAATCACTTCTTGGCACGACAAGACCCCATAGTGTCACAGTGGTTCCTTGCTTCCATGAGGCCTTGCAGTGTCACAATGGACTCCTTGGTTCCATGAGGCTGCCAAGTTTCACAGTGGCCCCTTGGTTCAGTGAGGCCTGTGATGCCTTAAGATTTTAGCCTTTATATTTTTCAGGTCCTCTACTGAATTTGGGCATTCCTCTGAACTCCACACAAAGTGTTAGTTAAAGGTCTTCACATTTTGGTCAGACTAAACATTTCCTCTGAAAATCAAGAACACACTAGAGCCTCAGACTCTGAAAAGTAAAAACAAAAAGGAATTGTGGGGGGGAGCAAACTGGGGGAATATAGCTTTGTAAAGACTAAAACCCCAATGTCATGAACTCTTGATTAAGGTGTCAGTTTACTTTTGAATATCAAGTGTTAATAAGTTCTTAAATAAAGTGTTAGTTTGCTATTGAATATTAAGTTGTAAAATGCTAAATCTTACCTTTTGTTGTCATTGTTAAGTGTTAATATCCCTTGGTAAGTTCAGACGTGTTCTGCTGATCCTGTATTTGTATCCCTTCCCATCACCTGCTCTGTACCTGTGCCCCATTCCATCCGGTATCAGTTCACTGCTCCCAAGAGACTGCGCGCCCAAGGCTATATGCAAATTAGAGACATCCAGCATCCTGCAGAACAAAAGACCCCCAAAGACAATGAGCTGGTGTAAAACTAAAGACTGAAAATAACATTCCTGAGCCAGCAAAACAGTAAAGAACGTCAAATCGTCAAGCAGAGCTGGTTTCCACCTTGTCACATAACTTTAACAGCACCCAGCCAGAATAACACCCCTAGACCACCATCCCACAGGTGTCTTCCTAGGGACTCTTGCGAGGACGGAAGCCCCAGCTCTGCCAAGAGACAGAGCTGTGCATTCGCCTCCTCAGCGTCGTCCAGCAGGTGCAGCAGAGGTGTGTGTGACCCCTCAGGCTCCCCACCCAGAGCTGACCTTTAAAAAAGACCTTTAAAAAGGAGCTTGTCTCCTGGCCTTTTCTAACAGCTTCATTACTGAAGTTGTAATTGGAGGAATAACCTCTGATATTTCAATGTGTCAAAACTTATATCTGTCTGAAAAACTCATGACCATGTTTCATCTTAGTTGAAGACTCTGGGAGGCTTTGCACTACCCAACAGGCATCACCTATAGTGTCACAATAGACTCCATAGTTCCAGAAGGCCCTTCAATGTCAAAACAGACCATTGATGATTCCATGATATCCCACAGTGTCACAATGGCCACTTGGTTCCATTGATCCCCACAGTGTCAATATGGTCCCCTTGGTTCCAAAATGCCCTAAAATGGCACAACGGCCCTTTGGCTTCACAAAACCTCAAATTGTAAAAATGGCCTCCATGGATTCATGAGGCCCTGCTGTGTCACACTGGACCCTCAGCTCCCTGATGCTCCACAGTGTCACAATGCTCTCCTTGGTTCTGCAGTGTGAGAATGTCCCCTTGGTCCCTTGGAGCTCACACTGTCACTCTTGTGCCCTTGGTTCCATGAGGCCCTGCAGTGCCACAATGGTCCTTTAGTTCCACGTGGCCTCCAAGTGTCATCATGGTCTCCATGGTTCCACTGGGCTCTGCAGTGTCACAATGGCCTCCATGGTTCCATGAGGCCCTGAACTGTAACAAAGGTCTCCTTGGTTCCACGGTGTCAGAATGGCCCCTTTGTTCCATGGAGCTCCACACTGTCACTGTGCTCCCCTTGATTCCATCAGGCCCTGCTGTGCTAAAATGGCCCCTTGGTTGAACGGGGCCCTGCAGTGCCACAACAGCCCCTAGGATCCAGCGGGTCCCAAAGAGTCACAATAGTCTCTGTTGTTCCATGACACTCCACAATGTCACAATGGAACTTTGTTTCCATGAAGCCCAAGCATGCACAAGTGACCCCTTGGTTCCATGAGGCCTGGCACAACCAGAATGGCCCCTTTGTTTCATGGGGTTTGGCCCTTTGCATTCATGAAACACATCCAGGTTTGTGCAGCATTGGAGACACCTTTCCCTTGTTTGTCCCCACCTGTCTTCAGTGTCACCAATATTCTGCTCTAACTGGAACCTAGGGACACTTTCTCAGTTGTGGCCCTCAGTGGGACCCATTACAACTTTAGAAAACTTTGAACTTTAAATCTCATTCTCAGTTCTTGAGAAGTTTTTTGAACACTCTTTCAGGGTGTAATGTCTGATGTAAACAACACCAAAGCCCTGAGAGGGTCATTAAAGTCCTTGTGCTGTGTCTGTTCTGCTGAGATGAGCCAGGCTCCTGGCAAAGAAGGAGCCCATGGAAACCAAGAAGAGCTTCAAAATGACATTTCGGCTAAGGAGCAGCTCTTCTCCCAGCCCAGCAGGGCTGAGGGCACTGCCTGCAGCCACTCCAGGCACAGCACAGAGGCACAGAGAGCTTCTATCAGTCAGGGCTGGGAAGATGCTCCCAAGTGCCTGGGGTAGAATCACTCCCAGCCCTGGACTCAGGAAGCCTCTGGCTGCAGGACAATGCAGCTGCAGCTCCTGCAGTGATCTCCTAAAGCTGGAAGATCCCACTGACAACAAATCTGTAAGTACAACTCAGAGTATGTCCGCTGTAGAGGAGAAGAAGCCAAGAGCTTCAGCTCACTTCCAGGATATTTTCAAGAAGAAGATTTCTATAAAGATGGGGAATTTCCTGAGATTGTTTCCAAATTCCTTCTCCCGTGAAATGGAAAAGATAAAATATTATAAAATTATTAATTTTGTATCTGAGAGACCTGAATTGTAGCCCTGGGTGCTCTGTAAGTCAATGGTAGTTTTCTAAAGAGGTTTCAGCCACTCTGCCCTTGGACAGCACCAGCATCCCCTGTGCTGGACCCATCAGGCTCAGTCTGACCTGTCCTTTCTCCAAGCTGCAAACAGAACCTGCCCCCAGCCAGTGCCCTGCAAACAGGCAGGGTTCTGTAGGGACAAGGAGAGTGCACAGAGATTTGGGGTGTGTGAGTGCTGGCAGAGGGAAACAACTCCAGGAGGAAAATCTCCAGGAAGCAGAGAGAAGTTCAGGGAAGGAGAGAAAACAAAAACCAAAAAATGTTGTGGCAGGGAAAGTTTAGACATCTCCAGAGGATCCCCCTCAGCAGTGCAGCCCCTCGGTCTGAAGAAGCCCCTTCCCTCCTGTCCCCCAGCCAAGCCTCTGCCCTCAGGGCTGGGGCTCCAAGGCGTGAAGCCCCTCCTGTGCAGGCAGAGCTGCAGCAGAGCTGTGGGGCAGCTCTGCAGCCCCGGGCCCAGTTCCCTCTCCTCTCATCACTTTGCCCCACAGAAGGTGCTCTGTTATCCCTGCCAGCAGCAGAAATGCTGAGGGTTTCTGACACCTAAAAGAAGTCAGCAAGAAAAATAAACAATACCTTTTAAAAAAATGTAGAAAATGTTGACAGGTTTTACCATTCCCATTCCTACACAGCAGGAGTGAAGATGATGAGGGGTTCCTGTTCATAGGAAAGGATTTCCACAGAAAATATTGAACAGTAGGTCTGGTCCCTGTCCCCTCCCACCCGTGCAGAGTAGACCTGAATTGACATGAGGACCTGAGATGATGTCCTTCCCATCACTGCAGCTGTGGTCTCCACCAAACACACCTCCCACTCAGCCCTGAGGGAGCATTTCCTGAAAGAGAAAGAGTTTTCTATTTGAAAGCAGGAATGTCTTTGATTTTGGAAATGGCTTTGATTTTGTGTTATACAAGTCCCACCTAACTTGTCTCTTACTTCTTGTCCTGTAAAAGATTTTCATGCCAAGAGGGGCCAAATGTCCAACAGCAGCTCCATCAGGCACTTCCTCCTGCTGGCATTGGCAGACACGCGGCAGCTGCAGCTCCTGCACTTCTGCCTCTTCCTGGGCATCTCCCTGGCTGCCCTCCTGGCCAACGGCCTCATCATCAGCGCCGTAGCCTGCGGCCACCACCTGCACACCCCCATGTTCTTCTTCCTGCTCAACCTGGCCCTCACTGACCTGGGCTCCATCTGCACCACTGTCCCCAAAGCCATGCACAATTCCCTCTGGCACACCAACAACATCTCCTACTCTGCATGTGCTGCTCAGCTCTTTTTCTTTACATTCTTCATTGGAACAGAATATTCCCTCCTGACCATCATGTGCTACGACCGCTACGTGTCCATCTGCAAACCCCTGCACTACGGGACCCTCCTGGGCAGCAGAGCTTGTGCCCACATGGCAGCAGCTGCCTGGGCCAGTGCCTTTCTCCATGCTCTGCTGCACACAGCCAATACATTTTCCCTGCCCCTGTGCCATGGCAATGCCCTGGGCCAGTTCTTCTGTGAAATCCCCCAGATCCTCAAACTCTCCTGCTCCAAATCCTACCTCAGGGAACTTGGGATCATTGTGCTAAGTGCATTTCTGTATTTTAGTTGTTTTGTGTTCATTGTTTTCTCCTATGTGCAGATCTTCAGGGCTGTGCTGAGGATCCCCTCTGAGCAGGGACGGAACAAAGCCTTTTCCACCTGCCTCCCTCACCTGGCCGTGGCCTCTCTTTTCCTCAGCACTGGGTTTTTTGCCTACTTGAAGTCCCCTTCCATTTCCTCCCCAACCCTGGATCTGTCCCTGTCAGTTCTGTACTCAGTGGTGCCTCCAGCCCTGAACCCCTTCATCTACAGCTTGAGGAACCAGGAGCTCAAAGCTGCAGTGTGGAGATTGCTGGCACGAGGATTTCATAAACATTGAACGGGGGGCCAATTTTCACAAATCACTTGTAATAAAAGTAATTTTGAATACTTCTTGTTAGTTTGGTTGTGGAATTTTCTTCCTTTGTTTTTTTATATTGTCCACAAAGGAAATGTGTAGATTGTGCTGGTTATAATTTTGTTTCTCTCCACCTTCACTGTGGCCACAGAGTGTGTCAGTGAGTAGCTGTGCTCTAAGTGTCTTTAATGAACTAAAGGATCTCTCTCCCAGCACATTTTTTTCCAGAGATGTCCCTGTTGTTCCCTTCTCTGGAGCTGCAGCAGCAATGTCTGTGTGCAGAGCTGGGGCAGATCAGTGCTGGCACAGCAGCTGTGCCCAGCAGCAGCAGCAGCAGCACTTGGTGTTGCCAGTGCTGCTCCCGTGCCACTGCCCCGCTGCCCTCCTGCCCCTGGTGTTGCTGCAGGGCCTGAGTGCTCTCAGGGCCGGGCACAGCCCTGGGGGTGGCAGTGCCAGGGCTGCAGCAGGGACAGGCCATGGGCACTGCTGGGGCAGCGCTGACACCTCAGGGCAGGGCCTGGGGGCTGGAGGCTCCTTGCCCAGGCTCTCTCCAGAACACCTGGCCAGGCCAACGCTGAGCACAGAAAAGCCCCGGGAGCAGCCCCAGGCTGGCCGTGGGCAGGCTGGGCCCAAACAGCATGGCTGGTGCTCTGCAAGGTCCCTGCAAAGGGAGAGCCTGGCAAGGAGCAGCAGAGCAGGGGCTGATCCATCCCCAGTGCGCTGGACACCCCAGGGCAGCGTCCCAGAGCGTCCTCGTGCACCTGCCAACAACATCCCCCCTCTGCAGCCCTGGCCTCTCCCCCAGCTCACACAGGTGCCCCATCCTTGCAGGCACACACACGGCAGCACTGCCTCAGGAGCCCCTGTTTGCATTGCACAGAGCAGGCGTCAGCACCGCCATGGTGCTGCTGTGGGCAGAGGGACCTGAGGGAGCACAAATGCCATCAGCCCCTGGGGCCAGCAAGGGCTGCGGGACCAGAGGGAAACCACTCAGGTTTGTCGTGGCCTCTGAAGTCAGACAGAAAGTTTGTTCCCATGAGCTGTGACTTTCCTGTCCCACTGCAGACGTTGCTGCTCAGAGCCAGGGCTGCCTGGCAGCCACCCCCACACTGCTCTGAGCATTTCCTTTGCTTCATCTTTGCTTTCTTTACTCTTTCCTGATCCAGATTTCTTCCTGTTGCGCTTCCCTGTAACCTCCCCTGCAAACCACCCATCCCTTTCCTCTCTGTCCCCACTCCCCATTTCACTTCCTGATCTGGCACATTGGGAATGTCCCTTGGGGTGCAGGATCATCCTCCAAGTGGTCCAGGAATTGTCTGCAGGGTCTTGCAGTGCCTGGTGCCGCTCCCTTGCCAGAGGCACCACAGGCCAGGGGGGCACATCTGGGCTGGTGTGTCTGGCTGTGGAGCTCCCTGTTGTGGGCAATGAGGAGGGGCTGGAGAGGCTCTGCAGGACTGACAGGATGGGCTTTGGGGGCTGTGAGGAGAAGCTGAGGGACCTGGGCTGCTGCACCTTCTGAGGAGGAGGCCCAGGGCTCATCCTGAACTGCTCAAGGGGTGGTTTCAGAGAATCACAGAACGAGGAAGGCTGGAAAAGGCCTTGGAGATCATCAAGTCCAACCTGTGCCCTGACACTGCCTTGTCTCCCTGAGCTTCCTTTTGTCCAGGATAAACAATCCCAGTTCTCCCAGCCCCTCCTCACAGGACTTGTGTTCTAGACCCCTCACCAGCCTTGTTGCTCTTCTCTGGACGCACTCCAGCCCCTCCATGTCCTTCTTAAATTGGGGGGCCCAGAACTGGACACAGCACTCAAGGTGCTGTGCAGAGCACAGGGGAAGAATCACTGCCCTGCTCCTGCTGGCCACACCATTCCTGATCCAGGCCCAGGTGCCACTGGCCTTCTTGGCCACCTGGGCACACTGCTGGCTCATGCCCAGCCTGCTGTCCATCACTGCCCCCAGGTCACTTTCTGCCTGGACCATTTCCAACCACTCTGTCCCCAGCCTGTAGCACTGCAGAGGTTGTTGTGGTCAAAGCGCAGGTCCCCATTCTTGGTCTCGTTAAATGTCACCTTGTTGGATTTGGGCCCTGGATCTAGCCTGTCCAGGTCCCTCTGCAGAGCCCTCCTACTCTCTTGCACATGAACACTGCCAGAAAACTTGGTACCACCACAGTTCTATGAGTCCCTGAAGTCTCACAATTGTCTCCATGATTCCATGAGGCCTCCCAGTGTCACAATGGCCTCTTGGTCTCAAGAGGCACCACAATGTCATACATGTTTCCTTCATTCTAAGAGTCCCTGTCGAGCAGACCTGGCCCCTTGGTTCCATGGGGCACTACAGTGTCACAATGGCCCCATCATTACACGAGGCCCTGCTCTGTCACAATGCTCTGCATGGTTCCACAAGGCCCTGCAGTGTCACAGTGACCTCTGTGGTTCCACGAGGACCCAGACTGTCACCATGGACTCCTTGATTCCATTTATCCCCACAGTGTCACAATGGCCCCTTGGTTCCACAAGGCCCTGCAGTGTCACAGTGGCCTCTGTGGTTCCACGAGGACCCAGACTGTCACCATGGACTCCTTGATTCCATTTATCCCCACAGTGTCACAATGGCCCCTTGGCTCTATGGTGCCATGTCGTACACAGTGTCACTCTGGTCCTCTCCGTTCCACCAGGCCCCGCAGTGTCACAGTGGCCCCTTGCTTCCCCAGGGCCCTGCAGTGTCACAATCATCCCAGAATCACCAGGGCTGGAAAAGACCTTAGAGAACATCAAGTCCAACCTGTGACCCAACACCACCTTGTCACCCAGACCATGGCACTCAGTGCCACATCCAGTCTTTCCTTAAACACTTCCAGGGATGGTGACTCATCCACCTCCGGGGCAGCCCATCCCAATGGCCTTCCAATCACCCTTTTTGTGAAGAATATTTCCTAATGTCCAGCCTAAATCTCCCTTAGTGCAGCTTTAAGGCTGCATCCTCTTCTCATGTCTTTGCTCCCTGGGAGAAGAGCCTGACCCCCACCTGGCTGCTCCCTTCTGTCAGGGATTTGTAGAGAGTGATGAGGTCTCCCTTGAGCCTCTTCTTCTCCAGGATAAACATCCTCAGCTTCATCAGCCACTCCTAAGAGGAACTGTGTTCAAGACCCCTCGCCAGCCTTGTCGCCTTCTCTGGACACACTCCAGCTCCTCCATGTCCTCCCTAAATTGGGGGGCCCAGAACTGGACACAGCACTCAGGGTACTGCCTAAGCAATGCCAAACAAAGGGGAAGGATTACTGCCCTGCTCCTGCTGGCCACACCATTCCTGATCCATAGGAATCACTGGAGCTGGATGACAGAAATGGTAGGAAGGGTGTGGGGACAAAGTGTGACTGATTGTCAGCCATGAAGGGTCTTGATTTTCATATCTCTTCAGACTGCACTAGACGGTTCTGGGGGTCAATATTAATTGGACATTGCTGATGTCAACCTAGAAACAGGAAAAGAAAACCTAACAGGACAAAATACTTCTCTCTGCATTGTTGTCAATATAGTATATTCTCTTGGAATACAGTTCTGAAACGCATCTAATTAATAACAGAGGATTTGATAACTTCACTTATTCCCACTTATTCACTTATACTTTTTTTCTTTATTTGTTTTGAACAAATGTTTATGAACTTTTGTGTCTGAAGTTCTGAACTCCATAAAAAAGAGGCTTCTGGAGTAGTAAAATTCTTCAGCAACCTCTAAATCATTGAGGATCCATCCTCATCAGAGCAGGAATGAGCAGAAATGAGCCCAGCTTTGTGGCTGCCCCAGCTTTGGGATGGGCCCTGGGCCTGGAGCAGGAGCAGCTCTGGAGGGCCCCAAGGCCGGGGCTGTTGTGCTGGCCTGGGCAGATGGGATGGCAGGAGGGGCTGCAGAGCTCTCAGGAGCTCAGGGAGAGGGCAGCAGGGCACACAGGGAGCCTCCTTTGGCCTTGGCCAAGCACCTTCCCCCATGGCCGGGGCTCAGTCCTCTCTGGGCTGCACTTGCTCACCCAATGGTGATGGCAGCAGCTCGGGCACTCGCAGTGTGGTCAAACCCACACACGATACAGGGGATGCCAATAGCAGTGCTGTGGGAGCTCCGCTGTCAATGCAGCAGGGTGGCAAGGAAAGGATAGGGGTCCTGGATATCAACCATCCCTCCCTCGGCTTCCTGCACTTCCTGCCTCTCCTCCCATGCTGCGTTCCCGAGGGTGCACTCACTCTCCTTGCTGCTTCCCTGGTGGGTGGTGCCCACGGCATCTCTGCTGGGCTCTCATGTCTGTGTCCAGTGCATGGCTCTGAGCCCCTTCTCTTTCTCCTGGGGAAAATCACGTTCCCATATCTCCAGCCGCTTCTTCTTTTTATAAGAGTCCTCTGTTTACAAAGGTCCCCAGCAGGTTTTTCCATTCACAAGGTCCAGACCTCCACAGATCTCAGCTGCTGGCAGCTCTTCCTGGTCACCTTCCCCTGCTGGGGTTCCATCTCCACCGCTGTCCCCATGGTCGGGTTATTGCTGATCACTCATGGCAGTGGAGACAGAAGGGATGACACAAAACTTCATGTTCATGTGACAGTAATTACTAACATTTCAGTTATAAAATTACAGTCAGGATTAATTATAACTGTAAGACCTCAAGGCCAGCTGTTAGCCACTACACACAGCCACTGAGCAAAGCCACTGACCAGCCCCAATCACCACTGCTCACAGACCACCTCCACTGACCACACCAACAACTGACCACACTGCACTGGCCACCCCATTTACCACACCCACTGACCACCCTCTCACTGCCCAAAGCCACTCACAACCCCCCAGCAACCAACTGACCACACCCAATGACTACCCAAATGACCACACCCAAATGACCACACCCAAATGACCACACCCAAATGACCACACCAGTGACCACAGCCCACACCAGTGACCACACCCAGAGACCTTCCAACTGCCCACACCCACTGCCCACACACAGTGATCACACCCACTGACCACAGCCCAAAGGACTCTCAGCTGACCATACCCCAGCTAACAACCCCCAACCATAACCACTGACCACACCCCAATGACCCCTAAACTGACCATACCCCTACTGAACAGCTCCATTGTCCTTAACCAGTGACCACAGCCAATGACAACACCCATATCAGGAAACCAATGTCCACACTCACTGACCACACCCCAATGACCACATCCACTGACCACTACCCCTTGACCTAACCCCACTGGCCACACCCCTTGACCACACCCAAAAGACCTCCCAACTGATGATACACCCAGGGACCACACCCACAACCCACATCCACTCCCCACACCCACTGACCAAACCCCAATGACCAACCCAATGACCACCCCCTCTGACCACTCCACACTGGCCATGTCCAATGACCACACCCACTGACCATAACCACTGACCACACCCAGTGAACACACCTATTGCCAAGACACCAATGCCCCCACCCCACTGACCACACTCACTGACCACAGCCCACCAAATTCTGCCACGGACCACCCCCACTACCCACATCTACTGACCACATCCAACTGACCACACCTACTGACCACAACCACAGTCCACACCTACTGACCACAGAAACTGACCACACCCCAATGACCCCCAAACTGACCATACCCCCACTGACCACCTGCACTGACCAGAATCACTGACACCCACACTGACCACACTCACTGACTCCATCCATACCAAAAAAACAGTGCCCATATCCTAATGACCACTGCAACTGGCTGCACCCACTGACCTCCCCCAATGACCACATCCACTGCCCACACAGACCGCACCAAGAGACCACCCCTCACTGACCACATCCCAATGACCACACCCACTGACCACATCCACTGACCACACCTGTAGCCTTGTGAAGCCATATGTTCAGTGACTGAATTGTCTGTAAAGGCATCTTCCTTATCAGTCACCATGGACTCCTGAGTTCTGTGAGGAGACACGTTCCCACACAGTCACAATGGCCCCTTGGTTCCATGAGGATCCATAGTGTCTCCATGGTGTCCTTGGATCTGCTGCTGTCCTTGTCACAACTGACCCATGGTTCCATGAGGTTCTGCAGTGTCACCATGGTCGCTGTCAGAGGCTGGATGAGATCCATGTCCCCAGACACCTCGGGATGAGCTGTCAGTCAGTCCCACAGTGGGCTGGTGCTGACCCAGGCTCTCATTGCCCGAGCCATCCCAAGTCCCACCTGGGGGGAGGCCCACAAAGGGTCAGGGGCTGAGAACACAGAGCAGGAGCTCATCCCATGGTGCGTACCCTGCCTTCTCCTGGGGTCTGTGTCTCACCCACACTGCAACCCTAGGAGTTGGTAGCCATGTGTGTGTGTCTTTCTAGAGAGCTTCTGTCCTTCTGTCTCTCTCTCTTTCTTCTAATTCTCATGTTCTTTATATGGAACAGTTTGGCTACCTCAACAATTAAATGTTTAAAGGTTTCTAAGGTTACATGGGCTAAGTTAAAGAAATTCCTGCCATGATAAGAGTTTTATGTTGAATTGAATTCTATATTAAATCATTTTCCAGAATTCCTTGATTTTCTATACTTTGCCACTAAAGGTTTTGTGCCACTTTGACCTCTTGAGAATATCTGGCTGGGGTTTCTCCTGTGCACCAAACTCAAGTAAAGGAACCTTTGGTTACCCATATCATTTCATTGTTCTGGGGTGTTACAGCCCTGCAGGCTCACCATGGCCTCTTGTTTCCATGAGGCCCCACAGTGTCACCCTGTGCCTTGGTTCCATGAGCATGTGGAGTGTCCCACAGGCTGATGCCATTTGTCCTTGCTGCCCCTGCCATCCCACTGCCCCAGCAACAGCCCCGAGCCACCCGTGAGGGACAGGCCCTGCTGTCCCAGGCCTGGGCTCAGCCTTGGCCTTTCTGCTTCCTCCAGCCAGCCCAGGCCTTGCTCAGCATTGCAGTTCCCTGCTCACAGCCTTTGGCTCCTGCAATCCTGCCCTCAAGGATCTGCTCTCCCCAGGCCCTGGGGAGCCTTGGGCCCTCCCTGCCCTCACTCATGGCGGCCACTGATGCTCCAAGGCACTTGCAGTTTTGCTGCTGACTCCTGCAGCAGCTTCTTCAACCTTCTCTCAGTGCCTCAGGCTCCTGCCATCAGCCCCAAATCCCCAAGTCTGGGCATCATTAAAATACACAAAGGCCTTGGGAGCTCTTTGTCTTCCTTCCATTGTCCTCAAGTCTCCAGGGCTTGTGCAGCTGCTTGCAGTCACTTTGGAGTTCTGTTAAGGAGGGAGATTTCAAAGTGCACCTCAGGATTTTTTGTTTTAATCAAGGGCATATTATTTTTGGTTTTCAGTTCCGAGAAGAAGTGACAGAAGCATTCCCCAAGTGATGTTGATGCTGAATGTCTCCTTAGGAGATCTGGGCACAGAGCAGAATGATCCCTTTCAGGGCTGACCCTGTTTGAACAACCTGCTCCTCACCCCCACCCTCACCGTGTCTGACATTGCCCACCTGAGACTGACATCCTGAAAAATAAAAAAAAAATCCCTATAAATGTATTCTTATAATTACAATTAAAGTAAACAATAAAATTATAAATATATTTTCCTTATAAAAGGAAATATTAGCAGTTTTTCATTTAATAAATGAAAAATAATTAAATTTACTAAAGAAATTTATTTTTCTATTTATAAAAAGAAACATTATTTTTAATTATCTAATTTTAGTTTTTATATTAAAATCTATCAATTTTTTAGAAACCAGAGAAGTTACTAGTCATTGGTTCGAAGCAACACAAATCCTTTAAATTATTGGCTGTTCATTTCTCCTTCTTTATGCTAGTGTTTTTAGCAGTCCTTTTGTAATCCCTTTTATGCCAGTTTGGGATCTATGGAAACTTTTTTGGGGCACATTTGGGGATGATTTGTGTCTGGGGAGGGAATTTAGATAGAACTTGAGGGTCTGCAGGACACTTCAGGGAGCCGGGTGGGCACTGGGCAGGGCACTGAGGGATTCTGACGGACACCTCGGCGTCCGGGGCAGCTCTTGGGGGCCCAGGGGGAAAAACTTGGAGGTCAGGGAGGGGAATGTGGAGCCCTTCGGGGTCCGGGCGGGCACTTGGGAGGCTCGAACGGGGCTCTCTGGGGCGCGGGGCATGATGGGAGTTGTAGGCGCGGGTAGAATACTGTTCAGTGGAGCCGCGGAGCATCACGGGAGTTGAACGCGCAGCTGCAATGTCTCTCTGTCGGGCGCGGTGCATGACGGGAGCTGTAGTCCCGGAAGTGTCTGGGACGGGGCATTTGGGGTCCGGGAAGGCTCCTGGGGGACACTTTTGAGTCCGAGCTGTGACTTGACGTGCTCAGGGGGGAACGTGTACGGTTCGGGAGCATTTGGGGGGAGCTTGGGGAGGTCTAACTGGGCCCTTTAGGGCGAGGAACACGGCGGGTGTTTTAAACGAGAAACTGCGTTATATGGGGCTATGGGGCCGCGGGAGGTGACAGGAGATTAATTCCCAGAAGTGGTTGTAACGGGAATCTGTGGCGCTGGGAGCAATCAGGGAATCCGGAGCCGCTTCTGGGGGCTTCTGAGAGGATGGTGAGGGGGCACTTCGGGATCCTGGAGAGTGTGGGGGACTATTATGGTACATGGGGGGAGGGGGCAGATAGCGGAGTTCTGTGGAGCGCGGGGCATGATGGACGTTGTAGTCCCAGCTCCAATGGGGCTCTATCGGGCCGCGGTGCATGATGGGTGTTAGAGGCGAAAAGGAAAAGATGGCGCCTTCACAGGCCCCGCCCCCATTCCCAGATTCCCGGCGCTGATTGGCTGCGGGCAGTGATGGGCGGGGGCGGGAGCAGCCCATTGAACCCCTCCAGTCCCTCCCAGTACAGCCCAGTTCATCCCCAGTACAGTTCAATACAACCCCAGCACCTCTCCAGGCCCTCCCAATACACCTGAGTTCATTTGTATTCTCTTCCAGTACTCCCCAGTGTCATCCATAGTACGCCCCAGTGTCCCCCGTCATCCCCACACTGTTCAGAGTGTCTCCAGTTTGTCCCAGTATACCCCATTATCACTCAAAGTATTCATAAATTGCTCCAGTATTGCCCAGTGTCAGTCCCAGTATGTCCCAGTATGTCCCAGTGTGTTTCTGTGAACCCCCACAGTCCATCCCAGTCCACCCAGATCCCCCTCAGCATTCCCAGTGTTCCCCAGTGTGTCCCAGTCCTCCCCACTGTTTCCAAAGAAAATTGAACTTCTCATGGTTTCCATGGCACCCAAACCCAGCAGTGGGGTAAGTGCAGTGTCCATGGCCACAGCCCCTGGCAGTGCCCAATGCAGGTTGGGATGATGATCCACCCTCACAGCTGGCCCAGGGCAGCTCTGCAGTGGTTTTGGTGGCACCCTGGGCTGGCACACACCTGAGGAGTGTCTGTTTGCAGTGGGGGAAATTAGGAGTTTCATAAGTAGAGTTGAAACTTTCCTCATGAACTGCAGCAGACCAGTGGGGAATCAAGGCAGAGCTGTGGTTTGTTAGGAACCCTCTCAAGAACTCCAAGTCAGAATCGAAGTCCAAAGATTCTTTCATTTTTAATGGATCCCACTGAGGGACACAACTGAGAAAGTGTGCCCAGGTTGCAGTCAGAGCAGGAAATTGGAGGCAGTGATGACAGGAGGGGACAAAGAGAAGCCAAGTCTTGGTGGCCTGGGGCACAGCAGGGTCTGTGCCACCAAGGGCTGTGAGCAGACACCTTGTCCTGAGCCACTGGGGCCTCCTGGCACAGCCCCAGCAAGGCTGGGCACTGTCAGCCCTTGTCCTGCCCTCAGCATCCCCCCACATGCCAGTGGCCTCAGGGATCTGCTGGGACCAGTCCCTGGGGAGCCTTGGTCAGGAATGGCCCTGGGGGCTCCTTCATGCTCCCAGGGACTGCAGGTTTTTCAGAGGACTTTGGGTTTTGCTCTTGCCTTGGAGTCTCTGAGAGCTTTGTGCAATCATGGCCCCAATTATCTGGTTTAATTAGTCTCTGGAGAGCCTTTCTCAGTAACAACAGTCAGTGGGGCTCATGGGATCTTTAAGGTACTTCAATTTTTGAGGTACTTTCCTTTGTCCTTTGTTCTTTAAGTCTGGGAGGTTTTTGTGCAATCATGGCCTCCAGTTCTCTCCTCCAAGGAGTCAAAGAGGATCCTGTTGGGGATGGACCTCAGTGGAACCCATTAAGGCTTTGAGACACTTTGGGTTTTTCTTCTGACTCTCACTCTTGGAAAGATAACTGCAATCTCCTGTCAGGCCCTGAGGTTCAAGGGCTCAGCACCAAAAGCACCATGGAGCTCATTGGGATCAAGCAAGTCCTGACAAACCACGGCTCTGCCTTGATTTCCCTCTGGTCTGGTGCAGTTCATCAGGAAGGTTTTCAAATCCACTTAGGGGGAAATATTTCATAGAGTTTCGGAGAAATATCCATTCCTATTTTGAATGAATGGTTTTTAATACTGCTCTGTTTAGAGCAGAGTTGACTGCAGCACTCTGTGACTGATGTTGATCCAGGGTCTCTCCTCAGGAGGTCTGTCCTGCTCAGAGGAGCTGTGACTTGAGGTCTGACCCAGTGTGGACAACCTTGCTCCATATTCCCCAACTCCAAGCTGTCTGTCCTCCCTCATCTGGGATCTGCTTTGCTTGCAGAACTGGCTGCACTCAGACAAAGGAGAGGATTTTCCTTTACTTTTTTTAGAAGAATCTTGAATTCCTAACTTTCACCATTAAAAACAGACTCACTCCTCAGGTGTGTGCCAGCCCAAGGTGCCACCAAGGAGGTTCCCCCTTCCCCGAGGCAGAAACCTGGAAAGAATGTTTGAGACCTTTGAACTCCTTGGTTCCCTGAGGCCTTGCAGTGTCACAAAGGTCCCTTGGTTCCAGGAGGTTCATTGGTGTCACCATGGTCTCTCTCCATGGTTCCATGAGGTTCATTGGTGTCACCATGGTCTCTCTCGTTGGTTCCATGTTGTTCATTGGTGTCACCATGGTCTCTCTCCTTGGTTCCAGGAGCCATCACAATGTCACAACGACCCCCTGGTTCCAGGAGGTTCCTGCAGCAGGACTTCCCCTGTGGCACAGCAGAGCTCAACTGTTCTGTCCATCAGCTGGGCCATCACTCAGGGCATCTTCCCCCTCTCAGCAATTGCTGAGGTAACCCAGGCTGGACATCTGTCCTGTGCTGAGTTATCTCTGGTGCCAGGGAGGTGGTATTCCCAGCTGACCATGAACATCCTGCCTTGAGAGCAGACTGAAGGGAGGGAGATAAGCCTTGAATTTCTGAGTGACACACACTTCAGTTTAAAAAACTATAAAATATACACAAAACTTTCACCATACAAAACCCTTGTGCATAGTCCCTGGAAACAGGCAGGGCTTCACTTCGAAGTCTGGATGAATCTTTGTGGTTCCATTTCTGGAAGCTGAGTGAAAGGGCTCCATGTGCACTCCCTCATCAGTTCAGTGGTAAGTTACATTGACTCCTGATCTCTGCTATTTCTTCACTTGCTGTAATATAGGTAACTTTATTGTGCACTGGGTTTCTATCTACTTTTACTTCTTTGGTTTATCCTGGGCAGTAAGTAGTCCTTTTAAAGTCTCTTCTCTGTTATTCATGAGTTCATTAGGTAAATAATTAAATTTATAATAGACCTAATTTTCTATTCTGAAGAACTTGAGGGCAAGAGTAATTTGGGGTTCAGGTACTTGAAACAGAGCTACTGCCACAAACCTGAGCATAAGGCAGAACTTGTCTAAGCTTTCAGTGAATCTGTAACATATTTTATTTAAAAACAATGAGCAGGAATATATTGTTTTCCCATTTATTCTTTTCCACGTTATAGATTGATATCACCAATCTCCAGCTGATATTGACCCCCAGCACCTCCTCATGCACTCTGAACAGATATGAACATCCAGACCCTTTATGGCTGACAATCAATCACACTCTGTCCCTACCCCCACCCCACCATTTCCCTCATCCAAGCCCTGGCACTCAGAGCAGCCCAGTGCAAATCTGAGCTTCCTCCAGTCCAGGCTGTGCCTGCAGCTTTCAGCTCCTTGGCACCAAGTCCCAGCTGCTTTCCTTGGAGAAGGAGCTGCCCCAGACACAGAGGGATGTTCATTTGGGGTCAGCAAACAGAAGCCAAGGCAGGCCCAGCTCCATGGCAAACACAAGTGCAGCCCAAGGAGTGCTGGGCAATGGAGCCACATGCAGGGGTGTCCCCAGGGCTCAGGACTGGGGCCAGGGCAGTTCAATGTGTTCCTTGCTGATCTGCACCAGGCCATGGAGGGCACCCTGAGTCAGTGTCCAGGGGAGCCCAAGCTGGCTGGGAGTGTGGCTGTGCTGCAGGGCAGCAAGCTCTGCACAGGGATCTGGCCAGGCTGGAGCCATGGGCCCAGGACAATTGGATGAGCTTCAGCAAGGCCAAGGGCCGGCTCCTGCCCTGGGCTCACAACCACCCCAAATCCCTGGCCGTGCCCTGCCCCTGATCCCCACAGCCTGTCCTGTTTCCTTCATCCCTGCATTGCCAGGGACTTTGTGGGACAAGGGAGCTCTGCTGTGGCTGTGGAGGGAGGTGCAAGAGCCACCAGTGCAGTGGGCACCAGAGCTCATCAGGTTTGTGTCCTTTGGGGGTCAGGAACTGCTGAGACTCAGAGGCACAGGAAGGTTTCTCTTCATGGCCAACGTAAAATAATGTAGCAACTATAAAACTTAATAAAGATCCAAATTCTTCCCTCATCTCTGCAATATCAAGCCGTGCCTAATATTTCTTCCATGCACAAGGGATTTCCATGCAGGAACAATTTTAGACAAAGACATTAGAAAAAGCTGATTCTGTGACAGATGTAAACACAATTAAGATGTTGACTGATGTGGAATGACCAGAGAACAACTGGAGAAGGAAATCTGGGAGCAATGGGAAGGCCACAGAACCAGCTGGTCTAGTGAAGAGTCATCCTTAGACACGGCCATTTAAACAGGAGTGGTGGAAACACCCAAATGAAGAGGGATATGAAATAATAGACAGTACAGTGGTAACACAGGTAGAGGGAAAGAGCAGGATTTCTGTTCTTGCCATCAGTACACATCCAGGAAATTTCTGTTTTCTCCTGGTGGGAAAACTTGGACGTTTCTTCAAGTACACAAATGCCCCAACTTATGACATGTGGTCATGAACCTCGCAAGCTACAGGTCCCCAACATCACCAGGACTGCTCCTGTCCCATAAAAATCTGCTGTGTCCCATTCCAAAATAGGGATTAACATGGAAAATATTTTATCAAGTCTGCAGAAACTGGGTCAGACCAAGTGGTTCAAGGCTGGATTTGGTCTGAATCTGGAAATCCCGAAAGACAGAGACAGAGCATCATTCCAGAACCTGTCTGAGCCCATGGGAACAAAGGTTTTCCACATGTCCTGTCTGATCTCCCCTCTTTCCCCCTTTCCACCCATTGTCTTTTGTCTCCCCCCAGGCCCCCCGGTGAAGATCCTGGCTCTGTGTTCTCCATCAGCTCCTGGCTGGCACTGCCAGGCTGGGATGAGGAGCCCCTCAGCCTTCCCTGCTCCGGGCTGGACAAGCCCAGCTCCCTCAGCCTCTGCTCACAGCCAAAGGGCTCCAGCCCCACCTTGGAGGCCCTTCCCTCACCCTGCTCCAGCTGCCAGACATCTTTCCTGCCCTGGGCAACCCAAACCAGGCCCCAGTGCCCTGGATAATCCACGTCCTTGATGTCCTGGTCCCACAGCCCTGGGTGCTCCTGCCCTGCCTCGCTGCCAGGGCACACGGCTGCCTCCTGCCCAGCTCCTGCCCACCAGGAGTTTTCTGACAGGGCCTGGTGGATACAGGGAGGGCTGGGGATGTTGTCTACTTGAACTTTAGCCTTGGACACCCCATCCCACAGCATTCCCTGGAAAAGCTGAAGCCTGTGGCTTGGAGCGGTTCACCCCTCCCTGGGCTAAGAACTGGATGGACATCGGGGCCCAGAGAGTGGTGGGGAATGGTGCCACATGCAGCGTGTGTGCAGTGGTGTCCTGCAGGGATCAGTGTGGGCCCATTTCTTATTTCTTATAAAATTTTTAGCATTTTTAAAAAATTTATTTTATTGGATGGTTGTAGTTAGATTTCATGTTTGTAATTAGGTTTTATGTTTGTAGTTAGATTTTGGGTAATGTATATTTTGTAGGGTTTTTTTTGTTAATTAGGTTGGTGAATAAATATTGATTGTATTTTGTTTTATTATTTTTTATTTTGTTTATTGAACTGTTGTAATTATTTGATGATCTAGAATTCGAGTTTTAGTTAAGATTGGGGGTTTTTGTTGGTTTATATTTAGTTTGGATGAGTATTAAATGGGTAGTTTTTAGGTGGGTTTTTATAATAGTAATTATTTTGTTAAAAATATATGGTTTAGAAGATAATTTAAAATTAGCACTATTATTAGTTTGGTAAGAGATGATAAGAGGGTGGGGTATGGTTATGGGGAATGGTTAAACTATGATTTATATTAATTTTGTTGGGGGTTTTTGGGATTTCTTTTTTTAAATTTTTTTGTAGTTTTGTTATGGTATTTTGTGTAATTTTGGTATGATTTGTATATATATATAGGGTTTTTTAAGAATAGTGTAAAGTTGTTTTTTTTTCTTGTAAAAATATTAATGGATGAGGAATGGTGTGGCCATCAGGAGCCGAGCTGCTGTGCCACCCCTGACCTGCCCCCACCTCTGCCCAAAGATATTGCTGCTGCAGCTCTAGAGAAGGGAGCAGAAGGAAGCTCCAAAGAAAGGAGATCTCCAGTAAAAAAAAAAAAAAAATAGGGAGACCCTTCAGTTAATTTAAAGCTGCAGAGAACAGAGCCCATCCTGGACAGAGTCTGGGGTGAGAGCAAAGGAGGAGAGACAAAAATATATCACAAATATGGGCATGATTTTGTGCACAAATTATTAGACTAAAAGGTAAAAACTTCTGGCAATGAAGGAAAAGAAAGAATTCTCAAAAATTATTTATATTACAAGTGACTAGGAGAAATTGGCAACTTGCACAAATTGGAAAGGTTCACTGTTTCTAAAACCTTCCAGTCATCAGTGTCCACAGTGCAGCCTTGAGCTCCTGGTTCCTCAAGCTGTAGATGAGGGCGTTCAGGGCTGGAGGCACCACTGAGTACAGAACTGACAGGGACAGATCCAGGGATGGGGAGGAGATGGAGGGGGGCTTCAGGTAGGCAAAAAAGGCAGTGCTGAGGAACAGGGAGACCATGGCCAGGTGAGGAAGGCAGGTGGAAAAGGCTTTGTGCCGTCCCTGCTCAGAGGGGATCCTCAGCACAGCCCTGAAGATCTGCACATAGGAGAAAACAATGAACACAAAACAGCCAAATACCAAACACACACTAACAGCAAGAAGACCAAGTTCCCTGAGGTAGGATTTGGAGCAGGAGAGTTTGAGGATCTGGGGGATTTCACAGAAGAACTGGCCCAGGGCATTGCCATGGCACAGGGGCAGGGAAAATGTATTGGCTGTGTGCAGCAGAGCATTGAGAAAGGCACTGGCCCAGGCAGCTGCTGCCATGTGGGCACAAGCTCTGCTGCCCAGGAGGGTCCCGTAGTGCAGGGGTTTGCAGATGGACACGTAGCGGTCGTAGCACATGATGGTCAGAAGGTAAATCTCTGCTGACATGAAGAATGAAAAGAAGAACACCTGAGCAGCACATGCAGAGTAGGAGATGTTGTTGGTGTGCCAGAGGGAATTGTGCATGGCTTTGGGGACAGTGGTGCAGATGGAGCCCAGGTCAGTGAGGGCCAGGTTGAGCAGGAAGAAGAACATGGGGGTGTGCAGGTGGTGGCCGCAGGCTACGGCGCTGATGATGAGGCCGTTGGCCAGGAGGGCAGCCAGGGAGATGCCCAGGAAGAGGCAGAAGTGCAGGAGCTGCAGCTGCCACGTGTCTGCCAATGCCAGCAGGAGGAAGTGCCTGATGGAGCTGCTGTTGGACATTTTTGGTGTCTTGGCATGGGGACCTGTAAAAAAAGAAATCATGGATCAGATCAGATTGGAGAGGATTTAAATATCCCAGCCCAGCTTGGTGTCACTTTCCCCCCAATGCCTGCCCAGGGCTCTGCTGCCTGGAGCTCTCCCTGCCAGCTGCTGCTTCCCTGTGCCCAGGGCTGGGCCCTGCCAGTGCTGCCAGAGCCCAGCCCAGCCCTGGGGGCTCAGCTCTGCCCTGCAGACCCCTCCCAGCACAGGGCACTGCCAGGGCCAGCTCTGCCTCTGCAGGCTCTGATGGCAAATCAGAGCAACCCTGAGGAGGCTGGAAAAGCAACAGTGATGCTGCCTGTAAGGGACCCTCTGCTGATTTCTTTCTTTTCCTGGTTTATTCAGACCTAAGAGAAATTGTTCTTATTGTTCTCAACCTGAACAGACATATGAATATCAATGTTCAATTTTCCATCTAGGCAACCCTGATCAGTAGATTATAAAATCAGGATTTTCCCTTTTATGCAGCCCCTGACTTGCTGTGCTCCCTGTATAATCTATTGGAAATGTTCTGTAGTTAAATGTCGTGCTGGGGTCAGTCCTGATCAATGCACCATCCTCACCGCACAAGGAGAACACTTCCAAGTCTCACCAGCTGTCTCCCTCCACCCAGACCTTGTCCCCCAGTGCTGGCAGCAGCTCCCAGGGCTGGCTGAGAGCTGTCCCTGGCAGGCAGCAGAGTCCCTGCCCAGCACAGCACCCTGGGCTGCAGGACCCTGCTCTGCAGGACAGCCCTGGGCACCCCTGGCTGCTCTACAGGAGAGAGAATCAGAGAATGTACTCACAGAGTCTGTAGGCATTGGGATGTTCCAGCTTTAGGAGATCACTGCAGGAGCTGCGGCTGCATTGTCCTGCAGCCAGAGGCTTCCTGTGCCCAGGGCTGGGAGTGATTCTGCCCCAGGCACTTGTGAGCATCTTCCCAGCCCTGACTGATTGAAGATCTCTGTGCTTCTGTGCTGAGCCTGGTGTGGCTGCAGTCAGTGCCCTCAGCCCTGCTGGGCTGGGAGAAGAGCTGCAAATCAGCAGAAAGGTCTTTTTCAAGCTTTTCATGGTTGCCAAGAGCTGCCTCTGTGCCAGGAGCCCAGCCCAGCTCACTAGCAGAGACACAGCACAAGGACTTTAATGGCCCTCTTGAGGCTTGGATGCTGTTTACATCAGACACGGTCCCCCATACTGTGCTTAAAATCTTCACAAAAACCCAAAGTGATATTCAAACTGCAAAGTTTCTTGAAGTTTTAATGGATTCCAGTAAGGAACAGAACTGAGAAAATGTCCCCATGTTCCAGTTAGAGCAGAACACTGGAGGCAGTGATGACAGGTGGGGACAAACAAGGGAAAGGTGTCCCTGATGCTGAGCAAACCTGGATGTGTCTCAGCAATGCCAAGGGCCAAGGGCTGAGCCCCAGCCCCTGGCAAGGCAGATCCTGTCCCTCCCTCCTTGCTCAGGGCTCTTCCCGGGGCACTGGGCTCTGGGGATGTGCAATGCCAAGGGCAGCACCATGGGGCGGCCCCTGCCAGGCTGCTGAGCAGGGACAAGGAGGCAATGAGGCCCCAGCACAGCAAGGCTCACTTGTCCCCTGCTGGCCAAGGGCCCAGGGCCAGCAGCCATGGCCAAAGTGCTGCAGCACTTGGCTCTGGCAGGGCCTTTCAGCTGCTGCCCATCCCTGTGCCCTCTGCAGCCCAGGCTGTCCTACGGTGTCCATGCCCTGCCCCTCTGTCCCTGCAGGCTGTCCTCATCCCCCGGCTGCCCCACCTGGCTGGCCCCTTCCTTTGCTGACAGCTCTGCGTCCTGCCTGCCTCTGCCTGCACACACAAAGCCTTGGGCTGCTCCAGATTCCTTCTGGGGGACGTGCTGCACTCAGCCCTACTCTGGGAGGGAAATTCTTTTCTCCTTGGGTCCTGTCTGGGCTCTCCTCTGCTCTCCTCAGTTTCAACTCCATCGTGCACAGAGCTCCTTTGTCTCTATATTGTGGTCATGTGCCCAAAGCCTCCAAAACCAACCTTGGGTGATTTCTGGGCCCTCTTAGAGGTGTTTGCAATTGAAAACATTCTGTTCATAGTCTACTGAAAAAAACCAGAGGAACAAGGCAGCCAGATCTCCCTGTTCTGCCTAATACTTTCTAGGAGCTATGCTTGGATACATGGAATTTTGGAGGCCAATTTTAGCCATTGCATCTGGACAAGAAGCTAGGTTTTTTTCCATAGAAAGGAAGGAAGTATGCACCAGTGTTTCAGGGGCGAATGAGCATTCACCACCGGAGGCCAAGGCCAGCTGGAGCGGTCTGGTCTTGTATCTTTTGCCTTAGAGTAACCCTTTTATATATGGAAGTTTTAGGGGGAGCTCCAGTTTCAGCTATGGGTTACAGGAAACGCAGATGGTTCTTTTCCATAGGAAGGAAATCACAAAGTCTCAGTGCTCCAGTGCAGATGAGAGGCAGCCCTTGACATGCTAAATTCAGCCAGACCTGCCAGGTAATCTGTGGGAGTCCCAGTCACCAGAGCTGTTCCATGACCCCTTGGTTCCATGGGACCCCACAGTGTCACAATGGTCTCCACGATTCCATGGGGCCTTGCAATGCCACAATGTTCTCCATGGATCCACGGTGCCCTGCAGGATCACAGTTCCCCTTTGGCTGCACGAGGCCCTGTAATGCAACAATGGCCTCTTGGTTCCACACAGCCCTGCTGCTTCACACCGGCCCCTTGGCACCATGCAGCCCAGCAGTGCCACAGTGATGAACTTGGTTCCAAGGGGTTTTGATGGTGTCACAAAGTGTCATTTCACAACTCCTGAAAGTGTCACATTTGTCTCCATGGTTCCATGGGACCTCTCAATATCACAATGGTCTGCACAGAAATGAAACCACAGAGCCCCAGTGTTTCAGGGGCTGAGAAACTGCAGTCAGCAGAGGCCAAGACCAGACAGACCTATCTGTCCTAGCAGCATTTTGTGGGAGAAATCCTTGAGGATAGGAATCTGGGAGGAAAAGTTCCCATTTTGGCCTTGGGTGCTTGTACAGGAGGGATGGTTCTTTTCCTTAGGAAGGAAAGCACCGAGCCCCAGGGTTTGAAGGAAGGTGAGAGCTGGCTCTAAGGAAGACAAGGACAGCCAGACTTGTTGGTAATGGCAGCTTTTGTATGGGAGCAATCCCTGGATATTGGGAATTTTGGAAGGGGAATCTAATTTTGGCCATGGATTCTTGAATGGGAAGGACAGTCCTTTTCCATTTGAAGGAAATCCCAGAGCCCCAGTGTTTCAGGGCAACATGAGAAGAGACCCTTGACATGCCAAGGGCAGTTGGACCAGTCAGGTCAATCCAACCAGACCTGTTCCCTGTTCCCTTGGATCCACGGGGCCCTGCAGTGTCACAATGGCTGTGTCATGTTGGATCCTTGGTTCCATGAGGCCCAGCTGTGTCACACTGCCCTCTTGTTTCCAAGGGGTTCCACAGTGTCACAGTGGTTCTTTGCTCCCATGTGGCCTTGCAGTGTCACAGGGGTCTCCTTGGTGCCTTGTGCCACCAAAATGAACCCTTGGTTCCATGGGGACTCACAGTGTCACAAGGGTCTCCTTGGTTCCATGAATCCCTTCAGAGCCCCTCGATTCAACGAGGCCTCAAAGTGTCCTCATGGCCTCCAGGATTCCATGAGGCCCCAGTGTCACAATGGACCTGTGGTTCCATGGGGTCCCACACTGTTCCATGAATCCTTAGTTCCATGGGGCCCTGCAGTGTCACAATGGACTCCTTGGTTTCGTGGGGCTGCAAAGTGTCACAGTGGCCCCTTGGTTCAGTGACAACTGTGATGCCTTAAGCTTTTAGCCTTGGTATTTTTCAAATCCTGTACTGCATCAGTGAATATCTCTAAATGCCATAGAAAATGTCAGTTTACCATCTTCACATTTTGATCAGGCAAAACAATTCCTCCTGGCCTGAAACTCAAGGACACCCTACAGCCGCAGGGTCTGAAAATATAAATAAACATGAATTTGGGGGAGCGAACTGGGGTAACATGGCTTCATTCCCTGAAGCTGCAAAGGGAGAATTAACCACTGATATTGAGACAGACCAAACTTACAATTTTTTTTAAATTTAATGGGGACCATCATTTTTGTATGTAGGCGCTAGCCAAGAATTGTGCCCAGACAAAAGTATCCAGGACACAACTGTTTGGCTGCCTTGCCCTCTGTTGATTTGGTTAGATTATGAGAAGAATGTTTTAATTTGCCAGCAGTGTGGAGAGGGCCCAAAAATCTCTCAAGATGGTGTTTGGAGGCTACAAACAAACGACCACTATATAGGGACAAAGGAGCTTTGTGCCCAGAGGAGTGGAGACTGAAGAGAGCAGAGGAGAGCACAGACAGGACATGAGGAGAAAGGAATTTCCATCCCATGGCAGGGCTGGGGCCTCATTGCCTCCTTGTCCCTGCTCAGCAGCCTGGCAGGGGCCGCCCCATGGTGCTGCCCTTGGCATTGCACATCCCCAGAGCCCAGTGCCCCGGGAAGAGCCCTGAGCAAGGAGGGAGGGACAGGATCTGCCTTGCCAGGGGCTGGGGCTCAGCCCTTGGCCCTTGGCATTGCTGAGACACATCCAGGTTTGCTGGGCATCAGGGACACCTTTCCCTTGTTTGTCCCCACCTGTCATCACTGCCTCCAGTGTTCTGCTCTAACTGGAACCTGGGGACACTTTCACAGTCATATCCCTCGGTGGAATCCATTAAAACTTCAAGAAATTTTGGAGTTTGAGTAAGACTTTGAGTTCTTGACAAGTTTTCTTTCTGCTCCCTCTCAGGGACTGATGTCCAGGGACTCAGCACTCTTGGAACACCCCAGCTCTACAGACAGGGCAAGTGTGAGGAATTCTTCTGAAAGATATTATTACATTATCAGTCTTGTAAAGGGTGAAATATAAGAGAGGTAAAACTACATGCCAGTCTATCAGAAGCCAATGTATTTCCTGATTGCAATGCAATAAATAAATATTTTTCAACCTATTAGCTTTTGCCAGACAGTAGAGCTGATATTTCTAACATAAATCAAATATTATTGTATCCCATGTGGTCTTGCCACAATGCATCTTTTACAGTTTACATCCTCCAAAATATCTGGTCTTTTTGCAGGGCCATCATTTGAAATTTGTTTCTAGTTCAATCTCTCTCTCTACAATGCCTTCTCTATTCCATGGCCTTTCTAAGTCAGCACACCTTATCTCAGAGTTTTCATGCACATGAACAAGACTGTGAGAGCTTTCAGTCAGGCTTTGAGAATCCTTTACAAATCCATTTCTCACAAGTATCAATCACAAAATGCTACAATGACCTCTGCTCTAGAGACAACAGTAATAAAATGCAGCCTTGATAATACCAATGGAGATTTCTAAGTTCTTTGACATATTTCTCAATTAATGGAGTTGAAAATTTTCTGATGAACTGCACCAGAGCAGAGGGAAATCAAGGCAGAACCGTGGTTTGATAGGAAACCTCTCATGAATTCAGTCATAATCAAAATCCAAAGTTTCTGATATCGTTCATGGGTTCCACTGAGGGACACAACTGAGAAAGTGTGCCCAGGTTCCAGTCAGAGCAGGAAATTGGAAGCAGAGATGACAGGTGGTGTGGGAAATGCAGGCATGGAGAGCTCCCAGGGCCTGGTGCATACAGGCTGAGAGATAGAGATGGATCCAAGGCTTGACCTAAGACCTTGGAGAAGAATTGGAGAGTTAGAGCATTAAAAGTAAAATAGACACAAAACAAGAATATAAGTTTGTAGTTTAAGTAGAAATGTGTTTTAAGCAAACAGAGATGTGTATTATGTAAGCAAAGCAGTATGTTAAGTAAGATAGTAAAAGATTATAAAGATTAGCAATAGAACCTGTTATAAAGCTAAAAGCTTAAGATGCATCAGTGAAGGTTTGTGAAGTGTTTTATGATTAGTTGAAAAATGACACACTGCAGCAAAGCCATGGGAAGGAAAGCAATTAATGTCTGGTGTCAAAAGACACTGGCAAAGTTCATAGAAGTATTGGATTGGCTAAAATCCTGACATATGGCATTGTAACTAAGAATTAGATGGCTTTTGATATTTTGGTGTTGGATGTAACACCTTTAATATCTCACCCTTCAATGAGACTGATGCAATAAAGCAATAAACCATTTTTTACAATATCTCTCAGTTGCCCCATCTGTTGTAATTTTAATCTCCTGATAGAGATTTTTCAGACATCAGGAGTGCTCCATTGAATTGAATAGGGATGTAGGGACACCAGGTCTATCCTGTTGAAGTCAATATGGATTTAGGGACATCACATTTGCCCTATTGAAATTAATGAAGATTTTAGGGAGACCAGGTCTATCCATTCAAGTCAGTGGGGATTTTTTTTGAAATTTAGTGGTAAAATTTGGAAAACTGGGTAAACTTGGGGGAAATCTAGGGCTGAATTGCAGGAATTTCCACTCCAGAATCATGGTGCTGAGACTGCAGAAGTCCTGGATGAATTCCTGGAAGCCAATCCCAAATGCCTTATTTCATGTCTGCAGCCTTTTCTGGAGTTGTGCCTCCAGGCAAGCCCAAAAATCTCCATTTTCACCCCAAAAATGGGATTTTGAGCACCAAAATCTATGGCAAATCAGGTTGACTGGCTGAAGCCAATGGAGATTGAGGGACACCAGGTCTACCCCATAATAGCATTTGATTGGGAAGGTTCATGGTTAAACTGGGAGCACTGGGAGCAGCTAAGGCAGGGCACTGGGATTACTGGGAGCACTGGGGCAAAAGTGGGACCACTGGGAGGGATTAGGAGAGATAAATGAGGATGAGCAGGACTCCAGATCTACCCCATTGAAATCAAAAGGGATTTAGGGACACCTGATCTGTCCATGAAAGTCATTGGGGATTCAGGGGCATCAAGTCCACCCAGTCAAAGCCATGAGGATGTTTGGGACACCAGGTTTGGGGGTTTTTCAGTGATCCAGGTTTCCAAGGGGTAACCAGGTGGATCCAGGTGTTCTTTGAGATGATCCAGAATATTTCTGGGGGTACCCAAGTGTATCCAGGTGATTTTTGGTGGATCTAGGTGTACCCAGGTGATTACCGGGGGGATCCAAGAGCTTTTGGGTAGTACCCAGGTGTACCCAGATAATTTTTGGGGATATCCAGGGAACTTCTGGGGCACTCAAGTGTCCCAACTTACCCTGATGGGCTGGGGGAAGATGACAGCCCAGTCAATGTGGACACAGATGACCCTCAGCAGTGGGGGAGTGCCAAAAGGGACCCCAGTATTCAGAAGGCAGCCCAAAACTCCAGGTGAGGGCCCCGGGGGTGGGAGGGAGGCCTGAGTTACCTCAGCAGAGGATGCAGCACAGGTACACCGAGGTGCATTGGTCTGTGGGGTTGGTGAAGACAGAGTTCTGCACCAGCTCCAGCTCTGGGGTGGCAAAGGGGGTAAACCAAAATCTCAGGGGGGCAGTGGGGGACACACCAATATGTGAATACCCAGGTGTGCAGGAGTTCAGGTCTACCCATTAAAGTCAATAGGGATTTAGGGGCACCAGGTCTATGCATTAAACCCAACAGAGCCCACCATCTCCCACTTCATGTGAAAGAGAGGTTGGAAAATTTGGGGATTTTGGATTTCCCCATAAAGTTCTGGGAATTTTTACAGGGAATCCCTCTCCTTCCTTTAGCACTGGCCTCACCCTTGCTGGAGCTCCTGGCGAGTGCAGGTTCCAGGCTGAGAAGTTGGAGAAGCAGCGGCTCAGCAGGGCTCCAGTGAAGGCTAGCTGGGCCTCGGGGTCCTGCCCAGCTGCCAGTGCCTGCTGCTGTTCCCAGGCATGGACTGGGAGGGCACCAGTATAAACCAGTAAGCACTGGGAGACACCCCTGAGCCCCTGAGTCCTTTGGCAGCAGGTCCCAATATAAACCAGTAAGGATTGATGTGCCCAAACCTGCTTCCAGTGTGGTCTAGAGGCTCCAAGTGTGGTCTAGTGAGATGGGGTATGGTTTTGAAATACATGGTATATATGGGTTTGAAAATTCAGAATTTTAGAAGCCTATAAGATGCTTAAGCAGGTGGAGGGGAAATAGAACACATGGCAGGAACAGTATGGAACAAACCACACAGGAACTTAGTTGCCAGGAAAAAAAAATCCATTAAAATAAGATATATTGTGAAAACTCAGCAAAGCAAGACCCAACAGAGCAGAAACCTGTGGCTCCAGAAACCAGCCAGGAGCAGACGGGTGGTTTTGAGCAGGACAAGCTGACCTGAGGCAGAGACAAACCTCCACTGCACCTGCCCCAGAAGGAGAGGTCAAACACTGATCACTGAGGAAGACACCCGGCCTTCATCCCAAAAACGACCGGACACGACCTCCAGGAGGTGTGGCAGCTAATTATAATACAAAGGGAGAGAAGGTGGAGATGGGTGGGCAGGGAGGTGTGGGCTGGTGGGATCAATGTGTATTTCTACCTGGAACCTGTCTTGACCAGGTATGCATGGTTTGGAGGAGATATCCCCTCCATGTGTCCCAGCTGGAAATAAAACATACTCTCCACAATTTTGGTTGTCAGCTCCTGATTCCTGAAATCAATTGGCAAGGCCAGCCAGGAGCTCTTTGTCTGGCTGCTGAGTGCATTGGACATGGACATCCCAGTGTGCCCTGGACTTTTTTATGGAAGGGATCTCCACTCCCTGCTCACTCACTGTGGAAGCAAACAGCCAACCTCCTATTCGCCCTAGAAGTACGTTTTATTAATTCTTTTGGGGGTGGCACCAAGGTAAGGAGGCCACTAAGACACTAGGGACACCTGCTCATAGTGATTGGAGTTTTGTGTTTGCATCACTCTAATTTTGGTGGTGGAGATTTTGGATTTTGGGTAACGTTTTCTATGTTTTCTAAGGTGGACTTTTGCAATACCTTTGATGTCACACTACCCTCTTGTGTGATTAACTGTAATTGCAGTGGGTTAGGATTTCTGTTCTTTTCTGAGGACTCTGTTGTTTTGGAGGTATTTCTGCCCTCTTGTGTCTATAAGTCTCAATGACAGGGAAGTGATTTTTTGGGACACTAGGGAGAGAGGGATGAAGGCTCGACCAAGCGAGGAAGCCCTTTTCAGGTGGTTTCAGCTTGAGCCCCTGGATTTCTTGAGGGACCAAGGGAAACTTGTACGGGTGGTACAGGAGGATGGAGCAGTTAGAGCAGGTATATTCAGGAGGAATAGTCTCAGATTCAAGAGAGAGTTATCTGGCTTTTGATTGGGAGCAACCTCTAATCAAAAGGGAACCTAGAAGGGTTAGACGAGTTCCTTGCCTTGCATGTGGACTAGCAATTTGGGCACCAAGGTGGCCTCCAGCCTGGGTCCTCCTACGGTGCCATTGGTGTAAAAGGAAGTGGTAATGCACATCTAGGAGGTGGGTGCCTACATGGCCCAGGTGTACCCTGGACCCAGGGCATCATATTCAGGAATTCATTCATGTGGAGTGTGAGACTGTGGAGCTGATCTGTGGAAAGAGTAATTCAATCCCCGAGGGTTGGCATGTTTTTGAGGACCACTGGGAGGAAGTGAAAGAACATTGCCAGCAGAGTTTTGGGAGAGGAGATAAGGGAAATAAGGAGATAAATCAGGAGGACCCAGCAAAGCAAAAAAGTGCCAAGGAGGAGCCCTTTAGGATGCATACTACCCCATTGGAAGGAAGTTGTGGGGAAAAGAGGAATGGAGAGCAAAGGGGTTTTAATAAAATATTGTCATCAGTGGTGGCCTCTGCATACATTAGAAGATGAGGCAAAGGGGCCATTAAATGGATGCACAAACTATAACACCATGTTGCACTTAATGTTATTTTTTAAGGTGGGAAGGAAAATGAGATGAGGCATCATATGCAGAAATGTTTTTCACCTTATAAAACCACCCAGAATGGCAAAAGGATTGTGGTATTAATCTTCTACAAGACCTACTGATCCTAGCAATGGAAAGAGAAAACAGAAGGGTCCTGCATAAATTCAAACAATGCTGCTCAGCGTGTAGTCTTGGTCAGACATGCACTAAAAATATAACAAGGTGTATGATGAAGAAGAGTCTGATCTGGATGATGTCCCCTCCTCAATCACTGGAGTTGGGTGGGAGCCCAGGAAGGGCACCAGATCAAACTCCAACGCTCCCAGGCAGTCCAGTGTCCTCCCATACAAGGGCAAACCTAGGGAACAACCAATACTTTTGCAAACACCTCTTAGAGAAGCAGTGGGACCAGATGGAGCCATGATGTTACTGAAGGTTCCCTTCAATACCAATGATTTGGAAATTTGGATAAAGAATTTAAAGGACTGAAAAATGGACCCTGCATGTATAGCTGGACACTTCTGTTTAATAGTAAAAAAAGATAACCTGGATTGAAATGATTTTACAGTTACTGTTACATAGAATGACAGAAACAGAGAAACAGCTGATTCTAAAGGTATTTGGGGATTTGGCCGAGGAGCACTATAAGACATGGGGGGAGGATGCAAAGGAATTTTTTTCCCTCCAGGATCCAAAGGGGGATGTGAATAGAATGGCAGAAAGACAGAAGTTACAAGAATATCAGGAGTGGACTGCAAAGGGAATAGAGAAAGCCATCCCCAAATCTATTAACTGGTCAGCTTTGTGTGCCATTAAACAAGGTCCCTTTGAGTCACCATCTGAGTTCTTGGACAGGCTGAGAGACACAATGTGTCATAGTACACCTTTGGACACAGAATCAGACACTGGAGTACAGCAGTTAGCTTTTTATTTTAGTTTTAATTTTAGTTTTAGGTCAATCCGCCACTGATACAAGACATAAAAAATTAAAACCCACTGAAGGAAGAAACTTCGAAATATTACTGGATGAAGACTGGAGGGTGTTTAGCAATTGAGAAGAAGGGAATAAAGGGAAACAAGAAAGGGTGATTGCAGCAGTTAAAAGGGAAGACAACAATTTTTAAAAGGGGCTTCCCCTCCCCACCTGGGGAGAAACCAATGTGCAATCTCTAAGCAATGAGGCCACCGAACAAATGAATGCCCAGAAAGCTGGGAGAAGGGAAACAAAGGGGCATGAGTGGTAGCAAATGTAAATAAAGACTGACAAGAACCAGGGTGGTCTTCCCTAGATTGTGCTCCAGTTATAACAAAGCTAGGGGAAAGAGAAAATCAAAAGCAATAGAATTTCTGATTGATACAAGGGCAACACATTCACTTTTAAACACAGCTCTAACTCAAGTGGGAGAAGATCACAATATAGTTAAGGGAGCCACCAGCCAAGCTGAAAAGGCTTATTTTTGTGAGTCACTAAAATATAAATTGGGAAAACATTTAAGCTTGCATAAATTCTTATACATGCCTAATTCACCACTCCTTGGAAAGGATTTGCTTGAATAATTGGATGCAACAATCAGATTTGGAAAAGGGGGGATTGCTCTGGAGGTGTATACTCAACAATATATTCAAATAATGAGTTGACTTTTAGTTGATGCTCCCATCGAATTAAAAATGGGTGAAGATCTCACTGACCAGGTGAGCCCTGGTGTGTGGGCCACTGAGAAGCCAGGAAGAGCTAAAAATGCATCACCAGTAAGGGTAAAGCTTAAAGAGGGACAATGAGCAGTAAAGACAAAACAATATCCCTTGAGAAGAGAGGATAGGGAGGGAATCCAGACGGTGACAAAAAAAATCTTGCAATGGGGTCTGTTAAGGGAATGCAAATCTGATTTCAACACTCCCATATTACTGGTTCATAAACCTGATGGAACATACAGAGTAGTCCAGGATTTAAGAGCACTCAGTAGAATAGTAGAGGATTTATATCCTTCAGCAGCAAACCCATATACTTTGTTAACAGCATTGACACCAGAACTAACCTGGTTTACTGGTTTAGATTTCAAAGATGCTTTCTTTTGCCTCCCTCTCTGTGAAGCCAGACAAAAGGTATTTGCCTTTGAATGGGAAAATCCTAAAAGTGGATGAAAGACCCAGCTCACTGGGACTGTGCTGCCTCAAGGATTCAAGAATTCCCCCATCATATTTGGTAACCAACTCACCAAGGATCTTGAGTCTTGGGAAACACCACGCAGGAAGGGGAGACTGCTACAATACGTAGATGACATCCTGATTGCCACTGAGACAGAAGATACTTGCATGGCTTGGACTATAAGTCTCTTAAAATTTTGAGGCTCCAAGGGTACCCAGTTTCTAAAAAAAGGCCTGGACAATGCAGCAAGAAGACACTTACTTGGGGTATAAAATCAGTGTGAGGCAAAGGGGCAAGCCCAAAAAGAAGGCTTTATGCCAGACAACAAAACTACAGATTGGAAGAAACTGAGAACTTTTCTCAAAACGACCAGGTAGTGTTGCCTTTGGATCTGTAAGTAGGAGCTGCATGTTAAACCCCTGTATGCAGTAATCAACTCCAGACAGAAGCATCTGCAATGGGACAAACAGGGCATAGGAGCCTTTGAACAAATGAAAAAGGCCCTGAGGTCAGCTCCAGCTCTGGGACTCCCTGATGTGAGTCAGCCTTTCTTTTTGTTTTCTCATGAGGAACAGGGAATCACCCTGGGAATATTGGCACAAGATTCAGGTTCATATCACAGAGCAGTCACCTACATCTCCAAGCAATTGGATGGGACTGCAAAAGGGTGGCCAGGATGCCTTTGTGTGTGGTAGCAGCAGTAGTGCTAAATATCCAGTGCTAAATATTGAAAATTCACCTTGGGACAAAAAGATGACTGTGTTGGTGTCCCATAGAGTGTCTGCAGTATTACAAGTGAAGGGCAGGTACTGGCTTTCTCCACAGAGGTTCCTGACATACCAGTCCATACTGGTGGAACAGGATGATGTGGAGATTGTGGTCACTAACATTGTCAATCCAGCTTCTTTCCTCACTGGGAACACAGTGGAACCAGTACACCATGACTGCTTGGAAACCATCAAAGCAACATACCCAAGCTGCCCGGATTTGAAGGATGTTCCTATGGGAGATGCAGAGGGCTGGTTCACGGACAGAAGCAGCTATGTCCTGAATGGCAAAAGGCATGCAGGATATGCCATCACCACCTGCCATGAGGTAATAGAGTTGGAACCACTGCCTGTCAATACCTCTGCACAAAAGGGGGAAAAAATCGCCTTGACCTGAGCCTTGGAATTGGCCCAAGGTAAGAATGTGAACATAGACATGGATTCAAAGTACACTTTTGGAGTTGTGCATGCTGATGGAGCAATCTGGAAGGAAAGGTGACTATTGAACTCTCAAGGGAAGAACACTGAACATGCAGAAGAAATTCTGAAATTGCTGGAGGCAGTACAGCTCCCAAAGAGAACAGCAGTTATGCACATCAGAGCACATGAAAAAGCAAACTCAAAATTAGAAAAGGAAACGAGCTGGCAGACAGGGAGGCAAAAGAAGCAGCAAAAAGAGAGGTAAAATTGGAAGGAGCTCTAATCCCAAATGGGAAAAACTCCCTTGCGTGTAAACCAAATTCTGACAAAGAGGATCTGAAGCTAATTACAAATTTGGTTGGATCATAGAGTAAAGATGGTTGGGTCCATTCTCCAGAAGAAAGGGAAATCATACCTAGCCATCCAATATGGTCTGTAATAAGGGAAGAGCATAGGAAAAGGCAGTGGGGAGCAGAGGACTTGTATGAACACTTCAGTCAGAACATCATGGCTAGAAATGTATACACTATGGTATAGCAGGTAAATCAACAGTGTGACCTCTGCCTCCAGACTAATCCTAAAAGCTCTCCAAAACCAGAAATGGGTGAAATTGGGAAGGGGAATGTACCTGGCCAATTATGGCAAAGAGACTTCACAGAACTCCCCAGAAAAGGGGGGTTTGTTATTTTCTGGTATTAACTGATACCTTTTCAGGATGGCCTGAGGCTTTCCCTGCTAGAACTGCTAAGGCCCAAGAAGTGTTCAAAGTATTAGTTAAGCAGATAGTACCACAATTTGGGGTTTCCAGCTGCCATTTCCTCAGATAGAGGACCCCATTTTATCACAAAGGTGGTACAGCAGGTTAGTTGTACTTTAGGTATAGATTGGACACTACATACCCCATGTCATCACCGGTCAAGTGGACAAGTAGAGAAGATGAATCATTTCATCAAACAGCAAATTCTTAAATTAGGACAGGAGGTCAATCTGCCTTGGCCTCAATCCCTTCCTTTAACCCTTTTACACAAATGAACTAAACCAAGGACAAAGAAAAGGCTGAGTCCTTTTGAGATCCTGTATGGGTGACCTTATGCAATACAGAAGGAAATATCAGCACACATAGGGGAAGAAAGTAAAACAGAATATATGGTGGCCCTAGGGAAACAAGTCAATAATATCAGGAATCATGTATAAGGAAGCCGGTGTAGGGGATTGGATGGACCAGCCCATAATGTGCAACCTGGAGATTATGTGTATGTGAAGTCTCTTACAGAAAAGACTTTGGAACCACAGTGGAGAGGACCATACCAGGTGCTCCTCACCTCCTTCACCACCATCAAGGTCAGAGAACAAGCGGCATAGGTACATCACACTGGGATTAAAAAGGCTTCACAGTCACCGTGGAGAATCAAGCAGGTGCACCCTGGGAAGCTGTGGCTCTCAGGATCACAGTCACGGCTACAGCTACAGCAGACATCAGTGCAAGACCTCCTCTATACATTGTGACTGGCATTTCTATGTGTCAGGGAAAGGCTTCTGACTTTGACTCTCACAGCTCTCCGTGGCAGGTGCTAAAAGTCACAAATGCAACATCTCTGGGAGAGATGTCTGGGGATGCAAATTTGCATTTGTTCAGGATGGATTCCATCAGGGACCTCTAAAACCCATTCAAATTGGTAAGGAATGGTGTGACACATGCTTAAATAACTGTTCTGAATTCAGGCTTAAAATAGAGGGATGTGAAACCAAGGCTTTTAGAATTAAACCATGAGGGAACTGTGCTACATCCTCCTGAACACAGAATGTGGGCACAAGAGGTTAAAGGGAAGTGGAAGAGTATTAACACTGGGCTGTGTGCCACAAGAAAACAACTGGGGTTTATATGTGGAGGAAATGTAAACGATGACTGAGATATCTGCCTGGATACAGAACAAAGCATCTGTCACTTGGAAATCCATTCAGTCAACAACCTGGTTCTTACATATAGGATTATATACAGGATTATGTATAGGGTTGTATATGCCTCAGAACAACGTGCCCCACCATAATAGTGGACAAGCTCGTTATAAATGAAACACAATCTAATTTGTGCATTTGTAACTTTGTCAAAATTGAGGGATGCAATTTCTCCTAGTGGGTACCTGTATTATCACATCAGTATATAAAGGCAAACCAGACAGCTGAGCAGGATGTATTGCCTGTGCCCATAGGAATGAATCTCACTCTAGTTAAAGAGCTACTAAAACACAGAGATCTTCAGGAAATTCTTAAAGAAATTAAAAATATGGGCAAGAAGACCTTGATTGAAATACACCATGACACAGACTATAAGGAGGCCTTAGAAGGTTGGAGGGAGACACATCTCACCACTGGTGGGATGTACTTTTTGGGTGGTCTCCTACTGCAGCCAGGTTTATAAACTGATTGTGTCATCCCATAGAAGGTTTTAGTTCAGGTTTGCTTAAATAGTAGATTTTTTTGTGTTCTTGATTATGATTTTCTGGAATTTGAAACTGTCCCAAAGAATGGCTGCCTATGGTGTTATCTAATCAACTAGTTAAAGACAGTCGTAGAGAGTACGATAAATATCTTAGAAAGCAAAAGAATTTGCATCATTTAGAAGAAAAATAAGGAATTGAGATGGGGAATATATATGATTTTGAAAATTCAGAATTTTAGAAGCCTATAAGATGCTTAAGCTGGTGGAGGGGAAATAGAACACATGGCAGAAACAGTATGGAACAAACCACACAGGAATTTAATTGCCAGGAAAAAAAAAAACATTAAGATAAGCTATATTGTGGAAACTCAGCAAAGCAAGACCTGGCTATTGCACAAACCCAACAAAGCAGAAACCTGTGGCTCCAGAAACCAGCCAGGAGCAGACGGGTGGTTTTGAGCAGGACAAGCTGACCTGAGGGAGAGTCAAACCTCCACTGCACCTGCCCAGAAGGAGAGGTCAAACGCTGATCACTGAGGAAGACACACGGCCTTCATCCCAAAAACCACCGGACACGACCTCCAGGAGGTGTGGCAGCTAATTATAATACAAAGGGAGAGAAGGTGGAGATGGGTGGGCAGGGAGGTGTGGGCTGGTGGGATCAATGTGTATTTCTACCTGGAACCTGTCTTGACCAGGTATGCATGGTTTGGAGGAGATATCCCCTCCACATGTCCCAGCTGGAAATCAAACATATTCTCCACAATATTGGTGTCAACTCCTGATTCCTGAAATCATTGGGAAATGTGGAGCAATGTTGTCCTCACTGGGTCAGATGTCAAGGCACAGCTTCTCTGAGCACGATGAGCCTCCTGAAGAGAGACCCTGGATCCATTTCAACCACAGAATGCTGCAATCACCTCTGCTCTAAGGAGAACAGCAATAGAATACACTCTCTAAACTAGGAATACATATGTCTTAGAAGTTCACTGAAATATTTCTCCATAAATGGAGTTGAAAACTTTCCTGATGAACTGCACCAGAGCAGAGGGAAATCAAGGCAGAGCCGTGGTTTGTCAGGACTTGCTTGATCCCAATGAGCCCCGTGGTGCATTTGGTGTTGAGCTCTTGACCTTCAGGGCCTGAAAAAAGATTGCACAATTCTTTCCAGGAGTCCAAGTCAGAAGAAAAACCTAAAGTGTCTCAAAGCATTAATGGGTCCCACTGAGGTCCATCCCCAACACAGGATCCTCTTGGACTCCTTGGAGGAGGGAATTGGAGGCCATGATTCTCCAAAAACCTCCCAGACTCAGAGAAGAAAGGAAAAAGGAAAGTACCTCAAAAAACTGAAGAACCTTGTAACACTGATGAGCCCCACTGAGTGTTGTTACTGAGGAGCCCTCTCAAGAGACTAATTACAGCAGAGAATTGGAGGCCATGTCTGCACAAAGATCTCAGAGACTCCAAGGCAAAAGCAAAACCCGAAGTCCATGGAAAAACCTGCAGTCCCTGAGAGCATGAAGGAGCCCCCGGGGCCATTCCTGACCAAGGCTCCCCAGGGACTGGTCCCAGCAGATCCCTGAGGCCACTGGCATGTGGGGGGATGCTGAGGGCAGGACAAGGGCTGACAGTGCCCAGCCTTGCTGGGGCTGTGCCAGGAGGCCCCAGTGGCTCAGGACAAGGTGTCTGCTCACAGCCCTTGGTGCCACAGACCCTGCTGTGCCCCAGGCCACCAAGACTTGGCTTCTCTTTGTCCCCTCCTGTCATCTCTGCCTCCAATTTCCTGCTCTGACTGCAACCTGGGCACACTTTCTCAGTTGTGTCCCTCAGTGGGACCCATTAAAACTTTTAGAATCTTTGGAGTTTGATTCTGACTTTGGGTTCTTGAGAGGTTTCTCCACCTCCCTCTCAGGGACTGATGTTCAGGGTCTCAGCACAAAATCCCAGAGAGATTCATTAAAGTCCTTGTGCTGTGTCTGTGCTGCTGAGCTGGACTGGGATCCTGGCATAGAGGAAAATCCTGGCAATCAGGAAGAGCTTTATAAACCCATTTCTCTTGCTGAGCAGCTCTTCTCCCAGCACAGCAGGGCTGAGGGCACTGCCTGCAGCCACCCCAGGCACAGCACAGAGGCACAGAGAGCTTCAATCAGTCAGGGCTGGGAAGATGCTCCCAAGTGCCTGGGGCAGAATCACTCCCAGCCCTGGACACAGGAAGCCTCTGGCTGCAGGACAATGCAGCTGCAGCTCCTGCAGTGATCTCCTAAAGCTGGAACATCCCAATGCCTACAGACTCTGTGAGTACAACTCTGAGTGTTTCTGGTGCAGGGGAGATGAAATGCTCATGAAGCTCTGAAATGCTGAGGGTTTCTGATATGGCATAGAATGTTTCCAAGGGAAGGATTTTGATAAATATGAAGAAATTTCCTAAGACATTGTATTTGGTTTTCTAGTATAGCAGAATGGCAGGGAGGGAGGGGATAAATATTAAAGGTAATATGAATTTTCACAAATGCCTGAGGCATGCAAACTGTTATTTTTAGTGATCACTAGGTACACAGGAGTTTCTTAATGTACTTTCAGCCATTGCCCTCTTGCCCTTTGCTCGACCCATCAGGCTCAGTCTGACCTGTCCTTTCCCCTTCCTGCAAACAGAACCTGCCCCCAGCCAGTGCCCTGCAAACAGGCAGGGTTCTGTAGGGACAAGGAGAGTGCACAGAGATTTGGGGTGTGTGAGTGCTGGTAGGGAGACATCAGGGACAGGGAAGGATCTCCACGAGGAAAACCTGCAGGAAGCAGAGAGAAGATCAGGCACTGATAGAAAACAGAAAACCAGAAAAGTTGTGTCACGGAGAGTTTAGAGATATCCAGAGGATCCCCTGCACCAGTGCAGCCCCTCGGTCTGAAGAAGCCCCCTCCCTCCTGTCCCCCAGCCAAGCCTCTGCCCTCAGGGCTGGGGCTCCAAGGCGTGAAGCCCCTCCTGTGCAGGCAGAGCTGCAGCAGAGCCGTGGGGCAGCTCTGCAGCCCCGGGCCCAGTTCCCTCTGCAGAGCACAGGGCTGGGAGCAGCTGCCCGGCACTGGGGGCTCTGGGAGGGGGCACAGCTGGCTCAGGGTGACGCTGTCCCCAGTGCCCGGCTGTGGGCAATGCTGTCAGTGCAGCCAGGGAAGGAGCTGCATCTCCCTTACTCCAGTGACACCACTGGGACACTTGGAACTCTCCCTGAGATTTCAGTCCAAACATGGAGCTTTAATCATGGATGACAACCTTTCCAAGAGCATCTCTGAGTTATAAATGAATGGGGAAAGGCAGAGCTGTTCTGGCACTGCACATGCTGTTGGGTTGGTAAAATGAGCAACAGGAGTCCTTGGTTATAGATGTGGTGCCGGACTCTGGTGGATCCATCTGTTCTCAGGAGTAGCTGTTGGTTTTTAAGGGAAACATGGGAGGATAATCACCCTCCACTTGAACAAGGTTAAAGCCTAGAGAAACTCTGAACTGGTCAGAATGAAGAGCCTTTGTCCTGCTCCCTCCACTCACCACTCTGCCTCACAGAACATGCTCTGGTCTCCCTGAGGGGAGCAGAAATGGTGAGATTTCTCATATCAAGAAATACTAGGAGAGATATGGGGGAAGTTTACAAATCTACTCTGAAATTCTTAAAATGTAAATTGTGTCTATGTGTGTGAGAGGAGAGGATGTCAGGGAAATGGCTTTGATTTTGGTTACAGGTGTGTCCTCTATCTCTTCACTGTCTCTTTCTCCATGACAGAACCCAATGCCCAGAGTGCAGACATGTCCAACAGCAGCTCCATCAGGCACTTCCTCCTGCTGGCATTGGCAGACACGCGGCAGCTGCAGCTCCTGCACTTCTGCCTCTTCCTGGGCATCTCCCTGGCTGCCCTCCTGGCCAACGGCCTCATCATCAGCGCCGTAGCCTGCGGCCACCACCTGCACACCCCCATGTTCTTCTTCCTGCTCAACCTGGCCCTCACTGACCTGGGCTCCATCTGCACCACTGTCCCCAAAGCCATGCACAATTCCCTCTGGCACACCAACAACATCTCCTACTCTGCATGTGCTGCTCAGCTGTTTTTCTTTGTGTTCTTCTTGTCAGCAGAGCTGTCCCTCCTGACCATCATGAGCTACGACCGCTACGTGTCCATCTGCAAACCCCTGCACTACAGGACCCTCCTGGGCAGCAGAGCTTGTGCCCACATGGCAGCAGCTGCCTGGGCCAGTGCCTTTCTCAATGCTCTGCTGCACACAGCCAATACATTTTCCCTGCCCCTGTGCCATGGCAATGCCCTGGGCCAGTTCTTCTGTGAAATCCCCCAGATCCTCAAACTCTCCTGCTCACACTCCTACCTCAGGGAACTTGGGCTTCTTGCTGTTAGTGTCTGTTTAGCTTTTGGTTGTTTTGTGTTCATTGTTTTCTCCTATGTGCAGATCTTCAGGGCTGTGCTGAGGATCCCCTCTGAGCAGGGACGGCACAAAGCCTTTTCCACCCTTTTCCTCCCTCACCTGGCCGTGGTCTCTCTGTTCATCTGCACAGCAGTGTTTGCCTACCTGAAGCCCCCCTCCATCTCCTCCCCATCCCTGGATCTGGCCCTGTCAGTTCTGTACTCAGTGGTGCCTCCAGCCCTGAACCCCCTCATCTACAGCCTGAGGAACCAGGAGCTCAAGGCTGCACTGTGGACACTGATGACTGGACAATTTAAGAAGCATTAAAGTTGTAGCAAATTTCTGCATAGCTCATGTAATAAAAGTAATCTTTGCTAGTTCTCTTTGGATTTTTTTTCCCTGTTTTTTATCTGTATTTTCAGTTTTTAATATTGTCTATAAACCAAGCCCATTGTTTCTGCCATCTCTCCTTTTTATCTCTCCACATTTTTTTTTACTGTGACACACAGATTGTGTCAATGCAGAGCTGTGCTCTTGATCATTTTAAATGAAATAAAGGATATGCAAAAAGTCTTTTCATGGCAGATGCTCCTTGTATTCCCTCCTCTGGAGCTGCAGCAGCAATGTCTGTGTGCAAAGCTGGGGACAGATCAGTGATGGCACAGCTGGCCACACCATTCCTGATCCAGGCCAGGTGCCATTGCCCACCTGGGCACACTGCTGGCTCATGTCCACCCTGCTGTCCATCACTGCCCCCAGGTCCCTTTCTGCCTGGCCCCTCTCCAGCCACTCTGTCCCCAGCCTGGAGCACTGCAGGGGTTGTTGTGGTCAAGGTGCAGGACCCAGCTCTTGGTCTTGTTAAACCTCACCCTGTTGGATTTGTGCCCTGGATCCAGCCTGTCCAGGTCCCTCTGCAGAGCTCTCCTGCCCTCCAGCACATCCACACTCACACCCAGCTTGGTGCCATCTGCACATTTGCTGATGCTGCACTCAATTCCCTACTCTGGATCATAAATAAATATGTTAAACAGGACTGGGCCCAAACTGATCCTGGGGGGACACAACTGCAAACATGCTGGATGTGGAACCACTCCACACAAACCTCTGGGTCCAGATGTGCAGTCATTTCTTATTCCAGGCAAGGAGAATGAGGGGAGATCACAAAGGACATGTGGAAAACCTTTGTTCCCATGGACTCACACAAGTTCTGAGATTCTGCCCTGTCTCTGTCCTTTGGGATTTTCAAATTCTGACCAAATCAAGGCTTGGACCACTTGGTCTGACCCCGTTTCTGACAGCTTGGGCAGCAGATTTGCTGACGTCCCTTCCAACCTCAGCTTCCTGACGATCCCTGGACAATGCTGCTCCCAATTTTGAAATGGGTCAGAGCAGATATTTATGGGACATGAGCCCTCTGGAACTATAGGCAACCTGATGCTTGCAAGGTGCACGAGCACATCTCACTAGCTGGGGCATTTGAGTACTTGAAGAAATCTCCAAGTTTTCCCACCAGGAGAGAACAGAAATTTCCTGGATGTGTACTGATGGCAGGAGAAGAAATCCTGCTCTTCCCCTCTACCTGTGTTACCACTATACTCTCTATTATTTCATGTCCCTCTCCATTTGGGTGTTTCCACCACTCCTGTTTAAATGGCCATGTCTAAGGACATCTCCTCACTAGACCATATTTTTCTATGGCTTTCCCACTGCTCCCAGATTTCCTCCTCCAGTTGTTCTCTGGTCGTGCCACATAAGTGAATATCCTAATTGTGCTTGCATTTATCATAGAATCACCCTTTCTAATGAATTTATCTCAAACTGTTCCTCTATGTCCCTTGGAAATGACAAGTGCCACACCTTCAGCCCATGGGGGAGAAAAGGGCTCTGAATTGCCCACCCCTGGCACAGAAACCCTGTTCCCAGGGTGCTTCAGACACAGGATTCTTACAGAGGACTCCAGAAAGCTGAGAGTCAGCTCTGCCTCCTCCATGTTCTGTGTCCTAAAGCTGCCTGAGAGAAGAAATTGGGACTCGGCTCCAGCAGCACAATCCCTGCTGGCCCAGGGCACAGTGCCAGGAAAGTCCTTGTGTGCTGAGCCTTTGCTCCAGCCAAGAAAAGCTCCCGGCACAGGGTCACCTTTCCTGCTCCTCAGTCTGACCCCTCGAGTGCCCCAGCAGCAGGAAATGGAGGGATCTGGGCAGCACCAGTGCTGGCAAATGCCAGACTTGGGCTCTGCTATGGCCAGCAATCTGCTGCATCTGGAGTCCTGGCACCCACAAATTACCAGAGCTGGGCAGTGCTGGTGCCTGGAAATGGCCAGATTTTGGCTGTTTGGGCATGAAAATTGCTAGACATGGGGTGTGATGACACTGGGAAATTTCGGGATCGGGGCAGTGGAGGAGCCAGAAAACACCACATTTCAGGCTCCAGCTGCTGGTAAGGACCAGATCCAGGATTCTGGGATCAGGACTGCCCCTTCCCTTCCCTTCCCTTCCCTTCCCTTCCCTTCCCTTCCCTTCCCTTCCCTTCCCTTCCCTTCCCTTCCCTTCCCTTCCCTTCCCTTCCCTTCCCTTCCCTTCCCTTCCCTTCCCTTCCCTTCCCTTCCCTTCCCTTCCCTTCCCTTCCCTTCCCTTCCCCCCTCCATCACTGACCAGGCTCCCTAGGGAATGCTCACAGCTGCCAAGCTGCCACAGCTCCAGGAGCCTTTGGACACCTCTCCCAGGGATGCACAGCCTCACCTTGTTGGGCTGTGTGTGCAGGGCCGGGGCCTGGACTCCAGGACCCTGCTGGGTCCCTCCCAGATCAGCCCCTCTTTCCATCCTCACCCTTTGACTCATCCTTTGTGTCCCCCGGAGACACTGGGAGAGCTCTTGGGGCTGCACCAGCAGCAGGGCAGCCCCAACTTTCCCCTCTCTGGGACACCACAGCTGTGGCAGCCCAAATATTCCATCCCTGGAGACGCTCCATGGCAAGCTTGCTGTCAACACAACTGACTGGCCACTGAGCACCCCCAGCCGGGCCTGATGTGGATTCATCCACACACAGCTCGGGCAAGGTCCCCTTGGAGAACTTCACAGTGCCACAGACAAACGCCCCCGGTCCCTTTCAGCCTGGGCCCTCTCCAGCCACTCTGTCCCCAGCCTGGAGCACTGCAGGGGTTGTTGTGGTCAAGGTGCAGGACCCAGCTCTTGGTCTTGTTAAACCTCACCTTGTTGGATTTGTTCCCTGGATGCAGCCTGTCCAGGTCCCTCTGCAGAGCTCTCCTACCCTCCAACACATCCACACTCACATCCAGCTTGGTGCCATCTGCACATTTGCTGATGGTGCACTCAATGCCCTCATCCAGATCATCAATGCACATATTGATATCCACGCTGGCTGGCTCTGATCACTCAGCCATCCTGGAGGTGCCCTGTGATGGCACTCAAGGTGATCTGTTCCATCACCTCACCAGGCACCCAGCTCAGGCTGACAGGCCTGGAGTTCCCCAGATCCTCCTTCCAGCCCTTCCTGGGGATGGGGTCACATTGGCACCTCCAGTCCTCTGGGACCTCCCTGCTGAGCCAGGACTGATGAGAAATGATGGACAGCAGCTTGGGGAGCTCATCCACCAGCTGCCTCATCCCCCTAGCATGGATCCCATCTGCTCCCAGAGACACCTGTGAGCATCTGAGTGGCTCAGCAGGTCCCCAGCTGCTTCCTCCAGGATTACAGGGCTCTGTTCTGCTCCTTGTCCCCATCCACCATCTTAGGAGAACACTGGTCCTGAGAACAACCTGTCTTATTGTTGAAAACTGAGGCAACAAAGGTGTTAAGTACCCAAACCTTTTCTCATCTTCAGTTAGTATATTCATCACTGCAGCCAATAAAGAGATAAGGTTCTCCTTGTCCCTACTTTTGCTGTTAATGTATTTATAAAAATATTTTTCATTATTTTTCACCGCCGTTAGCAGGTTAAGCTCTAATGGAGCTTTCACCTCTCTGCTTTTCTTTCTGCATGACCTAAAGACATCTTTAAACACTACCTGAGCTTCCTTTCCCTCTGTCCAAAAGTGACACACTTTCTTCTTCCCCTGAGTTCCTGGAGAAAGCTCCATGCCCAACCAGGCCAGACATTTTCCTCACTAGCTCACATTTTGGAACACAGGCACAGTGTGCTCCTGCTCCTTCAATATTTCTTTCTTGAACTGTGGCCATGCTTCATGGACCCCTTTGTTCTTAAGAAATGTTCCCTTTAAAAAATCAGTACCTGAATTTGTTACTCTCCAAATCTGCATCCTGAAGAGTATGAAGACTTCTCTCCATAATTCTAGTGTAAAAGTTTTGTTGATGCCCCTCTTTCTTTCACAGAATATTTAAAAACTCAACAATTCCATGCTCCCTATACCCCAAACAGACTCTGACCACCACATCACATAACCTCCCCCCAGCCCTTCTCCCTTTGTGAACAGCAGCAGACAGAGCTTTCCTTGGCAGAGGGAAGAGAAGGAATCCTCCCCAAAGTGCAGCCTGGAAGGTTCACCCTGGAGCTGAGGGAACACAAAAGTCCCTCCCAGGGCAGAATGTCGGTGGCCGAGGTGTCCCAGCGTGAGGCCGGGCCACGGCACGGCTCTGTGTGCCAGGAGCCGGCAGCGCCGGGTGCAGGGAGCCCAGGGAGGGCACAGAAATGCTGGGCTGAGAAATGCTGGGGGGGACAGCGAGATGGGCGAGCGCAGCCGGCCAGGGCAGAGGAGCAGCACGCACAGGGGGCACAGGGTGCAGGAGAGATGGCCGAGGGCTGGGCAGGGCTGGCAGGGCCAGAGGCACCCAGGCCTTTGTCCCCTGGGCTCGGGCAGGGCCTCTGCAGGCCCCACAGAAGGAACTTTCCTGGCAGGGGCCGCACTTTGCTTCTGCCTCGGCCCTCCCTGAGGAGGCTGGCAGGGCTTGCAGGCTGATGCCATTTGTCCTTGCTGCCCCTGCCATCCCACTGCCCCAGCAACAGCCCCGAGCCACCCGTGAGGGACAGGCCCTGCTGTCCCAGGCCTGGGCTCAGCCTTGGCCTTTCTGCTTCCTCCAGCCAGCCCAGGCCTTGCTCAGCATTGCAGTTCCCTGCTCACAGCCTTTGGCTCCTGCAATCCTGCCCTCAAGGATCTGCTCTCCCCAGGCCCTGGGGAGCCTTGGGCACTCCCTGCCCTCACTCATGGCGGCCACTGATGCTCCAAGGCACTTGCAGTTTTGCTGCTGACTCCTGCAGCAGCTTCTTCAACCTTCTCTCAGTGCCTCAGGCTCCTGCAGTCAGCCCCAAATCCCCAAATCTGGGCATCATTAAAATACACAAAGGCCTTGGGAGCTCTTTGTCTTCCTTCCATTGTCTTCAAGCCTCCAGGGCTTGTGCAGCTGCTTGCAGTCACTTTGGAGTTCTGTTAAGGGGGGAGATTTCAAAGTGCACCTCAGGATTTTTGGTTTTAATCAAGGGCATATTATTTTTATTTTTCAGTTCATTGCAGAGGTGACTGAAATATTCCCCAGGTGATGTTGATGCTGAATGTCTCCCTAGGAGATCTGGGCACAGAGAAGAATGATCCCTTTCAGGGCTGACCCTGTTTGGACAACCTGCTCCTCACCCCAACCTCACCATGTCTGACATTGCCCACCTGGGACTGATATCCAGAAACATAAAAAAAAATCCCTATAAATTTATTCTTATAATTACAATTAAAGTAAGCAATAAAATTATAAATATATTTTCCTTATAAAAGGAAATATTAGCAGTTTTTCATTTAATAAATGAAAAATAATTCAATTTACTAAAGAAATTTATTTTTGTACTTCTAAAAAGAAACATTATTTTTGATTATCTAATTTTAGTTTTTATATTAAAATCTATCAATTTTTTAGAAACCAGAGAAGTTACAAGTCATTGGATCGAAGCAACACAAATCCTTTAAATTATTGGCTGTTGATTTCTCCTTCTTTATGCTAGTCTATTTATCAGTCCTTTTGTAATCCTTTTTATGCCAATTTGGGATCTATGGAAACTTTTTTGGGGCACATTTGGGGCAGATTTGGGTCTGTGGAGGGAATTCAGAGAGAACTTGAGGGTCTGCAGGACACTTCAGGGAGCCGGGTGGGCACTGGGCAGGGCACTGAGGGATTCTGACGGACACCTCGGCGTCCGGGGGAGCTCTTGGGGGTCCGGGGGGAAAACTTGGAGGTCAGGGAGGGGAATGTGGAGCCCTTCGGGGTCCGGGCGGGCACTTGGGGGGCTCGAACGGGGCTCTCTGGGGCGCGGGCCATGATGGGAGTTGTAGGCGCGGGTAGAATACTGTTCAATGGAGCCGCGGAGCATCACGGGGGTTGAAGGCGCAGCCGCAATGTCTCTCTGTCGGGCGCGGTGCATGACGGGAGCTGTAGTCCCGGAAGTGTCTGGGACGGGGCATTTGGGGTCCGGGAAGGCACCTGGGGGACACTTTTGAGTCCGAGCTGTGACTTCAGGTGTTCAGGGGGGAACGTGTAAGGTTCGGGAGCATTTGGGGGGAGCTTGGGGAGGTCTAACGGGGCCCTTTATGGCGCGGAACACGGCGGGTGTTTTAAACGAGAAACTGCGTTATATGGGGCTATGGGGCCGCGGGAGGTGACAGGAGATTAATTCCCAGAAGTGGTTGTAACAGGAATCTGTGGCGCTGGGAGCAATCAGGGAATCCGGAGCCGCTTTTGGGGGCTTCTGAGAGGATGGTGAGGGGGCACTTCGGGATCCTGGAGAGTGTGGGGGACGCTTATGGTACATGGGGGGAGGGGGCAGATAGCGGAGTTCTGTGGAGCGCGGGGCATGATGGACGTTGTAGTCCCAGCTCCAATGGGGCTCTATCGGGCCGCGGTGCATGATGGGAGTTATAGGCAAAAAGGAAAAGATGGCGCCGTCACCAGGCCCCGCCCCCATTCCCCGATCCCCGGCGCTGATTGGCTGAGGGCAACGATGGGCGGGGGTGGGAGCAGCCCATTGAGCCCCTCCAGTCCCTCCCAGTACAGCCCAGTTCATCCCCAGTACAGTTCAATACAACCCCAGCACCTCTCCAGGCCCTCCCAATACACCTGAGTTCATTTGTATTCTCTTCCAGTTCTCCCCAGTGTCATCCATAGTACACCCACGTCATCCCCACACTATTCAGAGTGTCCCCAGCTTGTCCCAGTATACCTCAGAATTGCTCAAAGTATTCAAAATTTGCTCCAGTATTGCCCAGTATCAGTCCCAGTATGTCCCAGTGTGTCTCTGTAAGCCCCCAGTCCATCCCAGTCCACCCAGATTCCCCCTCAGCATTCCCAGTGTTCCCCAGTGTGTTCCAGTCCTCCCCAGGGTTTCCAAGGTAAATTGAACTTCTCATTGTTGTCATGGCACCCAAACCCAGCAGTGGGGTCAGTGCAGTGTCCATGGCCACAGCCCCTGGCAGTGCCCAGTGCAGGTTGGGATGATGATCCACCCTCACAGCTGGCCCAGGGCAGCTCTGCAGTGGCTTTGGTGGCACCCTGGGCTGGCACACACCTGAGGAGTGTGTCTGTTTGCAGTGGGGGAAATTAGAAGATTGCTTCAAGAAAAAAGGAAAACCCCTTTGCCAGACCTCCTGAGGAGTGACCCTGGATCAGTATCGGTCACTGAATGCTGCAATCACCTCTGCTCTCTAGAGAACAGTAATAAAAAGGACACCATTTAAAATAGGAATGTGGTTACATTTCTTAGAAGTTCTTCTTGTAATATTTGTCCATAACTGAAGTTGAAACTTTCCTCATCAACTGCACCAGAACAGAGGGAAATTAAGGCAGAGCTGTGGTTTGTTAGGAAACCTCTCAAGAGCTCCAAGTCACAATCAAAGTCCAAAGTTTCTTTTACTTTTAATGGTTCCCACTGAGGGACACAACTGAGAAAGTGTGCCCAGGTTGCAGTCAGAGCAGGAAATTGGAGGCAGAGATGACAGGAGGGGACAAAGAGAAGCCAAGTCTTGGTGGCCTGGGGCACAGCAGGGTCTGTGCCACCAAGGGCTGTGAGCAGACACCTTGTCCTGAGCCCCTGGGGCCTCCTGGCACAGCCCCAGCAAGGCTGGGCACTGTCAGCCCTTGTCCTGCCCTCAGCATCCCCCCACATGCCAGTGGCCTCAGGGATCTGCTGGGACCAGTCCCTGGGGAGCCTTGGTCAGGAATGGCCCTGGGGGCTCCTTCATGCTCCCAGGGACTGCAGGTTTCTCCATGGACTTTGGGTTTTGCTTTTGCCTTGGAGTCTCTGAGAACTTTTTGCAATCATGGCCCCCAATTATCTGGTTTAATTAGTCTCTTGAGAGCCTTTCTCAGTAACAACACTCAGTGGGGCTCATTGGATCTTTAAGGTACTTCAATTTTTGAGGTACTTTCCTTTGTCCTTTCTTCTTTAAGTCTGGGAGGTTTTTGTGCAATCATGGCCTCCAGTTCTCTCCTCCAAGGAGTCCAAGAGGATCCATCCAAGGGATGGACCTCATTGGAACCCATTAATGCTTTGAGACACTTTGGGTTTTTCTTCTGACTCTCAGTCTTGGAAAGATAACTGCAATCTCCTGTCAGGCCCTGAGGTTCAAGGGCTCAGCACCAAAAGCACCACGGGGCTCATTGGGATCAAGCAAGTCCTGACAAACCACGGCTCTGCCTTGATTTCCCTCTGGTCTGGTGCAGTTCATCAGGAAGGTTTTTAAATCCACTTAGGGAGAAATATTTCAAAGAGTTTCTAAGAAATATCCATTCCTATTTTGAATGAATAGTTTTTAATACTGCTCTGTTTAGAGCAGAGTTGACTGCAGCACTCTGTGACTGATATTGATCCAGGGTCTCTCCTCAGGAGGTCTGGCCTGCTCAGAGGAGCTGTGACTTGAGGTCTGACCCCGTGTGGACAACCTTGCTCCATATTCCCCAACTCCATCCTGTCTGTCCTCCCTCATCTGGGACCTGCTTTGCTTGCAGAACTGGCTGCACTCAGACAGAGACAGGATTTTCCTTTACTTTTTTAGAAGAATTTAAAATTCCTAACTTTCACCATTAAAAACAGAGTCACTCCTCAGGTGTGTGCCAGCCCAAGGTGCCACCAAGGAGGTTCCCCCTTCCCCGAGGCAGAAACCTGGAAAGAATGTTTGAGACCTTTGAACTCCTTGGTTCCCTGAGGCCTTGTAGTGTCAAAAAGGTCCCTTAGTTCCAGGAGGTTCATTGGTGTCACCATGGTCTCTCTCCATGATTCCATGAGGTTCATTGGTGTCACCATGATCTCTCTCCTTGGTTCCAGGAGGTTCATTGGTGTGACCATGGTCTCTCTCCTTGGTTCCAGGAGGTTCATTGGTGTCACCATGGTCTCTCTCCTTGGTTCCAGGAGGTTCATTGGTGTCACCATGGTCTCTCTCCTTGGTTCCATGAGGTTCATTGGTGTCACCATGGTCTCTCTCCTTGGCTCCAGGAGCCATCACAATGTCACAACGGCCCCCTGGTTCCAGGAGGTTCCTGCAACAGGACTTCCCCTGTGGCACAGCACAGCTCATCTGTTCTGTCCATCAGCTGGGCCATCACTCAGGGCATCTTCCCCCTCTCAGCAATTGCTGAGATAACCCAGGCTGGACATCTGTCCTGTGCTGAGTTATCTCTGGTGCCAGGGAGGTGGAATTCCCAGCTGACCATGAACATCCTGCCTTGAGAGCAGACTGAAGGGAGGGAGATAAGCCTTGAATTTCTGAGTGACACACACTTCACTGTACAAACTATCAAATGTACACAAAACTTTCACCATACAAAACTCTTCTGCATAGTCCCTGGAAACAGGTAGGGCTTCACTCCCAAGTCTGGATGAATCTTTGTGGTTCCTTTTCTGGAAGCTGCGTGAAAGGGCTCCATGTGCACTCCCTCATCAGTTCAGTGGTAAGTTACATTGACTCCTGATCTCTGCTATTTCTTCACTGGCTGTAATATAGGTAACTTTATTGTGCAGTGTCTTTGTAGTTCTGTTTATCCTGCGCACTACGTATGTTACTTAAAGTCTCTTGTCTGTTAATCTTGAGTCCATTCAAAATAAATATTTCATTTTATACTAGACATAATTTGCCATTCTAAAGAACTTGTGAGCAAAGGGAATTTGGGGTTCAGGTATCCTGAAATAGAGCTACTGCCAGAAACCTGGCATAAGGCAGGACTTGTCTAAGTTTTCACTAAAGTTTTAACATATTTCATTTAAAACAATGAACAAGAAATTTTTTCCCATTTATTCTTTTTGCTGTTTATAGGTTGATCTGAGCAGTCTCCAGTTTATATTGATCCCCAGCACTCCCTCACGCACTCTGAACAGATATGAACATCAAGACCCTTTATGGCTGACAATCAATCACACTCTGTCCCTACCCCCACCCCACCATTTCCCTCATCCAAGCCCTGGCACTCAGAGCAGCCCAGTGCAAATCTGAGCTTCCTCCAGTCCAGGCTGTGCCTGCAGCTTTCAGCTCCTTGGCACCAAGTCCCAGCTGCTTTCCTTGGAGAAGGAGCTGCCCCAGACACAGAGGGATGTTCATTTGGGGTCAGCAAACAGAAGCCAAGGCAGGCCCAGCTCCATGGCAAACACAAGTGCAGCCCAAGGAGTGCTGGGCAATGGAGCCACATGCAGGGGTGTCCCCAGGGCTCAGGACTGGGGCCAGGGCAGTTCAATGTGTTCCTTGCTGATGTGGACCAGGCCATGGAGGGCACCCTGAGTCAGTGTCCAGGGGAGCCCAAGCTGGCTGGGAGTGTGGCTGTGCTGCAGGGCAGCAAGCTCTGCAGAGGGATCTGGCCAGGCTGGAGCCATGGGCCCAGGACAATTGGATGAGCTTCAGCAAGGCCAAGGGCCGGCTCCTGCCCTGGGCTCACAACCACCCCAAATCCCTGGCCGTGCCCTGCCCCTGATCCCCACAGCCTGTCCTGTTTCCTTCATCCCTGCCTTGCCAGGGACTTTGTGGGACAAGGGAGCTCTGCTGTGCCTATGGAGGGAGGTGCAAGAGCCACCAGTGCAGTGGGCACCAGAGCTCATCAGGTTTGTGTCCTTTGGGGGTCAGGAACTGCTGAGACTCAGAGGCACAGGAAGGTTTCTCTTCGTATGCCAAGATAAGAAGTGAATAAATGTTATAATTTAATAAACATCAGAATTCTTCCCTCAGCTCTGTGCAATGTCAAACCAGTATCAGATATGTCCACCATGCATAAAGGATTTCCATTCAGAAACAGTTTTAGAAAAAGACATTAGAAAGGGTGATTCTATTACTAATGAAAACACAACTCAGACTGATGTGAAATTATCAGAGAACAAGTAGAGAAGGAAATCTGGGAGAAATGGGAAGGCCATAGAACCATCTGGTCTAGTGAAGAGACATCCTTAGACATGGCCATTTAAACAGGAGAGCGGGCAACACCCAAATGGAGAGGGACATGAAATAATAGACAGCATAGTAGTAACACAGGTAGAGGGGAAGAGCAGGATTTCTTCTCCTGCCATCAGTACATATCCAGGAAATTTCTGTTCTCTCCTGGTGGGAAGACATGGATATTTCTTCAAGTACTCAAATGCCCCAGCTAGTGAGATGTGTTCATGCACCTTGCAAGTGTCAGGTTCCCTACACCCCCAGAGGGCTCCTGTCCCATAAAAATCTGCTCTGGCCCATTCCAAAATCGAGCGCAGCATTGTTCCAGGATCATCAAGGTGCTGAGGATGGAAGGGGCCTCAGCAAGTCTGCAGCCCAAGCTGTCAGAAACTGGGTCAGACCAAGTGGTTTAAGGCCAGATGTGATCAGAATTTGATTATCCAAAAGAAGAGTGATAGGGCATTATCTGAGAACCTGTCTGAGCCCATGGGAACAAGAGTTTTCCACATGTCCTGTCTGATCTCCCCTCTTTCCCCCTTCCACCCATTGTCTTTTGTCTCCCCCCAGGCCCCCCGGTGAAGATCCTGGCTCTGTGTTCTCCATCAGCTCCTGGCTGGCACTGCCAGGCTGGGATGAGGAGCCCCTCAGCCTTCCCTGCTCCGGGCTGGACAAGCCCAGCTCCCTCAGCCTCTGCTCACAGCCAAAGGGCTCCAGCCCCACCTTGGAGGCCCTTCCCTCACCCTGCTCCAGCTGCCAGACATCTTTCCTGCCCTGGGCAACCCAAACCAGGCCCCAGTGCCCTGGATAATCCACGTCCTTGATGTCCTGGTCCCACAGCCCTGGGTGCTCCTGCCCTGCCTCGCTGCCAGGGCACACGGCTGCCTCCTGCCCAGCTCCTGCCCACCAGGAGTTTTCTGACAGGGCCTGGTGGATACAGGGAGGGCTCTGGATGTTGTCTACTGGAACTTTAGCCTTTGACACCCCATCCCACAGCATTCCCTGGAAAAGCTGAAGCCTGTGGCTTGGAGCGGTTCACCCCTCCCTGGGCTAAGAACTGGATGGACATCGGGGCCCAGAGAGTGGTGGGGAATGGTGCCACATGCAGCGTGTGTGCAGTGGTGTCCTGCAGGGATCAGTGTGGGCCCAGTCCTGTTTAACATCTTTATTGATGATGTGGAGAAGGGAGCACAGTGCACCATCAGCAAATGTGCAGATGGCACCAAGCTGGGTGTGAGTGTGGATGTGCTGGAGGGTAGGAGAGCTCTGCAGAGGGACCTGGACAGGCTGGATCCAGGGCCCAAATCCAACAGGGTGAGGTTTAACAAGACCAAGAGCTGGGTCCTGCACCTTGACCACAACAACCCCTGCAGTGCTCCAGGCTGGGGACAGAGTGGCTGGAGAGGGGCCAGGCAGAAAGGGACCTGGGGGCAGTGATGGACAGCAGGGTGGACATGAGCCAGCAGTGTGCCCAGGTGGGCAATGGCACCTGGCCTGTGTTATAAGTGAGTTACAGGAATTGATAGAAATAAATTTGATTAGATTTAGTATGATTTATTGAGTAAGTTATAGTAACTAAAAGAGTGTTGGGTGATTGGGGAGTTTTTGTTTTATTAATGGTTCATGATTTTTTATTTGATAGTTTTAATTTATATATTTTTTAATTTTTTGTGTCCTGTATCTTTTTTGTTGTGTTTTGTGTATATGTGGTGTGTTGTTAGTGGGTTTTTTTTTGTTTTCTAGTCGTTGTGAAGATGAAGGTTTTTTATTATTTTGGTGTTTTGATGAATTTTTGTATATTTCTTATATAATTTTTAGGATTTTTAATTTTTTTTTATTATATTGGATGGTTGTAGTTAGATTTCATGTTTGTAGTTAGGTTTTATATTTGTAGTTAAATTTTGGGAAATGTATATTTTGGGCTTTTTTGTTGTTGTGAATTAGGTTTGGTGAATAAATATTGATTGTATTTTGTTTTATTATTTTTTATTTTGTTTATTGCACTGTTGTAATTTTTGATGATCTAGAATTCGAGTTTTAGTTAAGATTGGGGGGGTTTTTGTTGGTTTATATTTAGTTTGGGTGAGTATTAAATGGGTAGTTTTTAGGTGGATTTTTATAATAGTAATTATTTTGTTAAGAATATATGGTTTAAATGATAATTGAAAATTAGTACTATTATTAGTTTGGTAAGAGATGATAAGAGGGTTGTAAGTTATGGGGAATGGTTAAACTATGATTTATTTTAATTTTGTTGGGTTTTTGTGTGTTTTGGTTTTTTTTAAATTTTTTATTGTAGTTTTGTTACGGTATTTTGTGTAATTTTGGTATGACTTGTATATATATATAGTATTTTTTTTAAGAGTAGTGTAAAGTTTTTTTTGTTGTAAAAATATTAATGGATGAGGAATGGTGTGGCCATCAGGAGCCGAGCTGCTATGCCACCCCTGACCTGCCCCCACCTCTGCACACAGATATTGCTGCTGCAGCTCTAGAGAAGGGAGCAGAAGGACTCTCCAAAGAAAGGAGATCTCCAGTAAAAACAGTTTTGGGAGATCCTTTAGTTCATTTAAAGCTACAGAGAACAGAGCCCGGCCTGGACAGAGTCTGGGGCCAGAGCAAAGGAGGAGAGACAAAATAATATCACAAATATGGGCATGATTTTGTGCAAAATTATTAGACTAAAACAAATGTAAAATCTTCCGGCAATGAAGGAAAAAAAAGAATTCTCAAAAATGACTCATATTGCAAGTGACTAGGAGAAATTGGCAACTTGCACAAATTGGAAAGGTTTACTGTTTCTGAAACCATCCTGTCATCAGTGTCCACAGTGCAGCCTTGAGCTCCTGGTTCCTCAGGCTGTAGATGAGGGGGTTCAGGGCTGGAGGCACCACTGAGTACAGAACTGACAGGGCCAGATCCAGGGATGGGGAGGAGATGGAGGGGGGCTTCAGGTAGGCAAAAAAACCAGTGCTGAGGAACAGAGAGAGCACGGCCAGGTGAGGGAGGCAGGTGGAAAAGGCTTTGTGCCGTCCCTGCTCAGAGGGGATCCTCAGCACAGCCCTGAAGATCTGCACATAGGAGAAAACAATGAACACAAAACAGCCAAATACCAAACAGACACTAACAGCAATGAGCCCAAGTTCCCTGAAGTAGGAGTGTTAGCAGGAGAGTTTGAGGATCTGGGGGATTTCACAGAAGAACTGGCCCAGGGCATTGCCCTGGCACAGGGGCAGGGAAAATGTATTGGCTGTGTGCAGCAGAGCATTGAGAAAGGCACTGGCCCAGGCAGCTGCTGCCATGTGGGCACAAGCTCTGCTGCCCAGGAGGGTCCCGTAGTGCAGGGGTTTGCAGATGGACACGTAGCGGTCGTAGCACATGATGGTCAGGAGGGACAGCTCTGCTGACAAGAAGAACACAAAGAAAAACACCTGTGCAGCACATGCAGAGTAGGAGATGTTGTTGGTGTGCCAGAGGGAATTGTGCATGGCTTTGGGGACAGTGGTGCAGATGGAGCCCAGGTCAGTGAGGGCCAGGTTGAGCAGGAAGAAGAACATGGGGGTGTGCAGGTGGTGGCCGCAGGCTACGGCGCTGATGATGAGGCCGTTGGCCAGGAGGGCAGCCAGGGAGATGCCCAGGAAGAGGCAGAAGTGCAGGAGCTGCAGCTGCCGCGTGTCTGCCAATGCCAGCAGGAGGAAGTGCCTGATGGAGCTGCTGTTGGACATTTGCTGTGTCTTGGCATGGGGACCTGTAAAATAAAAAGAAATCATGGAATAATTCAATTTTGGGATGACTTGAAATATCCCAGCCCAGCTTGGTGTCACTTTCCCCCCACTGCCTGCCCAGGGCTCTGCTGCCTGGAGCTCTCCCTGCCAGCTGCTGCTTCCCTGTGCCCAGGGCTGGGCCCTGCCAGTGCTGCCAGAGCCCAGCCCAGCCCTGGGGGCTCAGCTCTGCCCTGCAGACCCCTCCCAGCACAGGGCACTGCCAGGGCCAGCTCTGCCTCTGCAGGCTCTGATGGCAAAGTCAGAGCAACCCTGAGGAGGTTGGAAAAGCAACACTGATGCTGCCTGTAAGGGACCCTGTGCTGATCTCCTTCTTTGCCTGGTTTATTCAGAAATGAGAGAAATTGTTTTTATTGTCCTCCACCAGAGCATAGATATGAATATCAATGTTCAATTTTGCATCCAGGCAAACCTGAGCAGTAGATTATAAAATCAGGATTTTCCCTTTTATGCAGCCCCTGACTTGCTGTGCTCCGTGTATAATCTATTTGGAAATGTTGTGTATATAAATGTCGTGCTGGGGTCAGTCCTGATCAATGCACCATCCTCACCGCACAAGGAGAACACTTCCAAGTCTCACCAGCTGTCTCCCTCCACCCAGACCTTGTCCCCCAGTGCTGTCAGCAGCTCCCAGGGCTGGCTGAGAGCTGTCCCTGGCAGGCAGCAGAGTCCCTGCCCAGCACAGCACCCTGGGCTGCAGGACCCTGCTCTGCAGGACAGCCCTGGGCACCCCTGGCTGCTCTACAGGAGAGAGAATCAGAGAATGTACTCACAGAGTCTGTGGGCATTGGGATGTTCCAGCTTTAGGAGATCACTGCAGGAGCTGCAGCTGCATTGTCCTGCAGCCAGAGGCTTCCTGTGTCCAGGGCTGGGAGTGATTCTGCCCCAGGCACTTGTGAGCATCTTCCCAGCCCTGACTGATTGAAGCTCTCTGTGCCTCTGTGCTGTGCCTGGGGTGTGTGCAGTCAGTGCCCTCAGCCCTGCTGGGCTGGGAGAAGAGCTCCTTCTCAGCAGAAATGTCTTTTTGAAGGTCTTCTTGGTTGCCAGGAGCTGCCTCTGTGCCTGGAGACACAGCACAGTGACTTTAATTACCCTATTAGTCGTTTGTTCTTCTTTAAATAAGACGCAGTCCCTGAGAAATTGTTTTACAAAAAATACTTCTCAAAATGTAAAGTGAGATTTAAAGTTGGAAGATTTTTTGACTTTTAATGGATTCCAATGAGGGATATGACTGTGAAATTGTCCCCATGTTCCAGTTAGAGCAGAACACTGGTAGCTGTGATGACAGGAGGGGACAAAGACAAGGGAAAGGTGTCTGTGATGCTGAGCAAACCTGGATGTGTCTCAGCAATGCCAAGGGCCAAGGGCTGAGCCCCAGCCCCTGGCAAGGCAGATCCTGTCCCTCCCTCCTTGCTCAGGGCTCTTCCCGGGGCACTGGGCTCTGGGGATGTGCAATGCCAAGGGCAGCACCATGGGGCGGCCCCTGCCAGGCTGCTGAGCAGGGACAAGGAGGCAATGAGGCCCCAGCACAGCAAGGCTCACTTGTCCCCTGCTGGCCAAGGGCCCAGGGCCAGCAGCCATGGCCAAAGTGCTGCAGCACTTGGCTCTGGCAGGGCCTTTCAGCTGCTGCCCATCCCTGTGCCCTCTGCAGCCCAGGCTGTCCTACGGTGTCCATGCCCTGCCCCTCTGTCCCTGCAGGCTGTCCTCATCCCCCAGCTGCCCCACCTGGCTGGCCCCTTCCTTTGCTGACAGCTCTGCGTCCTGCCTGCCTCTGCCTGCACACACAAAGCCTTGGGCTGCTCCAGATTCCTTCTGGGGGATGTGCTGCGCCACAGCCCTGCCCTGGGAGAGAAATTTCTTTAACCTTGGGTCCAGTCTGGACCATCCTATCTGCTCTTGGCATTAATTCTTTCTTTCTCAGCCTGTTTTCAGCTATGTCTAAAGGATCCTCCATCTATGAAACCTCCCTTGAACCACTCTCTTCTTCTGTCCCCTGTCTCCTCTCCACTAAACACAGAGCTGTTTTGTCCTGATACAGAGGTCATGTTCTTGCTGCCTCCAAACCCAAAATTTTGAGATTCACAGAATTCACAGAATTTAGAGATTTCACAAATTGAGAAAGTTGGAAGAGACCTTCAAGAACATCAAATCCAACCCATGCCCTAACACCTCAACTTGACCATGGCCCAAATTGCACATCCAGTCTTTGTTTTAACACATCCATGGATGGTGACTCCACCACCTCACCGGGCCGATCATTCCAGTACTTTTATCACTGTTTCCGTCAAAAACGTTTTTCCTAGTATCCAGCCAAATTTTCCCTAGACACAATTTGAGGCTGTGTCCTCTTGTTCTGTCAGTTGCTGCCTGGTGATCTCTGGGCCCTCTCCAAGGTGTTGGCAAATGAAAACATTCTGCTCTAAGGAAATCACCAGAGAACCTGTCTGTCCTGGCTACTTTTGTCTGGACCCAGTTCTTGGACAGATGCAATTTTGGAGGTGGAATCCCAGATTTGGGCATTGGCAGCTTGGTAAGGAGGGCAGTTCTTTTCCACTGGAAGGAAAGCACTGAGTCCCAGTGTGTGGTGGTAGATGAGAGGCAGCCCTCAGGAGACCAAGGCCAGCCAGAGTTGTCTGTCCTGGCAGATTTTGGCTGGGAGCAACCCTTGTCTATGGAGAACTTTTTATGGGCAGAGCCAATTCTATCCTTGCGCACCTGGAAAGGTGGATGGTTCTATCACATCAAAAGGAAAGCCCAGAGCCCCAGTGTTCCAGGGGCTGATGAGATGCAGCTCTCAACATGTCAGGATGAGCCAGACCGGCCAGGTGGCCCCCAGGAGGCCAAGGCCAGCCAGAGCTGTTCTATGTCCCCTTGGTTCTATGGGACCCCACAGTGTCACAGTGGTCTCCATGATTCCATGGGGCCTTGCAATGCCACAGTGTTCTCCATGGATCCACGGTGCCCTGCAGGATCACAGTGCCCCTTTGGCTGCACGAGGCCCTGTAATGCAACAATGGCCTCTTGGTTCCACACAGCCCTGCTGCTTCACACCGGCCCCTTGGCACCATGCAGCCCAGCAGTGCCTCAGTGATGAACTTGGTTCCAAGGGGTTTTGATGGTGTCACAAAGTGTCATTTCACAAGTCCTGAAAGTGTCACATTTGTCTCCATGGTTCCATGGGACCCCTCAATATCACAATGGTCTGCACAGAAATGAAACCACAGAGCCCCAGTGTTTCAGGGGCTGATAAACTGCAGTCAGCAGAGGCCAGGACCAGACAGACCTATCTGTGCTAGCAGCATTTTTGTGGGAGAAATCCTTGAGGATAGGAATCTGGGAGGAAAAGTTCCCATTTTGGCCTTGGGTGCTTGTACAGGAGGGATGGTTCTTTTCCTTAGGAAGGAAAGCACCGAGCCCCAGGGTTTGAAGGAAGGTGAGAGCTGGCTCTAAGGAAGACAAGGGCAGCCAGACTTGTTGGTAATGGCAGCTTTTGTATGGGAGCAATCCCTGGATATTGGGAATTTTGGAAGGGGAATCTCATTTTGGCCATGGATTCTTGAATGGGAAGGACAGTCCTTTTCCATTTGAAGGAAATCCCAGAGCCCAAGTGTTTCAGGGCAACATGAGAAGAGACCCTTGACATGCCAAGGGCAGTTGGATCAGTCAGGCCAATCCAACCAGACCTGTTCCTTGTTCCCTTGGATCCACGGGGCCCTGCAGTGTCACAATGGCTGTGTCATGTTGGATCCTTGGTTCCATGAGGCCCAGCTGTGTCACACTGCCCTCTTGTTTCCAAGGGGTTCCACAGTGTCACAGTGGTTCTTTGCTCCCATGTGGCCTTGCAGTGTCACAGGGGTCTCCTTGGTGCCTTGTGCCACCAAAATGGACCCTTGGTTCCATGGGGACTCACAGTGTCACAAGGGTCTCCTTGGTTCCATGAATCCCTTCAGAGCCCCTTGATTCAATGAGGCCTCAAAGTGTCCTCATGGCCTCCAGGATTCCATGAGGCCCCAGTGTCACAATGGACCTTTGGTTCCATGGGGTCCCACACTGTTCCATGAATCCTTAGTTCCATGGGGCCCTGCAGTGTCACAATGGACTCCTTGGTTTCGTGGGGCTGCAAAGTGTCACAGTGGCCCCTTGGTTCAGAGACAACTGTGATGCCTTAAGCTTTCAGACTTGACATTTTTCAAATCCTGTACTGCATCAGTGAATATCTCTAAATGCCATAGAAAATGTCAGTTTACCATCTTCACATTTTGGTCAGGCAAAACAATTCCTCCTGGCCTGAAATTCAAGCACACCCTACAGCCGCAGGGTCTGAAAATATAAATAAATGTGAATTTGGGGGAGCAAACTGGGGTAACATGGCTTCATTCCCTGAAGCTGCAAAGGGAGAATTAACCACTGATATTGAGACAGACCAAACTTACAATTTTTTTTAAATTTAATGGGGACCATCATTTTTGTATGTAGGCGCTAGCCAAGAATTGTGCCCAGACAAAAGTATCCAGGACACAACTATTTGGCTGCCTTGCCCTCTGTTGATTTGGTTAGATTATGAGAAGAATGTTTTAATTTGCCAGCAGTGTGGAGAGGGCCCAAAAATCTCTCAAGATGGTGTTTGGAGGCTACAAGCAAACGACCACTATGTAGGGACAAAGGAGCTTTGTGCCCAGAGGAGTGGAGACTGAAGAGAGCAGAGGAGAGCACAGACAGGACACGAGGAGAAAGGAATTTCCATCCCATGGCAGAGCTGGGGCCTCATTGCCTCCTTGTCCCTGCTCAGCAGCCTGGCAGGGGCCGCCCCATGGTGCTGCCCTTGGCATTGCACATCCCCAGAGCCCAGTGCCCCGGGAAGAGCCCTGAGCAAGGAGGGAGGGACAGGATCTGCCTTGCCAGGGGCTGGGGCTCAGCCCTTGGCCCTTGGCATTGCTGAGACACATCCAGGTTTGCTCAGCATCACAGACACCTTCCCCTTGTTTGTCCGCTCCTGTCATCACTGCCTCCAGTGTTCTCCTCTAACTGGAACCTGGGACACTTTCACAGTCATATCCCTCGGTGGAATCCATTAAAACTTCAAGAAATTTTGGAGTTTGAGTAAGACTTTGAGTTCTTGACAAGTTTTCTTTCTGCTCCCTCTCAGGGACTGATGTCCAGGGACTCAGCACTCTTGGAACACCCCAGCTCTACAGACAAGGCAAGTGTGAGGAATTCTTCTGAAAGATATTATTACATTATCAGTCTCGTAAAGGGTGAAATATAAGAGAGGTAAAACTACATGCCAGTCTATCAGAAGCCAATGTATTTCCTGATTGCAATGCAATAAATAAATATTTTTCAACCTATTAGCTTTTGCCAGACAATAGCGCTGATATTTCTAACATAAATCAAATATTATTGTATCCCATGTGGTCTTGCCACAATGCATCTTTTACAGTTTAAATCCTCCAAAATATCTGGTCTTTTTGCAGGGCCATCATTTGAAATTTATTTCTAGTTCAATCTCTCTCTGTACAATGCCTTCTCTATTCCATGGCCTTTCTAAGTCAGCACACCTTATCTCAGAGTTTGCATGCACATGAACAAGACTGAGAGAGCTTTCAGTCAGGCTTTGAGAATCCTTTACAAATCCATTTCTCACAAGTATCAATCACAAAATGCTACAATGACCTCTGCTCTAGAGACAACAGTAATAAAATGCAGCCTTGATAATACCAATGGAGATTTCTAAGTTCTTTGACATATTTCTCAATTAATGGAGTTGAAAATTTTCTGATGAACTGCACCAGAGCAGAGGGAAATCAAGGCAGAACCGTGGTTTGATAGGAAACCTCTCATGAATTCAGTCATAATCAAACTCCAAAGTTTCTGATATCGTTCATGGGTTCCACTGAGGGACACAACTGAGAAAGTGTGCCCAGGTTCCAGTCAGAGCAGGAAATTGGAGGCAGAGATGACAGGTGGTGTGGGAAATGCAGGCATGGAGAGCTCCCAGGGCCTGGTGCATACAGGCTGAGAGATGGAGATGGATCCAAGGCTTGACCTAAGACCTTGGAGAAGAATTGGAGAGTTAGAGCATTTAAATAAAATAGACACAAAACCAGAATATAAGTTTGTAGTTTAAGTAGAAATGTGTTTTAAGCAAATAGAGATATGTATTATGTAAGCAAAGCAGTATGTTAAGTAAGATAGTAAAAGATTATAAAGATTAGCAATAGAACCTGTTATAAAGCTAAAAGCTTAAGATGCATCAGTGAAGGTTTGTGAAGTGTTTTATGATTGGTTGAAAAATGACACACTGCAGCAAAGCCATGGGAAGGAAAGCAATTAATGTCTGGTGTCAAAAGACACTAGCAAAGTTCATAGAAGTATTGGATTGACGAATAACCTGACATATGGCATTGTAACTAAGAATAGATGACTTCTGAAATTATGGTGTTGGATGTAACACCTTTAATATCTCACCCTTCAATGAGACTGATGCAATAAAGCAATAAATAATTTCTTTTACAACATCTCTCAATTGCCCCATCTGTTGTAATTTTAATCTCCTGATAGAGATTTTTCAGACATCAGGAGTGCTCCATTGAATTGAATAGGGATGTAGGGACACCAGGTCTCTCCTGTTGAAGTCAATGTGGATTTATGGAAATCACATTTGCCCTACTGATATCAATGAAGATTTAGGGAGACCAGGTCTATCCATTCAAGTCAGTGGGGATTTTGTGGCCATTTGGTGCAAAAACTGGAAAAAGTGGATAAATTTGTAGAAAATCTGGGGAAAATCTTGGGCTGAATTCCAGGAATTTCTGCTCCAGAATTGTGTTGCTGACACTCTGGAAAGTCCTGAATGAATTCCTGGGAGGCAATCCAGAATCTCTGACCCCACATCTGTGGCCTTTTCTGGAGCTGTGCATCCAGGTAAGTCAAAAAATCTCCATTTTCAGCCCCAAAATGGGATTTTTAGCATCAAAAACCTTGGGGAATCAGGTCTACATACTGAAGTCAAAGTGGATTTTTGGGGACACCAGGTCTACCCCCTAATAGAGTTTGATTGGGAATGGTTACAGGCTAAACTGGGAGCACTGGGAGTAGCAAAGGTGGGGCACTGAGATTACTGGGACCACTGGGGCAAAAGTGGGACCACTGGGGCAAAAGTGGGACCACTGGGAGGGATTAGTAGAGATAAATGAATATAAATAGGACTCCAGGTCTACCCCATTGAAATCAGTAGGGATTTAGGGACACCTGATCTGTCCATTAAAGTCAATGGGGATTCAGGGACACCAAGTCTACCCAGTCAAAGCCATGAGGATTTTTGGGACACCAGGTTTGGGGGTCCCCAGGTTTTTTTGGTTGATCCATTTGTCCAAGGGGTAACCAGGTGTATCCATGTAGTTTTTGAGATGGTCCAGGATATTTTTGGGGGTACCCAGGTGTATCCACGTAATTTTTTGAGCAGTACCCAAGTGTACCCAGGTGATGGTTGGGGCAATCCAAGTAATTTTGGGCAGTGCCCAGGTGTACCCTGATCATTTCTGGGGATATCCAGGGGGTTTCTTTGGGGCACCCAAGTGTCCCAACTTACCCTGACAGGCTGGGAGAAGATGACAGCCCAGTCAATGTGGACAGATGACCCTCGGTGGCAGAACTGCCAAAAGGGACCCCAACATTCAGAGGGCAGCCCAAAAGTCCAGGTGAGGGCCACAGGGGTGGGAGAGAGGCCCGAGTTACCTGAGGAGAGGATGCAGCACAGGTACACCGAGGTGTTTTGGTCTGTGGGGTTGGTGAAGACAGAGTTCTGCACCAGCTCCAGCTCTGGGGTGGCAAAGGGGGCACCCCAAAATCTCAGGGGGGCAGTGGGGGACACACCAATATGTGAATACCCAGGTGTGCAGGAATTCAGGTCTATCCATAAAAGTCAATGGGGATTTAGGGACACCAGGTCTATCCATTAAACCCAACAGAGCCCACCATCTCCCACTTCATGTGAAGGAGAGGTTGGAAAATTTGGGGATTTTGGATTTCCCCATAAAGTTTTGGGAAATTTACAGGGAATCCCTCTCCTTCCTTTAGCACTGGCCTCACCCTTGCTGGAGCTCCTGGTGAGTGCAGGTTCCAGGCTGAGATGTTGGAGAAGCAGTGGCTCAGCAGGGCTCCAGTGAAGGCTAGCTGGGCCTCGGGGTCCTGCCCGGCTGCCAGTGCCTGCTGTTGTTCCCAGGCATGGACTGGGAGGGCACCAGTATGAACCAGTAAGCACTGGGAGACACCCCTGAGCCCCTGAGTCCTTTGGCAGCAGCTCCCAGTATAAACCAGTAAGGATTGATGTGCCCAAACCTGCTTCCAGTGTGGTCTAGAGGCTCCAAGTGGGGTCTAGTGAGATGGGGTATGGTTTTGAAATACATGGTATACATGGGTTTGAAAATTCAGAATTTTAGAAGCCTATAAGATGCTTAAGCAGGTAGAGGGGAAATAAAACACATGGCAGGAACAGTATGGAACAAACCACACAAGAACTTAGTTGCCAGGAAAAAAAAACATTGAGATAAGACATATTGTGAAAACTCAGCAAAGCAAGACCTGGCTATTGCACAAACCCAACAAAGCAGAAACCTGTGGCTCCAGAAACCAGCCAGGAGCAGACGGGTGGTTTTGAGCAGGACAAGCTGACCTGAGGCAGAGCCAAACCTCCACTGCACCTGCCCAGAAGGAGAGGTCAAACACTGATTACTGAGGAAGACACACGGCCTTCATCCCAAAAACCACCGGACACGACCTCCAGGAGGTGTGGCAGCTAATTATAATACAAAGGGAGAGAAGGTGGAGATGGGTGGGCAGGGAGGTGTGGGCTGGTGGGATCAATGTGTATTTCTACCTGGAACCTGTCTTGACCAGGTATGCATGGTTTGGAGGAGATATCCCCTCCACGTGTCCCAGCTGGAAATAAAACATACTCTCCACAATTTTGGTTGTCAGCTCCTGATTCCTGAAATCAATTGGCAAGGCCAGCCAGGAGCTCTTTGTCTGGCTGCTGAGTGCATTGGACATGGACATCCCAGTGTGCCCTGGACTTTTTTCTGGAGGGGATCTCCACTCCCTGCTCCCTCACTGTGGAAGCAAACAGCCAACCTCCTATTCGCCCTAGAAGTATGTTTTATTAATTCTTTTGGGGGTGGCACCAAGGTAAGGAGGCCACTAAGACACTAGGGACACCTGCCCATGGTGATTGGTGTTTTGTGTTTGCATCACTCTAATTTTGGTGGTGGAGATTTTGGATTTTGGGTAACGTTTTCTATGTTTTCTAAGGTGGACTTTTGCAATACCTTTGATGTCACACTACCCTCTTGTGTGATTAACTGTAATTGCAGTGGGTTAGGATTTCTGTTCTTTTCTGAGGACTCTGTTGTTTTGGAGGTATTTCTGCCCTCTTGTGTCTATAAGTCTCAATGACAGGGAAGTGATTTTTTGGGACACTAGGGAGAGAGGGATGAAGGCTCGACCAAGCGAGGAAGCCCTTTTCAGGTGGTTTCAGCTTGAGCCCCTGGATTTCTTGAGGGACCAAGGGAAACTTGTACGGGTGGTACAGGAGGATGGATCAGTTAGAGCAGGTATATTCAGGAGGAATAGTCTCAGATTCAAGAGAGAGTTATCTGGCTTTTGATTGGGAGCAACCTCTAATCAAAAGGGAACCTAGAAGGGTTAGACGAGTTCCTTGCCTTGCATGTGGACTAGCAATTTGGGCACCAAGGTGGCCTCCAGCCTGGGTCCTCCTACGGTGCCATTGGTGTAGAAGGAAGTGGTAATGCACATCTAGGAGGTGGGTGCCTACATGGCCCAGGTGTACCCTGGACCCAGGGCATCATATTCAGGAATTCATTCATGTGGAGTGTGAGACTGTGGAGCTGATCTGTGGAAAGAGTAATTCAATCCCCGAGGGTTGGCATGTTTTTGAGGACCACTGGGAGGAAGTGAAAGAACATTGCCAGCAGAGTTTTGGGAGAGGAGATAAGGGAAATAAGGAGATAAATCAGGAGGACCCAGCAAAGCAAAAAAGTGCCAAGGAGGAGCCCTTTAGGATGCATACTCCCCCCTTGGAAGGAAGTTGTGGGGAAAAGAGGAATGGAGAGCAAAGGGGTTTTAATAAAATATTGTCATCAGTGGTGGCCTCTGCAAACATTAGGAGATGAGGCAAAGGGGCCATTAAATGGATGCACAAACTATAACACCATGTTGCACTTAATGTTATTTTTTAAGGTGGGAAGGAAAATGAGATGAGGCATCATATGCAGAAATGTTTTTCACCTTATAAAACCACCCAGAATGGCAAAAGGATTGTGGTATTAATCTTCTACAAGACCTACTGATCCTAGCAATGGAAAGAGAAAACAGAAGGGTCCTGCATAAATTCAAACAATGCTGCTCAGCCTGTAGTCTTGGTCAGACATGCAGTAAAAATATAACAAGGTGTATGATGAAGAAGACTCTGATCTGGATGATGTCCCCTCCTCAATCACTGGAGTTGGGTGGGAGCCCAGGAAGGGCACCAGATCAAACTCCAACGCTCCCAGGCAGTCCAGTGTCCTCCCATACAAGGGCAAACCTAGGGAACAACCAATACTTTTGCAAACACCTCTTGGAGAAGCAGTGGGACCAGATGGAGCCATGATGTTACTGAAGGTTCCCTTCAATACCAATGATTTGGAAATTTGGATAAAGAATTTAAAGGATTGAAAAATGGACCCTGTAAGTATAGCTGGACACTTCTGTTGAATAGTAAAAAAAATAACCTGGATTGAAATGATTTTACAGTTACTGTTACATAGAATGACAGAAACAGAGAAACAGCTGATTCTAAAGGTATTTGGGGATTTGGCCGTGGAGCACTATAAGACATGGGGGGAGGATGTAAAGGAATTTTTTCCCTCCAGGATCCAAAGGGGGATGTGAATAGAATGGCAGAAAGACAGAAGTTACAAGAATATCAGGAGTGGATTGCAAAGGGAATAGAGAAGCCATCCCCAAATCTATTAACTGGTCAGCTTTGTGTGCCATTAAACAAGGTCCCTTTGAGTCACCATCTGAGTTCTTAGACAGGCTGAGAGACACAATGAGTCACAGTACACCTTTGGACCCAGAATCAGACACTGGAGTACAGCAGTTAGCTTTTTATTTTAGTTTTAGTTTTAGGTCAATCCACCACTGATACAAGACATAAACTTCAAAAATTAAAACCCACTGAAGGAAGAAACTTAGAAATATTACTGGATGAAGACTGGAGGGTGTTTAGCAGTTGAGAAGAAGGGAATAAAGGGGAACGAGAAAGGGTGATTGCAGCAGTTAAAAGGGAAGGCAACAATTTTTAAAAGGGGCTTCCCCTCCCCACCTGGGGATGAACCAATGTGCAATCTCTAAGCAATGCGGCCACCAAACAAATGAATGCCCAGAAAGCTGGGAGAAGGGAAACAAAGGGGCATGAGTGGTAGCAAATGTAAATAAAGACTGACAAGAACCAGCGTGGTCTTCCCTAGATTGTGCTCCAGTTATAACAAAGCTAGGGGAAAGAGAAAATCAAAAGCAATAGAATTTCTGATTGATACAAGGGCATCACATTCACTTTTAAGCACAGCTCTAACTCAAGTGGGAGAAGATCACAATATAGTTAAGGGAGCCACCAGCCAAGCTGAAGAGGCTTATTTTTGTGAGTCACTAAAATATAAATTGGGAAAACATTTAAGCTTGCATAAATTCTTATACATGCCTAATTCACCACATGCACTCCTTGGAAGGGATTTGGTTCAGTAACTGGATGCAACAATCAGATTTGGAAAAGGGGAGATTGCTCTGGAGGTGTATACTCAACAATATATTCAAATAATGAGTTGACTTTTAGTTGATGCTCCCATCGAATTAAAAATGGGTGAAGATCTCACTGGCCAGGTGAGCCCTGGTGTGTGGGCCACTGAGAAGCCAGGAAGAGCTAAAAATGCATCACCAGTAAGGGTAAAGCTTAAAGAGGGACAATGAGCAGTAAAGACAAAACAATATCCCTTGAGAAGAGAGGATAGGGAGGGAATCCAGACGGTGACAAAAAAAATCTTGCAATGGGGTCTGTTAAGGGAATGCAAATCTGATTTCAACACTCCCATATTACTGGTTCATAAACCTGATGGAACATACAGAGTAGTCCAGGATTTAAGAGCACTCAGTAGAATAGTAGAGGATTTATATCCTTCAGCAGCAAACCCATATACTTTGTTAACAGCATTGACACCAGAACTAACCTGGTTTACTGGTTTAGATTTCAAAGATGCTTTCTTTTGCCTCCCTCTCTGTGAAGCCAGACAAAAGGTATTTGCCTTTGAATGGGAAAATCCTAAAAGTGGATGAAAGACCCAGCTCACTGGGACTGTGCTGCCTCAAGGATTCAAGAATTCCCCCATCATATTTGGTAACCAACTCACCAAGGATCTTGAGTCTTGGGAAACACCACGCAGGAAGGGGAGACTGCTACAATACGTAGATGACATCCTGATTGCCACTGAGACAGAAGATACTTGCATGGCTTGGACTATAAGTCTCTTAAAATTTTGAGGCTCCAAGGGTACCCAGTTTCTAAAAAGAAAGCCCGGACAATGCAGCAAGAAGACACTTACTTGGGGTATAAAATCAGTGTGAGGCAAAGGGGCAAGCCCAAAAAGAAGGCTTTATGCCAGACAACAAAACTACAAATCGGAAGAAACTGAGAACTTTTCTCAAAACGACCAGGTAGTGTTGCCTTTGGATCTGTAAGTAGGAGCTGCATGTTAAACCCCTGTATGCAGTAATCAACTCCAGACAGAAGCATCTGCAATGGGACAAACAGGGCATAGGAGCCTTTGAACAAATGAAAAAGGCCCTGAGGTCAGCTCCAGCTCTGGGACTCCCTGATGTCAGTCTGCCTTTCTTTTTGTTTTCTCATGAGGAACAGGGAATCACCCTGGGAATGTTGGCACAAGATTCAGGTTCATATCACAGAGCAGTCACCTACATCTCCAAGCAATTGGATGGGACTGCAAAAGGGTAGCCAGGATGCCTTTGTGTGTGGTAGCAGCAGTAGTGCTAAATATCCAGTGCTAAATATTGAAAATTCACCTTGGGACAAAAAGATGACTGTGTTGGTGTCCCATAGAGTGTCTGCAGTATTACAAGTGAAGGGCAGGTACTGGCTTTCTCCACAGAGGTTCCTGACATACCAGTCCATACTGGTGGAACAGGATGATGTGGAGATTGTGGTCACTAACATTGTCAATCCAGCTTCTTTCCTCACTGGGAACACAGTGGAACCAGTACACCATGACTGCTTGGAAACCATCAAAGCAACATACCCAAGCTGCCCGGATTTGAAGGATGTTCCTATGGGAGATGCAGAGGGCTGGTTCACGGACAGAAGCAGCTATGTCCTGAATGGCAAAAGGCATGCAGGATATGCCATCACCACCTGCCATGAGGTAATAGAGTTGGAACCACTGCCTGTCAATACCTCTGCACAAAAGGGGGGAAAAATCGCCTTGACCTGAGCCTTGGAATTGGCCCAAGGTAAGAATGTGAACATAGACATGGATTCAAAGTGCACTTTTGGAGTTGTGCATGCTGATGGAGCAATCTGGAAGGAAAGGTGACTATTGAACTCTCAAGGGAAGAACACTGAACATGCAGAAGAAATTCTGAAATTGCTGGAGGCAGTACAGCTCCCAAAGAGAACAGCAGTTATGCACATCAGAGTACATGAAAAAGCAAACTCAGAATTAGAAAAGGAAACGAGCTGGCAGACAGGGAGGCAAAAGAAGCAGCAAAAAGAGAGGTAAAATTGGAAGGAGCTCTAATCCCAAATGGGAAAAACTCCCTTGCGTGTAAACCAAATTCTGACAAAGAGGATCTGAAGTTAATTACAAATTTGGATAGGACATAGAGTAAAGATGGTTGGGTCCATACTCCAGAAGAACGGGTAATCATACCTAGCCATCCAATATGGTCTGTAATAAGGGAAGAGCATAGGAAAAGGCAGTGGGGAGCAGAGGACTTGTATGAACACTTCAGTCAGAACATCATGGCTAGAAATTTATACACTATGGTATAGCAGGTAAATCAACAGTGTGATCTCTGCCTCCAGACTAATCCTAAAAGCTCTCCAAAGCCAGAAATGGGTGAAATTGGGAAGGGGAATGTACCTGGCCAATTATGGCAAAGAGACTTCACAGAACTCCCCAGAAAAGGGGGGTTTGTTATTTTCTGGTATTAACTGATACCTTTACAGGATGGCCTGAGGCTTTCCCTGCTAGAACTGCTAAGGCCCAAGAAGTGTTCAAAGTATTAGTTAAGCAGATAGTACCACAATTTGGGGTTTCCAGCTGCCATTTCCTCAGATAGAGGACCCCATTTTATCACAAAGGTGGTACAGCAGGTTAGTTGTACTTTAGGTATAGATTGGACACTACATACCCCATGTCATCACCGGTCAAGTGGACAAGTGGAGAAGATGAACCATTTCATCAAACAGCAAATTCTTAAATTAGGACAGGAGGTCAATCTGCCTTGGCCTCAATCCCTTCCTTTAACCCTTTTACACAAATGAACTAAACCAAGGACAAAGAAAAGGCTGAGTCCTTTTGAGATCCTGTATGGGTGACCTTATGCAATACAGAAGGAAATATCAGCACACATAGGGGAAGAAAGTAAAACAGAATATATGGTGGCCCTAGGGAAACAAGTCAATAATATCAGGAATCATGTATAAGGAAGCCGGTGTAGGGGATTGGATGGACCAGCCCATAATGTGCAACCTGGAGATTATGTGTATGTGAAGTCTCTTACAGAAAAGACTTTGGAACCACAGTGGAGAGGACCATACCAGGTGCTCCTCACCTCCTTCACCACCATCAAGGTCAGAGAACAAGCGGCATAGGTACATCACACTGGGATTAAAAAGGCTTCACAGTCACCATGGAGAATCAAGCAGGTGCACCCTGGGAAGCTGTGGCTCTCAGGATCACAGTCATGGCTACAGCTACAGCAGACATCAGTGCAAGACCTCCTCTATACATTGTGACTGGCATTTCTATGTGTCAGGGAAAGGCTTCTGACTCTGACTCTCACAGCTCTCCGTGGCAGGTGCTAAAAGTCACAAATGCAACATCTCTGGGAGAGATGTTTGGGGATGCAAATTTGCATTTGTTCAGGATGGATTCCATCAGGGACCTCTAAAACCCATTCAAATTGGTAAGGAATGGTGTGACACATGCTTAAATAACTGTTCTGAATTCAGGCTTAAAATAGAGGGATGTGAAACCAAGGCTTTTAGAATTAAACCATGAGGGAACTGTGCTACATCCTCCTGAACACAGAATGTGGGCACAAGAGGTTAAAGGGAAGTGGAAGACTATTAACACAGGGCTGTGTGCCACAAGAAAACAACTGGGGTTTACATGTGGAGGAAATGTAAACGATGACTGAGATATCTGCCTGGATACAGAACAAAGCATCTGTCACTTGGAAATCCATTCAGTCAACCCAACAACCTGGTTCTTACATATAGGATTATATACAGGATTATGTATAGGGTTGTGTATGCCTCAGAACAACGTGCCCCACCATAATAGTGGACAAGCTCGTTATAAATGAAACACAATCTAATTTGTGCATTTGTAACTTTGTCAAAATTGAGGGATGCAATTTCTCCTAGTGGGTACCTGTATTATCACATCAGTATATAAAGGCAAACCAGACAGCTGAGCAGGGTGTATTGCCTGTGCCCATAGGAATGAATCTCACTCTAGTTAAAAAGCTACTAAAACACAGAGATCTTCAGGAAATTCTTAAAGAAATTAAAAATATGGGCAAGAAGACCTTGATTGAAATACACCATGACACAGACTATAAGGAGGCCTTAGAAGGTTGGAGGGAGACACATCTCACCACTGGTGGGATGTACTTTTTGGGTGGTCTCCTACTGCAGCCAGGTTTATAAACCGATTGTGTCATCCCATAGCAGTTTTTAGTTCTGGTTTGCTTAAATAGTAGGGTTTTTTTTGTTCTTAGTTATGATTTTCTGGAATTTGAAACTGTCCCAAAGAATGGCTGCCTATGGTGTTATCTAATCAACTAGTTAAAGACAGTCGTAGAGAGTACGATAAATATCTTAGAAAGCAAAAGAATTTGCATCATTTAGAAGAAAAATAAGGAATTGAGATGGGGAATATATATGATTTTGAAAATTCAGAATTTTAGAAGCCTATAAGATGCTTAAGCTGGTGGAGGGGAAATAGAACACATGGCAGGAACAGTATGGAACAAACCACACCGGAACTTAGTTGCCAGGAAAAAAAATCCATTAAGATAAGCTATATTGTGGAAACTCAGCAAAGCAAGACCTGGCTATTGCACAAACCCAACAAAGCAGAAACCTGTGGCTCCAGAAACCAGCCAGGAGCAGACGGGTGGTTTTGAGCAGGACAAGCTGACCTGAGGGAGAGTCAAACCTCCACTGCACCTGCCCAGAAGGAGAGGTCAAACGCTGATCACTGAGGAAGACACACGGCCTTCATCCCAAAAACCACCGGACACGACCTCCAGGAGGTGTGGCAGCTAATTATAATACAAAGGGAGAGAAGGTGGAGATGGGTGGGCAGGGAGGTGTGGGCTGGTGGGATCAATGTGTATTTCTACCTGGAACCTGTCTTGACCAGGTATGCATGGTTTGGAGGAGATATCCCCTCCACATGTCCCAGCTGGAAATCAAACATATTCTCCACAATATTGGTGTCAACTCCTGATTCCTGAAATCATTGGGAAATGTGGAGCAATGTTGTCCTCACTGGGTCAGACGTCAAGGCACAGCTTCTCTGAGCAGGATGAGCCTCCTGAAGAGAGACCCTGGATCCATTTCAACCACAGAATGCTGCAATCACCTCTGCTCTAAGGAGAACAGCAATAGAATACACTCTCTAAACTAGGAATACATATGTCTTAGAAGTTCACTGAAATATTTCTCCATAAATGGAGTTGAAAACTTTCCTGATGAACTGGACTAGACCAGAGGGAAATCAAGACAGAGCCGTGGTTTGTCAGGACTTGCTTGATCCCAATGAGCCCCGTGGTGCATTTGGTGTTGAGCTCTTGACCTTCAGGGCCTGAAAAAAGATTGCACAATTCTTTCCACAAGTCCAAGTCAGAAGAAAAACCTAAAGTGTCTCAAAGCATTAATGGGTCCCACTGAGGTCCATCCCCAACAGGATCCTCTTGGACACCTTCGAGGAGAAAAATGGAGGCCACAATTTCACAAAAACCTCTCAGAGACTCAGAGAAGAAAGGACAAAGAAAGTACCTCAAAAAAATGAACAAATTTGTAAAATTGATGAGCCCCACTGAGTGTTGCTACTGAGAAAGGCTCTCAAGAGACTAATTAAAGCAGAGAATGGGAGGCCATGATTACACAAACTTCTCAGAGACTCCAAGGCAAAAGCAAAACCCAAAGTCCATGGAAAAACGTGCAGTCCCTGGGAGCATGAAGGAGCCCCCAGGGCCATTCCTGACCAAGGCTCCCCAGGGACTGGTCCCAGCAGATCCCTGAGGCCACTGGCATGTGGGGGGATGCTGAGGGCAGGACAAGGGCTGACAGTGCCCAGCCTTGCTGGGGCTGTGCCAGGAGGCCCCAGTGGCTCAGGACAAGGTGTCTGCTCACAGCCCTTGGTGCCACAGACCCTGCTGTGCCCCAGGCCACCAAGACTTGGCTTCTCTTTGTCCCCTCCTGTCATCACTGCCTCCAATTTCCTGCTCTGACTGCAACCTGGGCACACTTTCTCAGTTCTGTCCCTCAGTGGGACCCATTAAAACTTGTAAGAAATTTTGGAGTTTGATTCTGACTTTGGGTTCTTGAGAGGTTTCTCCACCTCTCTCTCAGGGACTGATGTTCAGGCCCTCAGCACAAAATCCCAGAGAGGTTCATTAAACTCCTTGTGCTGTGTCTGTGCTGCTGGGGTGGGATGGGATCCTGGCACAGAGGACAGTCCTGGCAATGAAGAAGAGCTTCATAAACCCATTTCTCTTGCTGAGCAGCTCTTCTCCCAGCCCAGCAGGGCTGAGGGCACTGCCTGCAGCCACCCTGGGCACAGCACAGAGGCACAGAGAGCTTCAATCAGTCAGGGCTGGGAAGATGCTCACAAGTGCCTGGGGCAGAATCACTCCCAGCCCTGGACACAGGAAGCCTCTGGCTGCAGGACAATGCAGCTGCAGCTCCTGCAGTGATCTCCTAAAGCTGGAACATCCCAATGCCCACAGACTCTGTGAGTACAACTCTGAGTGTTTCTGGTGCAGGGGAGGTGAAATGTTCATGAAGATTTTACGTGCTGAGGTGTTCTGATATGTAATAGAATATTTCAAAGACAAGGTTTTTGATAAATATGAAGAAGATTCCTAAGACATTGTATTTGGTTTCCTGGTATAGGAGAATGGCAGGGAGGGAGGGGATAAATATTAAAGGTAATATGAATTTTCACAAATGCCTGAGGCATGCAAACTGTTATTTTTAGTGATCAATACGATCACGGGCATTTCCTAATGTGCTTTCAGCCACTGTGCCCTGGGGCAGCACCAGCATCCCCTGTGCTGGACCCATCAGGCTCAGTCTGACCTGTCCTTTCCCCTTCCTGCAAACAGAATCTGCTCCCAGCCAGTGCCCTGCAGACAGGCAGGGTTCTGTAGGGACAAGGAGAGTGCACAGAGATTTGGGGTGTGTGAGTGCTGGTAGGGAGGGATCAGGCACAGGGAAGGATCTCCACGAGGAAAACCTCCAGGAAGCAGAGAGAAGATCAGGCACTGATAGAAAATAAAAACCAGAAATGTTGTGTCATGGAGAGTTTAGAGATCTCCAGAGGATCCTCTGCACCAGTGCAGCCCCTCGGTCTGAAGAAGCCCCCTCCCTCCTGTCCCCCAGCCAAGCCTCTGCCCTCAGGGCTGGGGCTCCAAGGCGTGAAGCCCCTCCTGTGCAGGCAGAGCTGCAGCAGAGCCGTGGGGCAGCTCTGCAGCCCCGGGCCCAGTTCCCTCTCCTCTCATCACTTTGCCCCACAGAAGGTGCTCTGTTATCCCTGCCAGCAGCAGAAATGCTGAGGGTTTCTGACATCTAAAAGATGTCAGCAAGAAAAATGAACAGTACCTTTTAAAAAATGTAGAAAATGTTGTCAGGTTTTACCATTCCCATTCCTACACAGCAGGAGTGAAGATGATGAGGGGCTCCCGTTCATAGGAAAGGATTTCCACAGAAAATATTGAACAGCAGGTCTGGTCCCTGTCCCCTCCCACCCGTGCAGAGTAGACCTGAATTGACATGAGGACCTGAGATGATGTCCTTCCCATCACTGCAGCTGTGGTCTCCATCAAACACACCTCCCACTCAGCCCTGAGGGAGCATTTCCTGAAAGACAAAGAGTTTTCTATGTGAAAGCAGGAATGTCTTTGATTTTGGAAATGGCTTTGATTTTGTGTTATGCAAGTCCCACCTAACTTGTCTCTTATTCTTCTCCTGTAAAAGATTTTCATGCCAAGAGGGGCCAAATGTCCAACAGCAGCTCCATCAGGCACTTCCTCCTGCTGGCATTGGCAGACACGCGGCAGCTGCAGCTCCTGCACTTCTGCCTCTTCCTGGGCATCTCCCTGGCTGCCCTCCTGGCCAACGGCCTCATCATCAGCGCCGTAGCCTGCGGCCACCACCTGCACACCCCCATGTTCTTCTTCCTGCTCAACCTGGCCCTCACTGACCTGGGCTCCATCTGCACCACTGTCCCCAAAGCCATGCACAATTCCCTCTGGCACACCAACAACATCTCCTACTCTGCATGTGCTGCTCAGGTGTTTTTCATTACGTTCTTCATCTCAGCAGAGTTTTCCCTCCTGACCATCATGAGCTACGACCGCTACGTGTCCATCTGCAAACCCCTGCACTACGGGACCCTCCTGGGCAGCAGAGCTTGTGCCCACATGGCAGCAGCTGCCTGGGCCAGTGCCTTTCTCTATTCCCTGCTGCACACAGCCAATACATTTTCCCTGCCGCTGTGCCATGGCAATGCCCTGGGCCAGTTCTTCTGTGAAATCCCACAGATCCTCAAACTCTCCTGCTCACACTCCTACCTCAGGGAACTTGCGCTTCTTGCAGTTAGTGTCTGTTTGGTATTTGGCTGTTTTGTGTTCATTGTTTTCTCCTATGTGCAGATCTTCAGGGCTGTGCTGAGGATCCCCTCTGAGCAGGGAAGGCACAAAGCCTTTTCCACCTGCCTCCCTCACCTGGCTGTGGTGTCTCTGTTTATCACCGCTGGCACATTTAGCTACCTGAAGCCCCCCTCCATCTCCTCCCCATCCCTGGATCTGGCCCTGTCAGTTCTGTACTCAGTGGTGCCTCCAGCTCTGAACCCCCTCATCTACAGCCTGAGGAACCAGGAGCTCAAGGATGCCCTGAGGAAACTGATGATTGGATCAATTCAGAAATAATAAACTATCTCTCTTGTACTGCTGAGCATTACAAGCTTAGCCTTTTAAATGCATTTTCCCAAATTTTTGTTGGTCTGTTTTCTGATTCTTTTTCTACTATTGCAGTGTCATTTGTAAAATCCTGTATTATTTCTCTTAGCATAAATGCATTAATATCTCCCTTTCTTTTGAAATAAAAAGACTTTCAGAAAGTTTGTTCCCTTGGCATTTAAATGTATATAAGTTACTTCCCTGACTTGTATGTTCATGATGCTTCCTGAGCCGTTCTTGGTCTCTGCAGGGGCAGTTCTTGTGAGCAGAGGTGGAGGTTTGAAGTGACAGAGAGGGAGGCCAGAGGGACATCAGTAAAGCTCTGGGAGCTCCCAGGGTCAGAGGGAGCTGGGGAAATGGGGCGTTGGAAAAGTCTGCCAGGGAACCAGCACAGGTCTGTGTTAGGGTAGGAGAGCTGCAGTGGGGGTGACCAAATCCTTGGGGGGCTGGGACCACCCCTGGCAGCAGCAATGAGATTTGTGTGCCCTGGCTGTGCCTGCTGTCCCTCCCAATGAGGCCCATGAGAAGACACCAGTTCCTCCCAGCCCCAGGGCTCGTGGCCTCCTCCCCAACCCCAGAGAGCTTTGGAGGGCTCCTGCTGCTCTCCTGCCCTCACCATTCCCACCCCACATCCCACTGCTCAGGACAGCCACGAGCATCCTGTGAGGCCACTGCTCCCCATTCCCAGGGGATGGGCTCAGGGCTTGTCTGTCCTGCTTGGCACAGACCAGGCAGGGCTTTCACAGCCAAATTCCACACTCCATTTCCACCTGGACCCACTGGTGCCTCTGAGTTCTGCTTCCCCAGCCCCAGGGATGCTCTCCTTGTCTGCCCATTCCCCCTTGGTCTCTGGGCAGGGATGGCCTCAGTTGGGGGCTGCTGACATCCTCAGCAACTTGGAGGCTGCTGCTGAATTTTAGTGGTCCAGAGGCTTGTTCAGCCTTCAGCTCTTCAGTTCAGGAATTCAGTGCCCCAGAGCTCATGAGCATTCAGAAAACCTTAAAAAGCCATGACTCTGAGAAAAAGTTATGTGCTCTACTCTTCTGTCATTAATTTGATCAATTTGAGAAGTCTGTTCAAATTGGATACACTATGTTAACAGTACATGTGAAAAGATTTCTGTATTGGGCCCTGTTTATCTTTTTCCTGTATGTGGATGGATATGAGCAATGTCCAATTGATATTGAACTTCCTCACGCACTCTGAACAGATATGAAAATCAAGACCCTTTATGGCTGACAATCAATCACACTCTGCCCCTACCCCCACCCCACCATTTCCCTCATCCAAGCCCTGGCACTCAGAGCAGCCCAGTGCAAATCTGAGCTTCCTCCAGTCCAGGCTGTGCCTGCAGCTTTCAGCTCCTTGGCACCAAGTCCCAGCTGCTTTCCTTGGAGAAGGAGCTGCCCCAGACACAGAGGGATGTTCATTTGGGGTCAGCAAACAGAAGCCAAGGCAGGCCCAGCTCCATGGCAAACACAAGTGCAGCCCAAGGAGTGCTGGGCAATGGAGCCACATGCAGGGGTGTCCCCAGGGCTCAGGACTGGGGCCAGGGCAGTTCAAGGTGTTCCTTGCTGATGTGGACCAGGCCATGGAGGGCACCCTGAGTCAGTGTCCAGGGGAGCCCAAGCTGGCTGGGAGTGTGGCTGTGCTGCAGGGCAGCAAGCTCTGCACAGGGATCTGGCCAGGCTGGAGCCATGGGCCCAGGACAATTGGATGAGCTTCAGCAAGGCCAAGGGCCGGCTCCTGCCCTGGGCTCACAACCACCCCAAATCCCTGGCCGTGCCCTGCCCCTGATCCCCACAGCCTGTCCTGTTTCCTTCATCCCTGCATTGCCAGGGACTTTGTGGGACAAGGGAGCTCTGCGGTGCCTATGGAGGGAGGTGCAAGAGCCACCAGTGCAGTGGGCACCAGAGCTCATCAGGTTTGTGTCCTTTGGGGGTCAGGAACTGCTGAGACTCAGAGGCACAGGAAGGCTTCTCTTCATATGCCAACATAAGAAGTGTATCAATGTTATAATTTAATAAACATCAGAATTCTTCCCTCAGTTCTGTGCAATGTCAAACCAGTATCAGATATGTCTGCCATGCACAAGGGATTTCCATTCAGAAACAATTTTAGAAAAAGACATTAGAAAGGGTGATTCTATTACAAATGAAAACACAACTAAAACTGATGTGAAATTATCAGAGAACAAGTGGAGAAGGAAATCTGGGAGCAATGGGAGGGCCATACAACCATCTGGTCTAGTGAAAAGACATCCTTAGACATGGCCATTTAAACAGGAGAGCGGGTAACACCCAAATGGAGAGGGACATGAAATAATAGACAGCATAGTAGTAACACAGGTAGAGGGGAAGAGCAGGATTTCTTCTCCTGTCATCAGTACATATCCAGGAAATTTCTGTTCTCTCCTGGTGGGAAGACAGGGATATTTCTTCAAGTACTCAAATGCCCCAGCTAGTGAGATGTGCTCGTGCACCTTGCAAGTGTCAGGTTCCCCACACCCCCAGAGGGCTCCTGTCCCATAAAAATCTGCTCTGGCCCATTCCAAAATCGAGCGCAGCATTGTTCCAGGATCATCAAGGTGCTGAGGATGGAAGGAACCTCAGCAAGTCTGCAGCCCAAGCTGTCAGAAACTGGGTCAGACCAAGTGGTTTAAGGCCAGATGTGATCAGAATTTGATTATCCCAAAGAAGAGTGATAGGGCATTATCTGAGAACCTGTCTGAGCCCATGGGAACAAGACTTTTCCACATGTCCTGTCTGATCTCCCCTCTGTCCCCCTTTCCACCCATTGTCTTTTGCCTCCCCCAGGCCCCCCGGTGAAGATCCTGGCTCTGTGTTCTCCATCAGCTCCTGGCTGGCACTGCCAGGCTGGGATGAGGAGCCCCTCAGCCTTCCCTGCTCCGGGCTGGACAAGCCCAGCTCCCTCAGCCTCTGCTCACAGCCAAAGGGCTCCAGCCCCACCTTGGAGGCCCTTCCCTCACCCTGCTCCAGCTGCCAGACATCTTTCCTGCCCTGGGCAACCCAAACCAGGCCCCAGTGCCCTGGATAATCCACGTCCTTGATGTCCTGTCCCACAGCCCTGGGTGCTCCTGCCCTGCCTCGCTGCCAGGGCACACGGCTGCCTCCTGCCCAGCTCCTGCCCACCAGGAGTTTTCTGAAAGGGCCTGGTGGATACAGGGAGGGCTGGGGATGTTGTCTACTTGAACTTTAGCCTTTGACACCATATCCCACAGCATTCCCTGGAAAAGCTGAAGCCTGTGGCTTGGAGCAGTTCACCCCTCCCTGGGCTAAGAACTGGATGGACATCGGGGCCCAGAGAGTGGTGGGGAATGGTGCCACATGCAGCGTGTGTGCAGTGGTGTCCTGCAGGGATCAGTGTGGGCCCAGTCCTGTTTAACATCTTTATTGATGATGTGGAGAAGGGAGCACAGTGCACCATCAGCAAATGTGCAGATGGCACCAAGCTGGGTGTGAGTGTGGATGTGCTGGAGGGTAGGAGAGCTCTGCAGAGGGACCTGGACAGGCTGGATCCAGGGCCCAAATCCAACAGGGTGAGGTTTAACAAGACCAAGAGCTGGGTCCTGCACCTTGACCACAACAACCCCTGCAGTGCTCCAGGCTGGGGACAGAGTGGCTGGAGAGGGGCCAGGCAGAAAGGGACCTGGGGGCAGTGATGGACAGCAGGGTGGACATGAGCCAGCAGTGTGCCCAGGTGGGCAAGAAGGCCAATGGCATCTGGCCTGGATCAGGAATGGTGTGACCATCAGGAGCTGAGCTGCTGTGCCACCCCTGAGCTGCCCCCACCTCTGCACACAGATATTGCTCCTGCAGCTCTAGAGAAGGAAGTAGAAGGAAGCTCCAGAGATAGGAGATCTGAAGTAAAAACTATGTTCAGAGATCCATTAGTTCATTTAAAGCTACAAAAAGCAAACCCCTCATTGACAGAATCTGGGGCCAGAACAATGGTGGAGAGACAAAACATAATCACAAATATGGGTAATATTTTGTGGACAAATTATTTGACGATAACAAAGGTAAAAAGTCTCCAGAATGAAGAAAAAAAAAAAGGAATTCATAAAAATGACTCTTATTACAAGTGATAAGGAGAAATTGGCAACATGCAGAAATTGGAAAGGTTCACTGTTTCTGAAACCTTCCAGTCATCAGTGTCCACACTGCAGCCTTGAGCTCCTGGTTCCTCAGGCTGTAGATGAGGGGGTTCAAGGCTGGAGGCATCACTGAGTACAGAACTGACAGGGCCAGATCCAGGGATGGGGAGGAGATGGAGGGGGGCTTCAGGTAGTCAAAAATAACAGTGCTGAGGAACAGAGAGAGCACAGCCAGGTGAGGGAGACAGGTGGAAAAGGCTTTGTGCCTTCCCTGCTAAGAGGGGATCCTCAGCACAGCCCTGAAGATCTGCACATAGGAGAAAACAATGAACACAAAACATCCAGAACCTAAACAGGCACTAAAAGCAAGAAGCCCAAGTTCCCTGAAGTAGGTGTGTGAGCAGGAGAGTTTGAGGATCTGTGGGATTTCACAGAAGAACTGGCCCAGGGCATTGCCATGGCACAGGGGCAGGGAAAATGTATTGGCTGTGTGCAGCAGGGAATAGAGAAAGGCACTGGCCCAGGCAGCTGCTGCCATGTGGGCACAAGCTCTGCTGCCCAGGAGGGTCCCGTAGTGCAGGGGTTTGCAGATGGACACGTAGCGGTCGTAGCACATGATGGTCAGGAGGGAAAACTCTGTTCCAAGAAAGAAGAAAACCAGAAACAGCTGAGCAGCACATGCAGAGTAGGAGATGTTGTTGGTGTGCCAGAGGGAATTGTGCATGGCTTTGGGGACAGTGGTGCAGATGGAGCCCAGGTCAGTGAGGGCCAGGTTGAGCAGGAAGAAGAACATGGGGGTGTGCAGGTGGTGGCCACAGGCTACGGCGCTGATGATGAGGCCGTTGGCCAGGAGGGCAGCCAGGGAGATGCCCAGGAAGAGGCAGAAGTGCAGGAGCTGCAGCTGCCACGTGTCTGCCAATGCCAGCAGGAGGAAGTGCCTGATGGAGCTGCTGTTGGACATTTCTGCACTCTGGGCATTGTGGACTGTTCAAAGAAGTTATTGACAAGCTTGGAGCAATATCTCTCATTCAATCCCATGGAATAATTTCTGGAATCCAGTCAAAACTACTTATCTTCCTATGGGGAAACCTCACTACACATTTTTATTTTTAAGTTTAGGTTTTTGCTGCTGAGTTACTGCATCATCTTCAGCATCACTCTCAGTTTGAACACTAGGGAGCCCAGAGGGAAAACAGAGCTCCCTGTACCCCAGTGCAGTCAGACCTAACTGTCCCACACAGGTGCCATTCCCTGATTACACCTTCCTCTATTTCAGCGTGAACATAATCATTCTTGAAAAATAAAGTGGACTTTTTGAAGACTTCAGTTCAATAATCATTTTCTCTGAAACATCCTCTCTTTCCCTGTGCATCTGGACATGGAGGGATATCCAGCTTTAGTCTGGCTCTCTGCTGCCTGGAGTTGTTCCTCCTGGGAGCTGTTTGTCTCTATCCAAGCCTTGTCCCTGCCAGTGCTGCCAGAGCCCAGCCCAGCCCTGGGGGCTCAGCTCTGCCCTGCAGACACCTCCCAGCACAGGGCACTGCCCAGGGGCATCTCCCTGGCAGCAGGGCCTGAAGGGCAGCTCAGACAAACTGAGATGCTGCAAGCCAAGGTGCTGCTGCTGCTGTCTGTAGGCAGAGCAGGCTGAGGAGGAGGCACTTTGTGAGGCAGATCTGAGGCACATCTGCTGATGCCCCGTGGGACAGTGCAGGAGTCTCAGGGACACAGACACACCTGACAGCCCCTTTGCCTTGCCTTGAGGAGAGAGCTGAGAGCAGCCCTGGCCATGCAGCAGCATCTCCAGAGCTGGAGGAATCTGCCCTGATGGGGGTGGCTCCTTCCACCTCCAACTTCTGCCCACAGTCCATGGGGAGCTGCCAGGCAGGCTGAGAGCTGTCCCTGGCAGGTGGCACATGCCCTGGGCTGGCCAAGAGCCCTGAGGGCTGCAGAACAGGCACTCCAGCTCTAGGTCATATGGTCCCAAGTGTGTTTCCAGGTGGAGGTTCACATATGCATCCCCAGGCCCTCTACAAACACAAGCTGCCTGCTGCCTCTTCACCTGCCTGGAGTCCTGCCTGCGTTCATGGCAGCAAAACCAGGCTGTTCCTGGCCACAGACCAGAGCTCTGCTCCTGCAGGATGCTCTTGCCAGCACTTTACAGGATTCTGCTCTGCACGCAGCACTTTTCCTTCCCCCTCTCAACAGGCTTTGGCACACAGAGCACAACCTGGCTGGCTCTGCCATCAGCACACCCCAATCACAGGTGGAGGAAGAAGAAGCAGGGGCTGTTTTGCAGCCATGCCCAAGAGAGACTGGAAGGGTGCCCTCCCTCTGGTCTCACTTGCTTGGCTTTCTGACTGGGTCTGGGGCAGGGGCTGTGATTCCTCATTTGGGGGGACCAGAACCGCACTCAGGATCCCAGCACTGCCTGACAGCGCTCTGGACACTGGCACGGTCACGCGTCCGAGTCTCGGGCACTGTGCTGCTGCTTCATTTGTCCTTTGGCACACCCAACGCTCCCTGAGAAGCCCTGATGGTCTCTGGTTCTGCCCTCTTCCTGACCTGGGCAGGGATGGAGCATTGCTGTGCTTTCAGGAAGCTGGTGTTGAAACCTTGCAGCATTCCAGTCTCCTTTGCCCTCTGTGGATGCTTGCCATGGAATCCGTCCCAGTTGGGTTTAGAGCATACTCAGGTGGAGTGGCTCTTCTAAAACCCAGGGCCTCCAAGAGTGCTCAGCAAGACCTTTAACTCCACAGTGTTGTGGAACTGGACCTTTAGCACAGAGATATTTCCAGCCTGATCTGCTCTTGTTCCTCTGCATCTCTGCAGAAAACACAGCGTGGAAGAGAACGGCAGGAAGAGCCCATGTGTCCCAGGGCTCCGGATTTGCGGCGCTTGAGCTCCACAGAGATGCAGGCAAAGTGAAGAAGCCAAACTCTTTATTGATGGAGGGTAAAGCAAAGGGAGGAGATGGAGGGGACAAAAGGGATGGGTACAGTGTGAGGGCTGGAGGGAGGGAGCAGTGAAAAGGGAGAGATAGTGGAGGGAAGATGAGAGGATGGGCAGTGTCTGAAGGCTGGAGGGAGAGAGCTATGTACAAGCAGGGAGAGGGCTGAAGCCACATGAACTTCAACAGGCTCAGCTGTGCCTGGAGCTCCAGCTGGTCTCTTCTGGTCTCAAGGTTGCCTCATCTTCCATGGCATCTGGAGAGCTTAAAGGGATGCTGGTTCTTCTGAGCCAGCAGATGAGCATGGTTCTGCAGCTCTTCAATTGAGTGTATCTTGAATTCCTACGTTTGTCTGGGACGGGCTGTCGTCTGTCATCAGGGCTTGAAAGACTGGAAGAGAGAGGAAAGGAGCCATGGTCAGAGCCCGGATCTGTGGGAATCCAAGGAGACCTTCCTACTAGGGCCATCCCAGCTAGCTTATTCCATGGCCAATACAGAGGAGGGGCCAAGGGGATCAGCTGCAAGGTGTTGGCCACAAATACCCCCACCCATGTCCCTGAAATCTCTGTGTGCTCCATCCACGCCACCGTTCATCCACACAGTGAGTGAAACCCTCCACAGCCGGGCCAGGGATTGCAGCTCCCTGCCCAGGGATTGCAGCTCCCCCCCACCAGCCCCGCTGACAGCCCGCTGCCCTCACTCACCCTCCCTGAGCACCTGGGGCTCTTCCTTCTGCCCCCTCAAGCTCTGCCCGGCGAGCCCTGGGAACACAGAGCCTGTCACTGCCCCAGCGGCACAGCTCCCTGCCAGCGGCGCTGCCAGCCCTGTGGCCACTGGCCCTCCTGGCCCGGCAGGGCTCAGCCCGGGCCCTCGCCACCTCCTGACACCCAAGGAAGGGCACAGCTGGAGAGGGCGGCAGCAGCCCCGAGGGCAGCCGGGGCTCCACGGCGCCGGGACCGGATGGCGCTGCCGGGGCAGCAGCCGGGGCCAGGGCCGAGCCGTGGTGGGTGGGGAGGGACCCCGGGCTCACCGATGAACCTGATGGCCGCCTCTCGCAGGGGCTCCTGGGGGCTCTGCAGGTACGGCAGGGCCTGGCGCAGGTGCTGGGCCGCTCGGCTCCTGTCCTCTGCCAGCTGGGGAGAGCGGCGGCAGGCAGGGAAGGGTCGGGGCGGGCTCTGCCCCTTTGGCAGGCGCTGCCCTGAGGCGCCCGGCCCCGGCCTCCCCTGCCCGCCCAGCCCTGAGGCGCGGCCGGCAGCCGCTGGCGCCGGGCTCTGCAGGGGCAGAGGGCCGGGTGCTGCCCGGGGAGCCGCGGTGCCCACCCGCCCCGCGGCCCCGCTGGGCCGGGGCTCCGTCGGCACCTGGCTCGGGGCCACGGGAGCCTGGAGCAGAGCCCGTGCGGCCCCTGGGTGCAGCACTGGGCACGGCCACAGCTGCCAGCCCCACACAGCGAGCACCGCGCTCAGGGGGCTTCTCCAGCCTGAGCCTGGGGCTTCCAGGCCGTCCTTACCCGGCACTCGGCCAACTTCCACAGCTGCTCCTTCTTCAGCAGCTGCTCCAGATTCCTCCTCTTCAGGAATTTGTTTGCACAATGCAGCGTTGCCCGAGAGGCCTGGAGAGCAGCAAAGATGTGGAGATGGCAGCGCAGTTCAGGGCACAGGACCCGTGTCCCTGTGCCAAGGCCTGGAGGAGGCTGCAGCCCGGGAGGTGCCAGGGCAGGAGGCAGCCGAGCCCCCTCCCAGGGATGCACCAGCAGCCCACGAGTCCTCACCTCTGCCACACGCTGATTTTCATCATGACAGTGGAATAAAAGTGGGAGTAGGCTCTGGCACACAGTTGACTTAAGGGGCTTTTTTCCCTCGTCTACTACCAATTCCATCACCTTGCAGAAGAGGTCAAGGGAGAGCAGCTGCACGTGGCTGTTGTCCTGGAGGAAAGGAAAAAACCTCAGCACCAACTACTGCAGCCCCTGAACAACAGCCCAAATAATCCACAGGGCACCAAGTTTTTGGGCAGCAGCCAGTGCCCGTGGCTGAGGACACTGAGCCTTACGTTGTCAAAGAGGGCCAGGAGTGCCTGGGCCAGCTTCAGGGCGGTGGTGCTGGATATCAGGATGTCTTTGTCCTGGAGCACATTGGTGAACACGTGGAGGCTCATGCCAACCACCTCTCCATCTGCATCACCCAGCAGCTCCAAAAGCCTTTGAGACAGGCTACACATTTTTAGGGCCTGTGTGGAACACAAGGTTGTGCTGTGAAGCCACGAACGACAGCACCACCAACACTGCCCTGGCACTGCAACCCCAACTGCAGGGCCCAGAGGCCAAAGGCCTGTCCCAAAGAACTCAGGGAGGTGAGGCAGGAGAGCTGGGAGCATCTGCCTCAGCTCCTGAAGCCCAGCCAGCCCAAGGGGCTGCTTTCCCCAGCGCAGCTTCAGCCGCTGTCCCCTTCTCACCATCGAGGGATCCTTGCTGAGCACCACAAGGCCTCGGAGCGCCAGGCGACGCCTCTCCCTGCACTTGCTCTGCACATGCCTTGACATGATCTCAAGGATGCTGTCAGCACAGTGAGTCAAATCCAAGCAGTCCAGGACCTGGAAGGCACAGGGCAGTGACAGGGGACCCAGCCAGCAGGAGCCCAGATCCGCACAGGGCTGGGCCCAGACAGCAGCACAGGGCACGGGCACCGTCCCAGGCAGCTGTGGCGATGACCACAGAGAGCTGGGAGGCAGCTCAGTGAGGCAGCGCTGGCCATCGGGCTCACCTCCACAAGGAATGCCAGGAAAGGCAGATCCCAGCGTGGCTCTTCCCTGCTGAGCCAGCCAAGCAGGCGGCGTGCAATCCCAGAACACACGGAGAGGGAGGCACGGCGCATCTGCCTGATGGGGGAAAAGGCACCAAGACACTGAGGTGGGCAGGCAAACCTCTCTCAGGACTGAGTCACAGAGATCCTGTTTTTGCCCAGCGTCCCTGGAGCTGATGTGGGCATTTTGGGAGGCTGCTCCTTCTGGGCACCTCCTCTCCCAGCCTTTTCCAGTCTGCTTGGCTGTCCCTTGGTGACAAATCCCTCTGGCCCATGAGCACAGGGACTGTGTGGGGCACCCCGGGCACAGAGCACAAATGTCGGGGACAGAGGGGAGATGGGGGTCTCACCTGGCCAGCAGACCCACGGCATAGTGCTGGGTGTCAGCACAGAGCAGCGTGTCCCAGCCACGCTTGCGCTCCATGGCCATCACCTCAGGGTCATAGTGCAGACAGAAGAGCAGAGCCTTCATGGCCTGCACCGCAAACCTGTGTGCAGAGCAAAGTCCAGGTCACACTGGGAGCACTGGTGCTGGCCACAAGGGCATGGGAAGGACAGGGGGACTGGGACCTGTTGGGCTGGCTGGGAAGGCGATGTTCCTCCCGGCACGCTGTCCAGAAGTTATCAACTTCCTCTGGCATCTGCTGTGTGGTGATGACAACGTGGAAGAGCAGAGCCACAAACAGGCGGGAGGAATAAAGGATCATTGCCTTCTGGCACTGAGGCACAATTAGCCAGATCACCAGAGTAGCCTGCAAAAGAAGCAGCCCGAGACAGCGCTCAGGGCTGAGCTGTCCATGGGGCAGGGCCCGAGGGGAGACGCAGGGGGAGCAGTGGGCCCAGTGCCCCCTGAGCCTGTCCCTAGCCCAAGTTTCAGCCCAGTGCCTGAGGCACGGAGAGGATGGAGAGCTGCTGGAGAGGCGAGTGGAGAGCGATCAGAGGCCAGTTCCAGAAACTCACAGCCAGGGCAAACACGTCTTTGTTGTCTCCATCAGAGGTGCTCATGCTGTGCAGAGGCCAATCCTCCATCACACAGAGCAGTGTGGGCAGCACCTTCTCCACTGTTGGTCCTGACGAGCCTATGGCTCTCCACATCCTTGCAGCAGCTCTGTGGGATCACAGCTCTGTGTCAGGGGGTCTCAGTCACAGGACCATGCCCTGTACAGCTGTGGGGCCCAGGTGACAGAGCCCCAATGCCCTGAGGGGGAGGGAGGGAGCATGGCAGCAGGCTGAGGAAACAGAGGGGCCTGAGGGTCCTGGAGCTCTGTGCCTGTCTGGCAGACCCCACTGGACAGGCTGTACAGGGCCATGGGCCCTAAAGGCTGTTGAGCCCTGAGCTCTCAAGGCACGTGGACCCTGTACCTGTCACACGTTGGGGCACAGCGCAGGAGGGTCAGCACCACGTCAGCAGGGTGTTCTCCAGCCAGCCTCCAAATGTCAGTGCGCAGCCTGACACCCACAGTGGCATGGGACACGAGACTCTGGTGGATGCTTTTCACCATGGCTGGCACCTGGAGGGGGTGGGGAAGACTTGGAGCACTGTCCATGGGAGACACTCCCCAGCTTCCCCTAAGAAGTGCTTCCCTCCCCGCCACACTGTGCTGGCCTCAAAGACTGAGGGGGCCCAGTGACCATGGCGTGAGTGGGCATGCACTCCTGTGAGGCCTCAAGCCCTGGCCTCAGGCTGCTTACGTTTGGCTGGGAAGAAACACAGGGCTCCTTGAAATAGTCCCCAATGAGTTCCTGACTCAGAGTGGCAGTGGTGTCAGTATTTGTGATGCCCTCAGTCTCTGCAGTGCCGCCCATGTCCTCAGTCTCTGCCATGTCAGCCTTTGCCCTGCCATCATTCATTGCAGTGTCAGAGCCCTCTGAGCACTCAGGTGAATTTGGGCTGACATCTGGCTCTGCCTGGAGCTCGGTCAGCCTGGAGTCAGGCTCAGCTGTGCCCTCTGTAGCTGTGGTTCTGGTCTTCCTACGTCGAATGCATAGGAACTTCTGGAACCTCTGCAGGAGAACAAAGGACAGGGAAGAGAGGCAAGTTCCATGCAATGCTCCAAGCGCTGTGCTGGGCTGAGCAGTGACAGCAGGCCCAGCCCAGGTGGGGATGGCTGCAGGTACCTTCAGTGTTGTGCGGAAGCGGCCACGGGTGGGTTCCTGCTCTTGTGTCTTGTCCATGGCTGCACCTGGGTAAGAGCGAGTGCAGTCAGAGCTGAGGGGCTGCGGGAGAGGCCAGAGAACACAGCCCAGCCCTGCGCTCCCCAGGCAGGGACAGCCCCGGGATGCCCCAGGGGATGGAGCACGGCTGCTGCGGGGTGTCTGCCCAGCCCATCTTCTGTCCTGTCCCTGGCCATGTCCACAGTGGGTGGGATGGGATGGGATGGGATGGGATGGGATGGGATGGGATGGGATGGGATGGGATGGGATGGGATGGGATGGGATGGGATGGGATGGGGCCCAGCTGGCAGCAGCCATTAGCCCTGTGGCCCAGCTGTGCCACTCACCATCCTGCATTGGCTGGAACTGCTCCAGCTCCTCAGGTGGTTGTTCTGGGGATACTCCAGGGCCTTTCTCTTTTTTCCCTCTGCAAACATTGAACAGGCTGAGAAATCTGCCCGCCATGTCAGAGTCTGGCCTCAAGGGCACCTTCTAGAGAGATGCCTTGGGAAAGCTGTGAGGCAACAAGTCGTGCAGTTGTGCCTTGAAGACACCCACGACAGAGTTGCCTCAGGAAGGCTGCAGGACAGCAAGTCCTGCACTCTGCTCTTGAGGGCTCCTGCCACAAGGACAGGAGACTCCTCGTAAGCAATTCTGGTCACCAAGTCCCGCGGTCCGGCCGTGAGTGCACCTGCAAAAGAGAAGCCTCGGGAAGGCCATGGGCCACCAAGTCCCACGGCCTTGCCACGAGGTCACCTGCAGGAATAACGCCTCAGAAAAGCTCCGGGTCAGACACGAACGAGTGCGCTGTGTGGGGGCTCCTCACAGCACCGCTCCGGCGCGTCCTGTCCCGTCGCCTGCTCCGAGCGCTGTGGTGTGGCTGTGTCACTGCCAGCTCCTATGTCAGCACAGGTCACAAAGGGTCCTTTGACACCGTGTCCCATTCCATGCCATGGTGACCGTGCTGCTCTGTGTCACAAAGGCCCTTGCACACACTGCCACCTGCCCTGGGGACACCCTCAACCCACCCAAAGTGGCCCAGGTTGGAAGAAATCCCTCGCCCCAAGTTTTAAGGCAGCCTGACAGGATGTTTATGAGCAGCTCTAACCACCAGCAAACACTGCCCTGCTCTGCGGGCTCAGGGCAGCAGAAGGAGCCCCCAGGGCTGCTGACACAGCCGTAGCTGGAAGGGCACGGGGCCTTCCAGAGAAGCTGGCACAGCCTCCTTGGGGCACGTCCCAACTGCTGGCCATCCTAAACCTGGGGGTCCAAAAGGTCCCTCTTGTTCAGCTCTTGTGGCCTAAAGCTTCAGCTGCTTTAGCTCCTGGGGCTAAGCTGCTCATGCTGAATGTGACAACTCAGAGAGAAGAATACAGTTCATCCAAATCCTTCTGGGACACTGAGAGGGGAGGCTGTGCAAACAGGAGCATGGTTTGCTGTCACCTCTTTGCCCTTCATGCCCTTCAGCACTTTGAAAGCTCAGCCAAGAGCTTTGTCCAAGGGTGCAATGAAGCAGCTGTTCCTGCTCCCAGCTCTGGCTCTTTCCTGTCTCTGACCTTGACTGGTTTTGTCCCTCTTGCTGTGCCCTCTGTTCCCCCTGTGCTCAGTGGCTGCTCCCCAGGACTGTGGAACTGGCACAGATCAAGGGCTCCAGCCCCTCCTTTCTCTGCCCTTGCAGCTGCCTGGTCACAGCAGCCTTTTCCATCTGGAAGCTCCCCATGGAGAGGCAGTCCCCACCTCTGTTCCCTGCACGACCTCCAGGAGCCCAGGGCTGCCATCTCCAGTCCCTGCTGGCACTGAGGGCTCCCAGGTGCCCCAGGCTGCTGTGACACCACTGCACACGGGAGGGAACAGTGCCGGGGCTGTGCTCAAAGTCAGGTCCATGTGCTGCTGCTGCTGCTGCTGCTGCTGCTGTGGGTGTCGTTTGTCCAGCCGTGCCCCAGAGTCAGGGATCAGATGCAGGCACTGCTGCTGCTCCCTCGGGATCAGCCACAGTTTGGGTGTTGCTGTCAGTGCCAGCAGAAGCGGTGGCTGGAGCAGAGGGTGCTGACAGTGCCCCAAGCCCCGGGGCCAGAGGGGTCCCTGGGCTGGGGCTGGGAGCTGGGAGGGAGCTGCCCCTTGTTCTCCCTCTGCCCCACACAGAGCTGGGCCGGGCACAAGGGGGGCAGCCCAGCAAACAGGGAGCCTGCGAGTCCCTTCCAGCCCTGTCTGCTCAGAGCTTGGGCCTTGGAGCTGCAGGTGGACAAAGGCAGCTGCTCCTGGTCCCTCGCTGTGTCCCCGTGCTCAGCAGTGCTGCTCCATCAGTCTGTGCCCAGCAAGGGGGAAAAGCCTCAGCCCTGCAGGGCCAGGAGCTGCCGGGCTCTGCCTGAGCAGCTCAGCCAGCGGGAAGGAGCTGCTCCACACGGGAACCAGGAGCAAAGGACTGTAGCACCTCGTTCTTGGGCAGAGCCCCAATTCTCTGGGGGAATAGCAGAGCTGTTCTCATGCACTGCTGTGCCAGAGCTGCAGGTGCTGTGCCTGCAAACACAGGGCTTGAGATCTGCACAAGAATTCTGCAACTCGTGACTGGATCAGGATGTCACCAGTGCTAAACTGTAGTTTAGTCCAAAGCAACCACTTTACACCTCTGCTGCTCTCTGCTACATTTTTTCTTCAGAGTATCCAGACAAAAGTAAACAGAGGAGGAGCCTACATTTTCATTGTTTATCAGAAATGCATCTCATTTTGCTGTACATTCCTTTCTTAGGATGTGTTCTCTGTTTAAAAAAAGAATAAAGGGAAAAAATGAACAAACAAATAGTGAAGAAGAGGAGAAAAAACCACAATGTGTAGTAAAAAAATCTTCTGTAACTTTGGATTAATTGGTAACTGATCATTTTAAAAGACAACTAAATTATTTGCTTTGTGAAAGTTCTGATGACATGGATCCATCTTACTGACCTCACATAATTTTTAAATGATTTTGGGATTTGATTGTAATATTAAGACATCTTAAATTGTGGTTGAAGAAAGAGGAAATTGAAAAATGGATTGTGTATGATTGTGTCTTGAGGGTAAAAAAACCTTGCAGTTTGAAACTTCACCCTAAAGTATTGAAAATTAAAGTTATAACTCCAAATGGATTGGGTGACAGCAGCTTTTCCTATAGGATGTGCAGCATCAGAAAGACTTCATCAGTGAGGTTGTGGGTGCTTTTATCTTTGTCCTGTGCCACTCTGGGATGTCATGAAACGGGACTTCACCTGTGACCAGCCACACTCTCCCTCTGACACTGCAGATCCTTGGACCTTGTGTCCCCAAAGCAGAGCTGGGAAAAAAATCCCCTGGCCACTGATTTACAAGGTGAGCTGTGCCAAAGTAAGAGCTCTGTGGGAAATCTCTGCCCATCCCTATCCTTTAAATATATCCATACAAGGGGGTGTGCATGGATGTGTCTGGTATCGAAAGGAAGGGGTGTGCAAGCAACGTGACTGACTTTTTCCCTCTCCGTGTTTACTCCATACCCATGGGTAAAAAGGCATTATGGAAACCCTGCAACAGTCAGACCCTTCTGTGCATGGATACAGAGACATCCCAGAGCCCCTGGCACAGACAGACCCTTCTGTGCATGGATACAGAGACATCCCAGAGCCCCTGGCACAGACAGACCTTTCTGTCCATGGATACAGAGACATCCCAGAGCCCCTGGCACAGACAGACCCTTCTGTCCATGGATACAGAGACATCCCAGAGCCCCTGGCACAGTCAGACCCTTCTGTCCAGGGATACAGAGACATCCCAGAGCCCCTGGCACAGTCAGACCCTTCTGTCCCTGGGAGCACAATGGGGGTGGGTGGGCAGTGAGTCCTGGACAGGAGCCAGACCTGTGTCCAGCCCTGCCAGGCCCTGCCAAGGCTCAGTGCTGGCTCCTCTGGAATGGGAAAGCCCTTCAGCCTTGTCCCTGCCCAGAGGGGCAGTGCTGGCCTGGCAGCACAGGCTGTTTTCCCCACAGGCTGCACGAGATGAGAACACAACACTTGCAAACACTGAGTGCAAGCCACAGCTCTGGGTGCTCCCCATGCACCTCAGCCCTGGTTCCACTGTCTGCCCCAAGCTTCAGGGGATGCAGTGGGAGCCCGGCTGGGCTCTGCCCAGGGGCCATCCTGCAGTGACAGCTCCAAACAGGGAGCATTCAGGTGCCACAGACAGCCAAGGCAGGGGTGGAGGGGAGCTGGTCCAGCCCAGACTGCACTGCTGTGTGCTGTGCTCTGGGGCTGGGGCTCCCTGCACAGGGGACTGCACTGCTGTGCCAGAGGACACAAGCTTGAGCTTCAGCCTAACTGAGCTGGGTGGGTGGGCTGGGAAGAGTGGGGAGGCTCAAGGGGATGCACAGAGTTCATCCTGCGGGAAGGACGAGGAGAAGGGAGTGGCAACTCAGCAGTGAGGAGAGCTGAGAGCAGGAGAGCAGCTCTGAAGGACACTAAAATCTCACTGGACCTCTGAGACATTGCTGCTCTTCAGCCAGTGAAAGAATGAGTGCCTAATCCTGGAACTCAGTCTTCCTCGTGCTGAGGGGCGTCAAGGAAGGCAACAATGTGATGGAGACTGTGATGGGCTGGGAATTCACTGGGGGAAAGGAGGGAGCACTTGTGAATTAAAAGGCAGGTGGGGGAGAGAACTGTTCAGAGAAGGACTGAGCTACAGCTTGAGCAGGCTGAAAAATATCATTTGGGGTCATCCCAGATTGATTTCATTTCAGAAGTTATTGAACAAATTTACTTTTTGGGGGGTGTCATGTTTTCCCTTGGAGGTGTACACTCTGCAAACTTGAGCTGCGTTGCTGAAATGCTCAAGCAAGTCTCTGCTGCAGGTCGCTCCATTTCTCCTTTGGCTGATGCCAGCCTGGTGCTGAGCTGCAGCAGAGACCTGGCAGAGCCCAGAGCAGCCTCAGCATCCACAGGGCCCGGCTGCAAGGAGAGAAACCAGAAATTGCCCATCAGCTGAAGGCTCCTGTGCCCCTTGTCCCAGCTGTCACGGTGCCCAGGCCATGCTGGCCGTGCCCAGAGCAGTGCCCATCACTGCTGCCTTGGGCAGCAGAGCAGGAGGGCAGGACATGTGCCCAGCCTGCAGCCAGCCATGGCACATCCACCTCCTCAGCAGCTGCCACAGCAGGATGCTCCTGTGCTCGCTGCCATCTCCCAAAAGCTCTCATCCCACCGTGACAAGAAGGTGGGGACCCACCTCATGCCATCGCTGCTGGAAGAAAAGCTGGTCCCAAGGGATGTCCTCAGCCTTCTCCAAGGGCACGGCCCATCCACGCCGCAGCTGGTCCCGAGCACTTCCTGATCCACACTGGAGCCCACCTGGAACACTTCCTTTAGAGAAAGAATCAACAAATTAATGAAAATAGATTACAGTCCAGAAGGGGAGAAAAGAAAAATGGTAAAATATCTAATCTCTGTCAGGGGCTTGAGGAAGGCCCAACCCTAGATGCCAGGGAAAAACCCACCCACGGGTGAGAGAAGCCCATGCTTTCTCCCTTTTCCCCTGCACTGGCCCCAAAAGTCATGGTGATCCCAAAGCAAGTAAGGGCAGTGGAGCAGCCCAAGCCCTTCCTTGCCTGCCAAGGAAAGCAGCCATGCCCAGTTCTGGAGTCCCACCTCACTCCCACCATGGGGCTTTGTTTGTGTCGTGCTGGCTGCCCCAGCCCGGGGCACGGTGGGTGCTGGGGGCTGTTGGCAGGGCCAGGAGCTGACTCCCATTTCGTACCCACCCCAGCCCATCCCCCCAGCTGTGCCAAAAAGCAGCTTGGCAGGTGACAGAAGAATCAGTTTTATCCTCCCCAGCAAAGGGGGAACCTTTGCTTCTTGGCCAGGCTGTGCAATGCCCAAATCTGGGAGCATCCCCCTGGGTCTGGACTCATCTGTAAATTCACCGTGGAGCCAGGCTTTGAAGAAGGTGCCAGAATCCAAGTCCATCTTCAGCTTGCCAGTGGCCAGGTGGAGGAAGAGGTTGCCATCCTTGATGTCATCCTCACTGTCTCCAGCAGCAGCAGCCCCACCTGCTACAGCTTCTCCAGGGGCTCCTTCTCCTTCCCTGGGGTGAGAGCAGGCTCTCAGTGTTCTGCCCAGGGTCCAGCTGTCAGTGAACCAGGACATGCCAAAGCAGCTCAGATGGTGGCCACCAGTGCTGGGCAGAGCAGCTCAAGGGCTGTGTGTTCCCACCTGATGACCCCTGTACAGTGACACAGGCAGGACAAAAAAGTCTGGGCTTCTTTGCTTCTGATTGCCAAGGCCTGCGTGCAACTGGAACTTACCAGAGCCCTGCATCCAAGTGTGCCTGTGGCTCTCTCCCTTCTTCTATGGCAGGTGAATTTGCTGCATCCAAGGGTCACAAAACAGGTCTTCTGATGAGGGCCTTTCCATGTGGAGCATGGATAAGCACCATCTGATCAGATCTTGGCCCTCTGGACAGAGAAAGCAGAAACCACCGGTCAGTTGGAGGAGGCTCCAGTCTGCTTTGCCCCACTGTTCTCATGCTCAGGCTGTGCTGCATGTGCTCAGAGCTGGGCCTAAACCTTCCCATCAGTTCTTTGTTTTGGAGGAGAGCAGGAGAGCAGGACATGTGCCACCTCCTCAGCAGCAGCCAGAGCGGGATGCTGACGAGCCCACTGCTGTCTCCCAGCACTGGTATTCCCCCCGTGCCCAGAGATGAGGATTCACCTTGAGAGACCTGTTGTGGCAGCGAGAGCTGATGGTTCCAGCTGATGTTCTGGCCTCTCCTGAAAGGGTGCTCCCCACAGACCATCTGGTGCAGCAGGATGCCCAGGGACCAGAGGGTAGCTGACTTGCCATAGTACCAGCCAAAGTGGGTCCATTCTGGGGGGCTGTAGGACGGTGTTCCTATGGAATACAGATGGAGTTCATCAGGGGGATGCTGCTGCTCCCAGAGCCTGGCCCCAGAATCCTTGGGCATGCTAGGGCTGCACCAGTGGCACATGGTGTGACCCCTTGCCTCTGGCCAGCACCTGGGACTTGTGTACAAACTTGGGGTTGGAAAAGGAGCCACTGGTGCTGGAAGAGTGCAGCAGAAGCCCTGGCAAGGCCTGACCATGACAAGGAAAAACCCACTCCGTGGTGGGGAAAATCCATGTCTTCATCCTCCCTGCCTGCATTGCCCCAAAAGACATTATGAGGACAAGGCAAGCAATGTGAGCACAGTAGTGCAAGCCCTTTCTCACCTGCCCACCAAAACAGCTGCTGCACAGGTTTGGACCCCCCACAACCCACTACCCCCACCCACGGGTGTTTTTGTCAGGCTGGCTGCCCCAGCCCCAGTCCTGGACACAGTGGCTGGCAAAAGCTGCCAGCAGGGCTGGAAGCTGGCCCCCCACCCACCCCAGTCAAAAGCAACTCAGATGAAGACTCAGTGCCATGACTGGCAGCAAAAAGGAGAGTCCCTGCTACCACAGCCAGGCTGGGCCCTGAGATGTTGGGCCAGGAGATGCCGGGACTGGGAACACAGCCCTGTGTGGGCTCACCTGTAAAGTGAGTGTAGGCTGTGTCCTGCAGGTAGGTGCCACAGCCAAAGTCAATCAATTTTGCCTGCCCGGTGGCCAGGTCAAGCAGGATGTTCTCCAGTTTGATGTCCCTGTGCAGGACCCCACAGCTGGTGCAGTGCTGCACGGCCTCCAGCACCTGGCGGAACAGCTCCTGTGCCACCTCCTCTGACAGGAACCCCTGTGACCAAATGAAATGACGGAGGTCCTGACACCACTCCGGGTGCTCCAGCACCATCAGGATGTCATTGGGGAACTCAAGCCACTCCAGCAGCTGGAGAACTCCAGGGAAGCCAGTGGACACCTTGTCCAGCAGCACGATCTCCAGTGGTGCGCTGGTGCCATCGGGCTGCAGGAGGACCACGATGCCGTCAGCGGGGCTGATGCTGTGCCAGGACTCGGGAAGCTCTCCCTCAGCACGGGATGCTCTGCTGGCCCCACACCCACTCTCCCTCCAGGCTCCTGGTGGCTTCCACCCTTCCGGGTCTCGACTCATCCCATCCCAGCATGCCCCAGCTTCTCCCACTGGTCCCCGCTCACTCACCAGCTTGCCCCAGTGCTGGACATGGTTTCATGGCACCCTTTTGATGGCCACCTGCATGCCAAGGGCAGCAGCAGGCTGAGCTCCTCCTCGTCCTCCCTCCTCCTCCTCTTCTGCCTGCCACTGATCCCACCACTTACTGGGGCACTGTCCGAGAGCCGAGTCACCGCCCAGGCGCTGCCAAAGCCGCCACACCCCAGCAGCAAACCGAGCTGGTACCGCTCCTTCGTGCCGTGCTGCGCCTCCCCTGCCAGCGAGACGCGGCTGTCAGCGCTCGGCCCGGGGCCAGACATGAGCCCTGAGCACCCCTCAGCCGCCCCGGGCCGGGCAGCCCCAGGTGTTCGCTCTTTGGAACGGGACAGCAGAGGCTCAGGGCCAGCGACCGCGCTGCCGAGCGGTGGAGCTCGGGCCTGGGAAACCGCAACACAGGCAGCAGGAGCAGCCGTGCCGTGTGTGTGCTCCACGGGCCCGGGAGGAGCCAGGACCAAGACCAGGACTGTGGCCAGGGCACACCTTGGGGCCAGGGCCAGGGGCCGGGGTTGGGGTCAGGGCCCATGTTGGGGCCGGGGCCGGGTCCGGGGCCGGTGTCGGGACAGGCGGAGCCAAAGGGAGGCGATGCCGCTCCACGCACTGATGTCCATCCAGCAGCACCACCGCCAGTACAGCCAGAGCCGGGTGGAGGTGAGACCGTGCCAGGATGGATGGGGATGGGGAAAGGGATGGGAAAGCCCCGCCTGGGGCCAGGGCAGCCCGAGTGTATGGCCGAGCTAGGAACTGGGAGATGGAGACTGGGAGAGGAGGGGGACCCAGGGAAAGAGAGACCGAGAGAGGCTGTGGGACTGTGGGAGAGGGAGAGGAGAGCCAGAGGGTCGACAAAGTCGCTTCTGTCACTGCTGCTGCTGCTGCTGCTGCAACTGAAGCCCTGGGGCCGTTTGTCCCCATGTCTGTTTTTCCGTTGCCTTCTCGGCCTGTGCCAAGCCCTGCATACCCCGGTAGCAGTCCCTGAACATTTTCTTCCCATGATAAAAACATCTTTCAAGCACAGGCATTCATGGCCAAGACTGGGATTCTGCCTCCAAAGTTCTGTATATATGCAAGGGTAGCTCCCAGACAAAAGCTGCCAGGACTATGTAGGTTACTTTGGCTTCCTGAGGGCCAGCTCTTATCTGCCTTTGAAACACTGGGGCTCCCTACTTTTCTTCCTCCAGAAAAGAACTTCTCGTCCTGATGGCCATGGACAAAATTGGCATTTGGCCTCCCAAATCCGGTCTATCCAAGGATATCTCCCAGACAAATGCTGCCAAGACAAACAGGTCTGGCTTGCCTTGGCCTCTGGTGACTGTCTCTCATCTTCCTTCAAAACCTTGGGTTCTGAGGTTTCTCTCCTATAGAAAGGAACCGTCCTTCTTGTCCAGGGGCCCATGGCCTCAAGCACGTGACCATTTGATAGTGGGCAAAGGAGTGGACAAAGGAGTTCAGTGTTCAGTGGGCTGGAGACTGAGGACAGCAGAGGAGAGCCCTGGGAGGGATTGACGGGCAGTTTCAGAGGTGATGGATCTTTTGACAGAGAATATCCAGAGAAAGAAACAATTAATGCTAAGGGCAGTTGTGGAGGCCCAGACTGGAAACAAGGAGAAAGGAATTTCTCTCCTAGAGCACGGCTGAGGTGCAACACATCCCACAGGAGGAGTCTGGGCCAGCCCAAGGCACAGGAATGTGCAGCAGCTGAAAGGTTCTTCTGACTTGGACTCCTGGAAGGGTTTGTGCAATCTCCTCCTAGGCCCTGAGGTTCAAGGGCTCAGCACCAAATGCACCACGGCGCTCATTGGGACCAAGGAACTCCTGACAAACCACAGCTCTGCCTTGATTTCCCTCTGGTCTGGTGCAGTTCATCAGGAAGGTTTTCTGCTGCACTTCAGGAGAAATATCCATTCCGATTTTAAAGGGTATATTTCATTACTGCTCCTTTTAGAGCAGAGGTGACTGCAGCAATCTGTGGTTGATATTGATCCAGGGTCTCTCCTTGTCTTGGTTTGAAAGACAGGTGTTTGCCAAGGAAAGCAGAAGCTTCCCCTTGGACTGAAAAAAAATGTGATCCTTCCGATTATTATAATTTTGGAATTAAGACAGCTCTCAGGCAAAGATATGGGGGTAGGAATAACAGTTCTTTACTGGTATATCTAACAAGACAAACAAGAACAACAACAGCTATGAAATTACCCACAAACAGAACAGTAACTCAGTCCCAGTGTTTTTTGGCTGCAGGCACCTTTTCCCTGAGCTGCAGTTCCCGGTGCTGGGGGTGGGCAGGTCCCGCAGAGCCGCAGGAGGGCTGGGGGTGATGGCAGAGCTGTCCCAGGGGGAGAGAGAGATGGAGAGAGAGCTCTCCGCTCACGGTGTGGGTCCTGGTGCTCAGCAGAGTGCTGGATGGTGGTAGTTCACAGCGAGAAGGCAGCAGGGCAGGGTCTGATATTTGTTTCCCGACGCTGGGATGGGACAGAGAGGCAGGAGGCGGATATCATCCTTCTCGTCTGAACTCCGTGGGGAAAATGGGGACGAGGCCCAGCCTTCCGCTTCCTCTTCTGGCTGTTTGAATCTCGCGGGGCCTCCCCTCTTCCCTCCCCTCCCCTCCCTTCCCCCTTGTCACCAGGGCCCAGTCAACAGGTATCTTAGCATGACAATGGGGAAAATTCCACAGAGGAAAAAAAAGAAAGAACTAACCCTCAACATTATCCACCCCGAATTTTCCCCTACCATCATGCCAAATCAAATTAAAAATCTTCAAATTATAGACATCCATACAGTTACAGATACAGGCACAGTATTGTAGGTAGTTCACCCTAAAACAAGGTCTCCTTGGGGTATGCATCGGGTCTTTCCATCCCTTTGCATGATCCACCAGGTACACCCTGGCCCTTGAGCAAAAACCACCCCACGAATTGGATTGGCTTTGCTGGAGGCAGGGTTCACCCAAACAGTTTTTCCTAGCATACCTCTCATATGCACCACTGGAACCTTGTCCCCATCTGGTGTTCTCAAGGGCTCAGACTGGGCAGGGCCTGCTCGATTAGTGGAACCTCGGGTGTTCACTAACCATGTGGCCTTTGGTAGATTAATCTCCCAGTTCTTGAAAGTCCCCCCACCCAGTGCCTTCAAGGTGGTTTTAAGCAGCCCATTGCACCGTTCCACTTTCCCAGCCGCTGGTGCGTGATAAGGAATGTGGTAACACCCACTCGATGCCGTGTTCTCTGGCCCAGGTGTTTATGAGGCTGTTCTTGAAATGAGTCCCATTGTCTGACTCAATTCTCTCAGGAGTACCATGTCTCCAAAGGACTTCTGTTTCCAGGCCCAGGATGGTGTTGCGGGCAGTGGCATGAGGCACAGGGTAGGTCTCCAACCATCCAGTGGTGGCTTCCACCATGGTCAGCACGTAGCGCTTGCCTTGGCGTGTCTGAGGCAGTGTGATGTAGTCAATCTGCCAGGCCTCCCATACTTATATTTGGACCACTGCCCCCCATACCAGAGAGGCTTCACTCGCTTGGCTTGCTTGATGGCAGCACACGTCTCACAGTCATGGATAACCTGGGAAATACTGTCCATGGTGAGATCCACCCCTCGGTCTCGTGCCCACTTATAGGTAGCATCTCTGCCTTGGTGACCTGAGGCATCGTGGGCCCATCGAGCCAGGAACAACTCTCCCTTGTGTTGCCAGTCTAAGTCTATCTGTGACACCTCTATCCTTGCAGCCTGATCTACTTGCTCATTGTGTTGGTGCTCCTCATTAGCCCGACTCTTGGGGACATGGGCATCTACATGACGGACCTTTACAGGTAGCTTCTCTACCCGACTGGCAATGTCTTTCCACTCATCAGCAGCCCAGATTGGTTTTTCCCTATGTTGCCAGTTAGCTTTTTTCCATCTTTCCAGCCAGCCCCACAGAGCATTGGCTACCATCCATGAATCAGTGTAAAGGTAAAGCTTTGGCCACTTCTCTCTTTCAGCAATGTCCAGGGCCAGCTGAACGGCTTTGAGTTCAGCAAGTTGACTTGATCCACCTTCTCCTTCAGTAGCTTGTGCAACCTGTCGTGTGGGGCTCCATACGGCTGCTTTCCACTTCCGGTTCATCCCCACGATGCCACAGGAACCGTCAGTGAAAAGAGCGTAGCGAGTTTCATCTGCTGGCAGTTGGTTGTATGGCGGGGCTTCATCAGCCCGGGTCACTTGTTCTTGCTCCTCTTCATCGGCAAGACCAAAATTTTCACCTTCTGGCCAGTTTGTAATTATTTCCAAAATCCCAGGGCGATTTGGGTTTCCGATACGGGCGCGCTGTGTGATGAGGGCGATCCACTTGCTCCATGTGGCATCGGTGGCGTGGTGGGTAGAGGGGACCTTCCCTTTAAACATCCACCCCAGCACTGGTAGTCGGGGTGCCAGGAGGAGCTGTGCTTCTGTGCCAATCACCTCTGAGGCAGCTTGAACTCCTTCAGAAGCAGCCAAGATCTCCTTCTCTGTTGGGGTGGAGTTGGCTTCAGACCCTCTGGAACTTCGGCTCTGGAATCCCAGAGGGCGGCCTCGGGTCTCACCAGGTACCTTCTGCCAAAGGCTCCAGGACAAGCCCTTGTTCCCGGCTGCAGAGTAGAGCACATTCTTCACCTCTGGTCCCGTCCTGACTGGGCTGAGGGCTACAGCATGAGTGATCTCCTGCTTGATCTGGGCAAAGGCTTGCTGCTGCTCAGGGTCCCAGTGGAATTCGTTCTTCTTCCGGGTGACCAGGTAGAGAGGGCTGACGATCTGGCTCTACTCAGGAATGTGCATTCTCCAAAAGCCTATGGCACCTAGGAAAGCTTGTGTTTCCTTCTTGTTGGTTGGTGGAGACATCGCGGTGATCTTATTGATGACCTCAGTGGGGATTTGGCGCCGCCCATCTTGCCACTTTACTCCCAGGAACTGGATCTCTTGGGCAGGACCTTTGACTTTGCTCCTCTTGATGGCAAAACCGGCTCCCAGCAGAATCTGGATGATCTTCTCTCCTTTCTCAAATACTTCCATTGCCGTGTTCCCCCACACATTGATGTCATTGATGTATTGCAGATGTTCTGGAGCTTCACCCTTTACCAGTGCAGCCTGGATCAGTCCATGGCAGATGGTGGGGCTGTGTTTCCACCCCTGGGGCAGTCGGTTCCAGGTGTACTGCACGCCCCTCCAGGTGAAAGCAAACTGAGGCCTGCACTCTGCTGCCAGAGGAATGGAGAAAAATGCATTGGCAATGTCAATGGTGGCGTACCACTTTGCTGCCTTGGACTCCAGCTCGTACTGGAGTTCCAGCATGTCCGGCACGGCAGCGCTCAGCGGTGGAGTCACTTCATTCAATGCACGATAGTCCACAGTCAATCTCCATTCTCCGTCAGACTTGCGCACAGGCCAGATGGGGCTGTTGAAGGGTGAGTGGGTTTTGCTGACCACCCCTTGGCCCTCCAGCTCACGGATCATCTTGTGGATGGGGATCATGGCATCTCCATTTGTCCTGTACTGCCGGTGGTGCACTGTCGAGGTGGCAATTGGCACTTGCTGCTCCTTCACCTTCAGGAGTCCCACTGCAGATGGGTTCTCTGACAGTCCAAGCAAGGTGTTCAATTACTTAATGTTTTCTGCCTCTACAGCAGCTATTCCAAAAGCCCACCTGAGTCCCTTTGGCTCTTTGTAATAGCCCTTCCTCAGGAAGTCTATGCCTAGAATACACGGTGCCTCTGGGCCAGTCACAATTGGATGCTTCTGCCACTCCTTCCCAGTCAGGCTCACCTCAGCCTCCAGCAAAGTCAATTCCTGTGATCCCCCTGTCACCCCAGCAATAGAAACAGGTTCTTCCCGCACATGTTCTGACGGTGTTAGGGTGCAGTGTGAACCAGTATCAACTACTGCCGTATGTTTCTGTCGCTCTGATGTGCCAGGCCATCGGATCCACACTTGCTGGGAATGGGTTTGGAAATCAAGAGGCAACTCAATAGGAGTTAGCAACTTGTTCTGTTTCTTAGCCAAATACTGTACCTCTTTATAGTGTCAATTATCTGACATGTAAAAATCACGTGTAGCAGCTTAAATTATTATTGGACAAAGCTGTCTTAACACCCAACAAAGTGGCATATTTCTTTGGTTGACATAACTGTCTCAAGCTTCTGCTTGGTCAACCTTGCAGTTTTCCTAAATCCTGTTAAGGCAACCTCTTTATCAGTCTCCAGTACATCGCTTCCCCTTTTTTGCTACTATCAAGGTTATTCACAGACTTATTTGAGCTCAATGTTAGGATTGTGCAGAGCAGCAAGAGACCCATGGCCTCTTGCTTCTAACCAATCTCCCACAATTCCCCCATTTTTTCTTTGCACAAATAATAACATGACTAACCTTGGTTAGTGTGTACTTCATGCAACTGACAATGCAGCTAACACACAGCAGGCCAACTAAAATCATGCAAAGAAGTAGCAATCCTGTCTTACAGAGGCTTTTACCGACCCAGAAAGTCCTAACCAATCAGTTAATCCTTCCTGCCCCAAGAAACCTACATCCTGTTTAATGCTCCGTGAATGCTGTATTAACTCTTGGATTTCTTTATGGATGGACTTAGAGTGGTCATGTAAGTCCATACAGCACATTCCATCAAATTCCTCACAGCCATGACCATATGCAAGTAGAAAAAAATCTATTCCAGCTCTGTTTTGCAGTATCACGTGTTGTGCGGACGATAAATCATCGGCTAGTTGTGATAGCACTCTACTAGTTCCATTTGCTTGTTTAACTACCCAGCAGCTAAGCTTTTGTATTGTCTTATGTGCTTGTGTAGCAACTGCACCAGGTACAAAAACAGATGATAAATTAACTTCCCAAGAATTCCATAATCTAATGCCATTGTCGCAATCTTGTTGTATCACCTGTGTTAGTTCTCGTTTCCATCTAACACGGTGTGTGTTGTTTGGGGGTATGTGTAGTATGGCCATGCTCAATTGCCCTATGGTACATGGACCACGGACAAGGTTGGAGGGAATCCCTGACCATGCTCGGTTTCTGCAAATCAAAAACCAACTGGGTGGCAATTTTTTTGGGAAACTGGTCCCTGGGACGGGGTTGCTCTGGGGTCTTATGGTTTGATCACACCATAATGAGAAGTTGCCAATTGGAGAAACTGGGGTGATGACATTACTCTTGTGACAACCTCTGTTTGAACCTTTGGGGCACCCTGTCTTTAAATTATTTATCCATACACAGGATGTTGCATTCAATGAATCTTGAAGCTCTATTTCCTGTGGCTCAGGTCCATCAGGCAAATTGTGGTCCCAGTTGTCATAATCTTCCATACACTTGATAAGGCTGTCCTTATTCTCACAAAGCCTTTTTGTCATAAATCCTTGTTTTGCCTTTTTAAACATAGGCCAATTAACATCTGACAGAGGCACCCCTACTAAGCACATCACAAAGGGTGATCGGGGGGTGGATAAAGTGGCACAAAACCTGATAATATTTAATTGATGGGCTAATGAAACCCAGATGTTTCCTCTAGGATTTATAGCCTTTAACGGACTTGCACAGCTACCTGCGATAATGTAAATGCCAACAGTCATGAAAACATGCCTCAAAATGCTCCTGTAACACTTCAGGTTGGATGTGAGAACCGATTATCTTTCCACACCTGGTTTCTATTACTTTTGTTTCTTTCTGCAGCTTAAGCAGGCTAGCCAATCTGTGAAGTCTAAATATATACTGAGCTCTTTGGCGCGCTTCCTTATTTTCAAATAACCTTAAAGCATCTTCTAAGGTAACTGGATACCCTAACCACTGCCGCAGAGCTGTAAGAGGATGCAGTTGAGACAGTTGGCTAAAACATCTATAGCAGCTGTTTTGAGGCCTTAATAACTGAGAATGCCAAATGTCTCGTTTACAACTTCCACAACAAATGCGTGTCCAAAAGCGACAAGTATGCTGGCAGCATACACAAGGGGAAGGGGGCTGCCTAGTACTTGATTGATCGTCAAATATTGCAGCCAAGATAGAAATTAAGTAGGGGTCCTCAGGATCAGCTAGCCAGTGGGTGGGCTGACCAACCAGCTGTGCTAGTTCTTGGCCAATGGGATCAAGGACTCTTCTCCATCATTCTATTTCTGTGCGGTTGACAGTCGATCTGTCGTATTCTGCATTCTCACAGCTGCCTTGGTCCATCTAGCTGGCACCCATAATGGTCCTGCGGGAGAATCAACGCACATGTAGCCTCGCCCCTGATGCAACACTGTGGCTGGACCCACCCAAATACCACTCTTGGGGTCTCTATAAAAAAACCTGCGTTTGAACCCACATTTCATTCCTGATTTCCTATGTATGCAACAGTGCTGGTGGGTGTTCTTGGTCCCCAAACACACATAAATGATTTAATACAAACAGGGTTTTGCTTAATCTTTCCCCTGTGTCACTTATATTTTTAAACTTCTGCAGGTAATCCTTTAATGTGCGATTAGTTCTTTCTATAATAGCCTGACCTGTAGGGGAATTAGGTATGCCAGTACGATGTTCAATTCCCCATTGCTGCATAAATTTTCTTATTCTGTCACTGGCATAACTGGACCATTGTCTGTCTTAATCTGTTGTGGTACGCCCATAATAGCAAAGCATTGTGTTAAGTGCCTACAAACATGTAGCCCTTTCTCTCCTGTTTGGGCTGTGGCCCTTATAAATTTAGAATAGGTGTCCACCATAGCAGGGACATATTTTTGTCTACCAAACTCCAGGACATGAGTCACATCCATTTGCCATATTTCTAAGGCCTTTAGTCCTCGAGGGTTAACTCCTAACCCTAATCCTGGGCCGTGGTGATTACATTGTCGGCATGCTTGTACAATTCCTCGTGCTTCATTTTTTGATATGCCAGACTATCTCTTCAGGCCTTTGGCATTATGATGGGATTGGTTCGTGTGCAATCCTGGCCGTCTTAAACTTATCTTACGGTTTTATCACATGGGTTACCATGGTAACTACAGAATCTGCAAGTGTGTTTCCGAGGCCTAAACCATCCTGTCCCTGATGATTTCTTATATGTATAATACAATATGATGCTGATCTAAGGGGCATTTCAGGCTGAAGATACATAAATAGTTGTCCCAGACACTCATTGCGAGTGTCCTTGATGAACACGTCCTCAATTCTATTTACTACCCCGCCACATACAGAGAATCAGCAACAATGTTCAATAGCATATTGATCCAATGCATCATTGATCATCAAACTGCTAACAGCTCTAAAGTTTGAAGTGAGTTGTTTTGTTGAGCCGGAATGATATGCTTGTACCATTCCTTATCTTGTTTCTGCACTATGGCTGCCGTACGAGATGCTTTTCCTGCATCAGCGAAAACAGTGTGCGCATTCTTCAATGGTATCATAGAGACCGTTGGGATGGTGACCCATTGGTAATCTTTCACTAACTTGAGCACCTTGCATGGCGGCAGTTTAATGTCAAGAGTCCCAGTATAGCCCAATAAGGCTAATTGCATGGCTGGTGCATGACGTAAGAGCCATTTGTTTTTAATGGAAGGTAAACCCTTTCTGGTTCTGATCTGGAAATGGCTACAACGTGATCTCTTCCTTTACAAATGATTTCACCGATCTGCTCCATCCGAATCTGCAGGCTACGCCTTGGCTGTAGCAAGATGAAAACCCACTCTAGGATCCATACCGACTCTTCCTCTTTTTTCTTTTGCCACTGCATGATGATGGCACACACTGACTGCAGGTACGACAGTACACAGAGGAGAATTGGTAGGTTATGGAGCCATCTGCTGGCCCAACAAGTGGCAATAAGCAATGATAATGATTGAAGACATGCCTTCTGTTGTGGGGTGAGATGCACCAGGGTAGAAGGATCTGTACCTTTGAGAAGTCGTCGTAACGGAGCAAGATCTTCATTTGATACGCCAACGATGTTTCAAACCCATTGTAAGTCTCCGAGCAGGGTTTCAACATCTGCCAAAGTCTGCAGCACTGTGTGGATTGTTGTTTTGGATGGCCTAATAGTATTGTTGCTTAATTGCCAACCCAAATATTTCCACGGCAAGGTAATTTGACCCTTTTCTGATGCCACTTGCAATCCTGCTGATGCCAATTTTGTCTTCAGATATTCAATTTGACTTGTTTCAAAAGGCTTATCCTGAGCAACTAATATGTCATCCATATAACGATAAATTATTGTGGAGGGCCATGCATTGGGGTATCGGCAACAAACAATTGACTCATGGTGGGGCTATTGCGCATTCGTTGTGGCAAAACAGTCCACTCATATCTTTTACTAAGCTCTGCTTTATTTATTGATGGCAAGGTAAAGGCAAACCTTTTGGTGTCAGCTGAATGCAGTGCAATTGTGAAAAAGCAGTCCTTTAAATCTACAATAAGAATTGTCCAATTCTGAGGAATCGTTGTTGGTGACGGCAAACCAGGTTGAAGAGCTCCCATAGGCTGCATTTGATCATTGACTTTTCTCAAGTCATGCAGTTAATGCCATTTCCCTGATTTCTTTGGTATAAAAAAGATCGGTGTATTCCACTGGCTGGTCGATGGTTTGATATGTCCTGCAGATAACTGTTCTGCAACAAGCTCTTGTGCCTTTTGGAGCCGATCTCCAGTCAGTGGCCACTGCTCAACCCATACAGGGTTGTCTGTTTTCCATTCGAGCCTGATGGGGTTCAGCTGCGGTGCAGGGGCCGCTGCGAGAAAATGGAGTCGGCAGTCGCCAATATGACTCCCCACTGACAAAGACATTCTCTTCCCAGTAAGGCATACATTCCTTCTGGTAGAGACAACACTGTCGCTACAGCTGAGGCAGGTTTTCCTTCCAGTATGAAGGTGAATGGCTGAGGTGTCACCATGGAGGGAGAGTGTCCTCCGACTCCATCCACCGCGACATTGGCCTGTTGGAGAGGCCAGCTTGGCGGCCATATGGTGCTTGAGATGATTGTAACATCAACCCCTGTGTCTAAAATAGCTTTGATCGTTAGCTGTTGGCTGCTGTTAACTGTGGTAATGGTCCTTACAGGTCATCGTTTCATGTTCAAGGCCAAGCATGCTGCTGACCTGGTGGACCCAAACCCAGCATCTCCTCTTATGGGGTACAAGGACTGCTTTTTTCTGCTGCATGATAGACATCATGTTTTGTAAGGGAACTATTTGTGCGATCTTACTGCCCTTTGGGATTAAAATCGGTGGGCTCAGTGTGTATGCCATAATTTGTAAAATCAGTATAATCACCAGTATAATCAGCATCAATTAACCTTGGAATAACAAGAATTCCCCTCATTCCCGCTGAGGAGCGTCCTATCAGCAAGGCTTCCGGCTGCATCAAGGATGGGTGAAGTGGTCCTTTGAGTGTTGTAGGGATTTTTTGGGGCTGAATGTCGATTAGTGTTGTTTCTATTGAGGTTTCCAGATTGATTCCAATGCTACCTGTGGTGGCGGGGGCTAAGGTTTGGATGTGGGGGCTACTTGTATCGGGGTGTGGCTCCCTATCGCGCTCCGTTTCCCATTTCCCCGACCGTGACAAGCTATGGTGGCGTGTGTATTACTGTGACAGCTGTCACACCATACTGCTCCATTGCATTGCTTTTGAATATGTCCTCCCCGTCCACAACGGCAGCAAGCAGTTCCAACTCCAGGCTTTCTTTTGCCTAGTGGTTTCAATGCAGCTGCAAGAACTTGTGACTGGCTTTGCTCTCTTACTGCGGCAATCACGGCTGCAGAGATGAATGCAGCTTGCTGTTGCACAGCAGATTGACTCATTCTGTCTAATATATTTGCAAGTCTTGCTGTTCGTGGTAAAGAGGCGATGACTGCCTTGGTGTTTGAATTTGCATTTTCAAATTCAAGGGTCTTCATCAGGTGATCTCGGAGCTAGTCGGTTAAATCATGAACATGATCTAAGGCCTCAGCAAGTCGACTGACAAAGCTTTCATATCCTTCACTAAGGCCTTGCTTTAGTGCTGTATAACTAGGAGTTTTCTTCTCGGACGGTGCACGCCAGAGGGCTAATTTTGCCTCTTCGGCAGCAGTGTTATGAATCTCACTTGGAAATTGGAGCTGTTGGGCTGAGGAAGCATATATTCCTCTTCCCATTAACATATCTAATGTAACACCATTCAAGGGATGAGTTGGCTGTCTTGGGGTATTTACCACTTTCTGGCATCCTGAGTCCCATTCCTTTTCCCATAAAACATATTGCGCCAGGGTGAGCAATAGCTTGGCCAAAGACATGCAGGCAGCTGGTGTCAAAACATTAGATGAAAACACATAATTGATCATTTGTTTGGATGGTTCGGAGTGCAGTCCATACTGTGAAATAGTATTTCATAATTGTTGCATTAGTTTCCACTCAAAGGGTGTGTATCTGGCCCCTGGCTGGCCGAGGTGGTTGCTTGCACTGGGAATGCCTGGGGTGGTAGGGCAGATACCACCTGCCACTCTCCTTCCAATAGTGCATCTTGAATGACACCAGACCACCTTGTCTGGCCGCTAGGTCTTAATTCAAGGCCACCAGATGTAGTTACCTGAATATCTCCACGGGGAACGGGTTGCAATTTCTTCATCTGTTCACTAAGTTTGTCAACCCAAATATCAGATTACTTTGTATTCCTTCTTGGAACTGGAGGGCTGTTACCCTCAGAGCTAGTGTCAGACCCTTCCTCATCTGATTCTATATCCTAATTTTCTCTATACTCTGATGTAGATGATATCACGGGGGGTCAACAGCTAGGTCCTCCTGTACTCTTAGCTTCTGCATCTGCCCTTGCACTTGTGATTGCAGGCAATTGATTCAGAGGCTGACAAGTAGACTGGCTCCTCTACACTTTTGGCTGGGCAAATATCAGTGAAAGGTTGGGTCTCAGAGTTCCGAGCTGACTCACCCTCCTCGGCGGTCAGCAGCTGTTGTGCTGCCAAGGCCATCCTTCTCTCAGCCCAAAATTGATCTAAATTCCCCATAGCTTCCCTTCAAGTGCTTCTGAGTGCCTTTGCTTTCTTATTGTTGTCTAATGTGGCATCCCACAAGGCACCACCCAGCTTTCTCCATTCTTCTCTGCTAAATATTAACGTGGACTTCTTGTGGCTATCATTATCTTTAGCCCAACAGCAGAGCTCATGGAGCTTTTTCGTGCTAATGCTGGCTTCTTGCTTAGTGAGGAATTCTGCCAGCAGAGATATTGGCACTTCTCTGTCCATCCCGAGATCGCAGTCTTACCAGCTTGACAGAGTCACCACCTGCTGACTCTTGCAGCCGTGTTGTCGCCTTTTTCCCCGGCAGCTGGGACGCTTTGATCCTAAGTGCTGCTTCTTCATTTTCTTGATCGGCCGATTGTGTCCCTGTTTGGGCACCGGTTGTTGGGAATGGGTTCAGGAATCAAGAGACAACTCAATAGGAGTTAGCAACTTGTTCCTTTTATTAGTCAAATACTGTACTCCTTTAGAGTGTTACTTATCTGACATGCAACAATCACACGTAGCAGCTAAATTTATTATTGGACAAAGCTGTCTTAACACCCGACAACACGATATATTTCACTGGTGGACATAACTGTGTCAAGCTTCTGCTTGGTCAGCCTTGCAGTTTTCCAACATCCTATTAAGGCATTGTGTTTATCAGTCTCCAGTACATTGCTTCCTTCTTTTGTTACTATCAAGGTTATTCACAGACTTATTCGAGCTCAATGTTAGGATTGTGCAGACCCGCAAGAGACCCATGGCCTCTTGCTTCTAACCAATCACCCACATGGGGGCACTTGTCTGTGGCACTGTGAAGTTCTCCAAGGGGACCTTGCCCGAGCTGTGTGCAGAGGAATCCACATCAGGCCAGGCTGGGGGTGCTCAGTGGCCAGTCAGTTGTGTTGACAGCAAGCTTGCCATGGAGCGTCTCCAGGGATGGAATGTTGGGGCTGACAAGGTTGTGTCATCACACACAGGGGAATGCTGTGGCTTCCACAGTTGTGGCGTCCTAGAGAGGGGAAAGTTGGGGCTGCCCTGCTGCTGGTGCGGCCCCAAGAGCTCTCCCAGTGCCTCCTGGGGACACAAAGGCTGAGTCAAAGGGTGAGGATGGAAAGAGGGGCTGATCTGGGAGGGACCCAGCAGGGTCCTGGAGTCCAGGCCCCGTCCCTGCACACACAGCCCAACAAGGTGAGGCTGTGCATCCCTGGGAGAGGTGTCCAAAGGCTCCTGGAGCTGTGGCAGCTTGGCAGCTGTGAGCATTCCCTAGGGAGCCTGGTCAGTGATGGAGGGTGGAAGGGAAGGGAAGGGAAGGGAAGGGAAGGGAAGGGAAGGGAAGGGAAGGGAAGGGAAGGGAAGGGAAGGGAAGGGAAGGGAAGGGAAGGGAAGGGAAGGGAAGGGAAGGGAAGGGAAGGGAAGGGAAGGGAAGGGAAGGGAAGGGAAGGGAAGGGAAGGGAAGGGAAGGGAAGGGAAGGGAAGGGAAGGGAAGGGAAGGGAAGGGAAGGGAAGGGAAGGGAAGGGAAGGGAAGGGAAGGGAAGGGAAGGGAAGGGAAGGGAAGGGAAGGGAAGGGAAGGGAAGGGAAGGGAAGGGAAGGGAAGGGAAGGGAAGGGAAGGGAAGGGAAGGGAAGGGAAGGGGCAGTCCTGATCCCAGGATCCTGGATCTGGTCCTTACCAGCAGCTGGAGCCTGAAATGTGGTGTTTTCTGGCTCCTCCACTGCCCCGATCCCAAAATTTCCCAGTGTCATCACACCCCATGTCTAGCAATTTTCATGCCCAAATAGCCAAAATCTGGCCATTTCCAGGCACCAGCACTGCCCAGCTCTGGTAATTTGTGGGTGCCAGGACTCCAGATGCAGCAGATTGCTGGCCATGGCAGAGCCCAAGTCTGACATTTGCCAACATTGGTGCTGCCCAGATCCCTCCATTTCCTGCTGCTGGGGCACTCGAGGGGTCAGGCTGAGGAGCAGGAAAGGTGACCCTGTGGTGGGAGCTTTTCTTGGCTGGAGCAAAGGCTCAGCACACAAAGACTTTCCTGGCACTGTGCCCTGGGCCAGCAGGGATTGTGCTGCTGGAGCTGAGTCTCAATTTCTTCTCTCAGGCAGCTTTAGGACACAGAACATGGAGGAGGCAGAGCTGACTCTCAGCTTTCTGGAGTCCTCTGTACGAATTCTGTGTCTGAAGCACCCTGGGAACAGGGTTTCTGTGCCAGGGGTGGGCAATTCAGAGCCCTTTTCTCTCCCATGGGCTGAAGGTGTGGCACTTGTCATTTCCAAGGGACATAGAGGAACAGTTTGAGATAAATTCATTAGAAAGGGTGATTCTATGATAAATGCAAGCACAATTAGGATATTCACTTATGTGGCATGACCAGAGAACAACTGGAGGAGGAAATCTGGGAGCAGTGGGAAAGCCATAGAAAAATATGGTCTAGTGAGGAGATGTCCTTAGACATGGCCATTTAAACAGGAGTGGTGGAAACATCCAAATGGAGAGGGACATGAAATAATAGACAGCATAGTGGTAAAACAGGTAGAGGGGAAGGGCAGGATTTCTTTTCCTGCCATCAGTACACATCCAGGAAATTTCTGTTCTCTCCTGGTGGGAAAACTTGGAGATTTCTTCAAGTACTCAAATGCCCCAGCTAGTGAGATGTGCTCGTGCACCTTGCAAGCATCAGGTTGCCTATAGTTCCAGAGGGCTCATGTCCCATAAATATCTGCTCTGACCCATTTCAAAATTGGGAGCAGCATTGTCCAGGGATCGTCAGGAAGCTGAGGTTGGAAGGGACGTCAGCAAATCTGCTGCCCAAGCTGTCAGAAACGGGGTCAGACCAAGTGGTCCAAGCCTTGATTTGGTCAGAATTTGAAAATCCCAAAGGACAGAGACAGGGCAGAATCTCAGAACTTGTGTGAGTCCATGGGAACAAAGGTTTTCCACATGTCCTTTGTGATCTCCCCTCATTCTCCTTGCCTGGAATAAGAAATGACTGCACATCTGGACCCAGAGGTTTATGTGGAATGGTTCCACATCCAGCATGTTTGCAGTTGTGTCCCCCCAGGATCAGTTTGGGCCCAGTCCTGTTTAACATATTTATTTATGATCCAGAGTAGGGAATTGAGTGCAGCATAAGCAAATGTGCAGATGGCACCAAGCTGGGTGTGAGTGTGGATGTGCTGGAGGGTAGGAGAGCTCTGCAGAGGGACCTGGACAGGCTGGATCCAGGGCCCAAATCCAACAGGGTGAGGTTTAACAAGACCAAGAGCTGGGTCCTGCACCTTGACCACAACAACCCCTGCAGTGCTCCAGGCTGGGGACAGAGTGGCTGGAGAGGGGCCAGGCAGAAAGGGACCTGGGGCAGTGATGGACAGCAGGGTGGACATGAGCCAGCAGTGTGCCCAGGTGGGCCCCTGGCACCTGGCCTGGATTGGGAATGGTGTGGCCAGCTGTGCCATCACTGATCTGTCCCCAGCTCTGCACACAGACATTGCTGCTTCTGCTCCAGAAAAAGGAATACAAGGAGCATCTGCCATGAAAAGACTTTTTGCATATCCTTTATTTCATTTAAAATGATCAAGAGCACAGCTCTGCATTGACACAATCTGTGTGTCACAGTAAATGTGGAGAGGAAAAAAGGAGAGATGGCAGAAACAATGGGCTTGTTTTATAGACAATATTAAAAACTGAAAACACAGATAAAAAACAGGGAAAAAAAATCCAAAGAGAACTAGCAAAGATTACTTTTATAACATGAGCTATGCAGACATTTGCTACAACTTTAATGCTTCTTAAATTGTCCAGTCATCAGTGTCCACACTGCAGCCTTGAGCTCCTGGTTCCTCAGGCTGTAGATGAGGGGGTTCAGAGCTGGCGGCACCGCTGAGTACAGAACTGACAGGGACAGATCCAGGGATGGGGAGGAGATGGAGGGGGGCTTCAGGTAGGCAAACACTGCTGTGCAGATGAACAGAGAGACCACGGCCAGGTGAGGGAGGCAGGTGGAAAAGGCTTTATGTCTTCCCTGCTCAGAGGGGATCCTCAGCACAGCCCTGAAGATCTGCACATAGGAGAAAACAATGAACACAAAACAACCAAATACCAAACAACTACTTACAGCAATGAGCCCAAGTTCCCTGAGGTAGGAGTGTGAGCAGGAGAGTTTGAGGATCTGGGGCACCTCACAGAAGAACTGGCCCAGGGCATTGCCATGGCACAGCGGCAGGGAAAATGTATTGGCTGTGTGCAGCAGGGAATAGAGAAAGGCACTGGCCCAGGCAGCTGCTGCCATGTGGGCACAAGCTCTGCTGCCCAGGAGGGTCCCGTAGTGCAGGGGTTTGCAGATGGACACGTAGCGGTCGTAGCTCATGATGGTCAGGAGGGAATACTCTGCTGACATGAAGAACATAAAGAAAAACACCTGAGCAGCACATGAAGAGTAGGAGATGTTGTTGGTGTGCCAGAGGGAATTGTGCATGGCTTTGGGGACAGTGGTGCAGATGGAGCCCAGGTCAGTGAGGGCCAGGTTGAGCAGGAAGAAGAACATGGGGGTGTGCAGGTGGTGGCCGCAGGCTACGGCGCTGATGATGAGGCCGTTGGCCAGGAGGGCAGCCAGGGAGATGCCCAGGAAGAGGCAGAAGTGCAGGAGCTGCAGCTGCCGCGTGTCTGCCAATGCCAGCAGGAGGAAGTGCCTGATGGAGCTGCTGTTGGACATTTTTGGTGTCTTGGCATGGGGATCTGTAAGAACAGTAATCATGGAATAGTTTGATTTGGAGATGACTTGAAATATCCCAGCCCAGCTTGGTGTCACTTTCCCCCCACTGCCTGCCCAGGGCTCTGCTGCCTGGAGCTCTCCCTGCCAGCTGCTGCTTCCCTGTGCCCAGGGCTGGGCCCTGCCAGTGCTGCCAGAGCCCAGCCCAGCCCTGGGGGCTCAGCTCTGCCCTGCAGACCCCTCCCAGCACAGGGCACTGCCAGGGCCAGCTCTGCCTCTGCAGGCTCTGATGGCAATGGCAGAGTAACCCTGAGGAGGCTGGAAAAGTCACACTGATGATGCCTGTAAGGGGCCCTGTGCTGATTTCTTTCTTTGCCTTGTTTATTCAGACCTGAGAGAAACTGTTTTTATTGTTCTCAACCTGAATAGAGATATGAATATCAAAGTTCAATTTTTTATCTAGGTGAACCTGAGCAGTAGATTATAAAATCAGGATTTTCCCTTTTATGCAGCCCCTGACTTGCTGTGCTCCCTGTATAATCTATTTGGAAATGTTCTGTAGATAAATATCATGCTGGGATCAGTCCTGATCAATGCACCATCCTCACCACTCAAGGAGAACACTTCCAAGTCTCACCAGCTGTCTCCCTCCACCCAGACCTTGTCCCCCAGTGCTGTCAGCAGCTCCCAGGGCTGGCTGAGAGCTGTCCCTGGCAGGCAGCAGAGTCCCTGCCCAGCACAGCACCCTGGGCTGCAGGACCCTGCTCTGCAGGACAGCCCTGGGCACCCCTGGCTGCTCTACAGGAGAGAGAATCAGAGAATGTACTCACAGAGTCTGTGGGCATTGGGATGTTGCAGCTTTAGTAGATCCCTGCAGGAGCTGCAGCTGCATTGTCCTGCAGCCAGAGGCTTCCTGTGTCCAGGGCTGGGAGTGATTCTGCCCCAGGCACTTGTGAGCTTCTTCCCAGCCCTGATTGATTGAAGCTCTCTGTGCCTCTGTGCTGTGCCTGGGGTGTGTGCAGGCAGTGCCCTCAGACCTTCTGGGCTGGGAGAAGAGCTCCTCCTCAGCAGAATTGTCTTTTTGAAAGTCTTCTTGGTTGCCAGGAGCTGCCTCTGTGCCTGGAGACACAGCACAGTGACTTTAATTACCCTATTAGTCGTTTGTTCTTCTTTAAATAAGACACAGTCCCTGAGAAATTGTTTTACAAAAAATACTTCTCAAAACTTAAAGTGAGATTTAAAGTTGGAAGATTTTTTGACTTTTAATGGATTCCAATGAGGGATATGACTGTGAAATTGTCCCCATGTTCCAGTTAGAGCAGAACACTGGTAGCTGTGATGACAGGAGGGGACAAAGACAAGGGAAAGGTGTCTGTGATGCTGAGCAAACCTGGATGTGTCTCAGCAATGCCAAGGGCCAAGGGCTGAGCCCCAGCCCCTGGCAAGGCAGATCCTGTCCCTCCCTCCTTGCTCAGGGCTCTTCCCGGGGCACTGGGCTCTGGGGATGTGCAATGCCAAGGGCAGCACCATGGGGCGGCCCCTGCCAGGCTGCTGAGCAGGGACAAGGAGGCAATGAGGCCCCAGCACAGCAAGGCTCACTTGTCCCCTGCTGGCCAAGGGCCCAGGGCCAGCAGCCATGGCCAAAGTGCTGCAGCACTTGGCTCTGGCAGGGCCTTTCAGCTGCTGCCCATCCCTGTGCCCTCTGCAGCCCAGGCTGTCCTACGGTGTCCATGCCCTGCCCCTCTGTCCCTGCAGGCTGTCCTCATCCCCCAGCTGCCCCACCTGGCTGGCCCCTTCCTTTGCTGACAGCTCTGCGTCCTGCCTGCCTCTGCCTGCACACACAAAGCCTTGGGCTGCTCCAGATTCCTTCTGGGGGATGTGCTGCGCCACAGCCCTGCCCTGGGAGAGAAATTTCTTTAACCTTGGGTCCAGTCTGGACCATCCTATCTGCTCTTGGCATTAATTCTTTCTTTCTCAGCCTGTTTTCAGCTATGTCTAAAGGATCCTCCATCTATGAAACCTCCCTTGAACCACTCTCTTCTTCTGTCCCCTGTCTCCTCTCCACTAAACACAGAGCTGTTTTGTCCTGATACAGAGGTCATGTTCTTGCTGCCTCCAAACCCAAAATTTTGAGATTCACAGAATTCACAGAATTTAGAGATTTCACAAATTGAGAAAGTTGGAAGAGACCTTCAAGAACATCAAATCCAACCCATGCCCTAACACCTCAACTTGACCATGGCCCAAATTGCCACATCCAGTCTTTGTTTTAACACATCCATGGATGGTGACTCCACCACCTCACCGGGCCGATCATTCCAGTACTTTTATCACTGTTTCCGTCAAAAACGTTTTTCCTAGTATCCAGCCAAATTTTCCCTAGACACAATTTGAGGCTGTGTCCTCTTGTTCTGTCAGTTGCTGCCTGGTGATCTCTGGGCCCTCTCCAAGGTGTTGGCAAATGAAAACATTCTGCTCTAAGGAAATCACCAGAGAACCTGTCTGTCCTGGCTACTTTTGTCTGGACCCAGTTCTTGGACAGATGCAATTTTGGAGGTGGAATCCCAGATTTGGGCATTGGCAGCTTGGTAAGGAGGGCAGTTCTTTTCCACTGGAAGGAAAGCACTGAGTCCCAGTGTGTGGTGGTAGATGAGAGACACCCTCAGGAGGCCAAGGCTAGCCTGAGCTGTCTGTCCTGGCAGATTTTGGCTGGGAGCAACCCTTGTCTATGGAGAACTTTTTATGGGCAGTGCCAATTCTATCCTTGCGCACCTGGAAAGGTGGATGGTTCTTTCACATCAAAAGGAAAGCCCAGAGCCCCAGTGTTCCAGGGGCTGATGAGAGGCAGCTCTCAACATGCCAGGATCAGCCAGACCGGCCAGGTGGCCCCCAGGAGGCCCAGCCAGAGCTGTTCCATGTCCCCTTGGTTCCATGGGGCCCCACAGTGTCACAATGGTCTCCATGATTCCATGGGGCCTTGCAATGCCACAGTGTTCTCCATGGATCCACGGTGCCCTGCAGGATCACAGTGCCCCTTTGGCTGCACGAGGCCCTGTAATGCAACAATGGCCTCTTGGTTCCACACAGCCCTGCTGCTTCACACCGGCCCCTTGGCACCATGCAGCCCAGCAGTGCCACAGTGATGAACTTGGTTCCAAGGGGTTTTGATGGTGTCACAAAGTGTCATTTCACAACTCCTGAAAGTGTCACATTTGTCTCCATGATTCCATGGGGCCCTCAGTATCACAATGGTCTGCACAGAAAGGAAACCACAGAGCCCCAGTGTTTCAGGGGCTGATAAACTGCAGTCAGCAGAGGCCAGGACCAGACAGACCTATCTGTGCTAGCAGCATTTTGTGGGAGAAATCCTTGAGGATAGGAATCTGGGAGGAAAAGTTCCCATTTTGGCCTTGGGTGCTTGTACAGGAGGGATGGTTCTTTTCCTTAGGAAGGAAAGCACTGAGCCCCAGGGTTTGAAGGAAGGTGAGAGCTGGCTCTAAGGAAGACAAGGGCAGCCAGACTTGTTGGTAATGGCAGCTTTTGTATGGGAGCAATCCCTGGATATTGGGAATTTTGGAAGGGGAATCTCATTTTGGCCATGGATTCTTGAATGGGAAGGACAGTCCTTTTCCATTTGAAGGAAATCCCAGAGCCCCAGTGTTTCAGGGCAACATGAGAAGAGACCCTTGACATGCCAAGGGCAGTTGGAGCAGTCAGGCCAATCCAACCTGACCTGTTCCCTGTTCCCTTGGATCCACAGGGCCCTGCAGTGTCACAATGGCTGTGTCATATTGGATCCTTGGTTCCATGAGGCCCAGCTGTGTCACACTGGCCTCTTGTTTCCAAGAGGTTCCACAGTGTCACAGTGGTTCTTTGCTCCCATGTGGCCTTGCAGTGTCACAGGGGTCTCCTTGGTGCCTTGTGCCACCAAAATGAACCCTTGGTTCCATGGGGACTCACAGTGTCACAAGGGTCTCCTTGGTTCCATGAATCCCTTCAGAGCCCCTCGATTCAACGAGGCCTCAAAGTGTCCTCATGGCCTCCAGGATTCCATGAGGCCCCAGTGTCACAATGGACCTTTGGTTCCATGGTGTCCCACACTGTTCCATTAATCCTTACTTCCATGGGGCCCTGCAGTGTCACAATGGACTCCTTGGTTTCGTGGGGCTGCAAAGTGTCACAGTGGCCCCTTGGTTCAGAGACAACTGTGATGCCTTAAGGTTTTAGCCTTGATATTTTTCATATCCTGTACTGCATCAGTGAATATATGTAAACTCCATATAAAGTGCTAATTTATCATTTTCACATTTTGGTCTGGAAAAACAATTCCTCCAGGCATGAAACTCAAGGACACCCTACAGCCTCTGAAAATACAAATAAAAGCAAAGTTGGGGGAGAGAACTGGGGCAATATGGTTTCATTACCAGAAATTGTAATGGGAGGATTAACCCCTGATGTTGAGACAGAACAAGTTATGTATTTTTGTAAATTAAATGGTGACAATCCTTTTTGGATGTAGGCTCTATCCAAGAATTGTGCCCAGACAAAAGTATCAAGGACACAAATGCTTGGCTGCCTTGTCCTCTGGTGATTTTTTTTAGATCATGAGAAGAATGTTTTAATTTGCCAACAGGGTTGAGAGGGCCCAAAAATCTCCCAAGGTAGTGTTTGGAGGCTACAAGAAAATGACCACTATATAGGGAAAAAGGAGCTTTGTGCCCAGAGGAGTGGAGACTGAAGAGAGCAGAGGAGAGCACAGACAGGACACGAGGAGAAAGGAATTTCCATCCCATGGCAGGGCTGGGGCCTCATTGCCTCCTTGTCCCTGCTCAGCAGCCTGGCAGGGGCCGCCCCATGGTGCTGCCCTTGGCATTGCACATCCCCAGAACCCAGTGCCCCGGGAAGAGCCCTGAGCAAGGAGGGAGGGACAGGATCTGCCTTGCCAGGGGCTGGGGCTCAGCCCTTGGCCCTTGGCATTGCTGAGACACATCCAGGTTTGCTCAGCATCACAGACACCTTTCCCTTGTTTGTCCCCTCCTGTCATCACTGTGCCACCAGTGTTCTGCTCTAACTGGAACCTGGGACACTTAGTGGGGTCCCTCAGTGGCATCCATTAAAACTTCAAGAAACTTTGGAGTTTGAATATGACTTTGAGCTCTTGACAAGTTTTCTTTCAGCTCCCTCTCAGGGACTGATGTCCAGGGACTCAGCACTGTTGAAATCTCCAAGCTCTACAGAGACGGGACAACTGTGAGGCATTTTTTTGCAAGATATTATTACATTACCAGTCTTGTAAAGAGTGAAACAAAAGTAATGTAGAAGTAAATGCCAGTCAATCAGAAGCCAACTTGTTTCCTGGTTACAAGAACTTATAAATATTTTTCAGCCTACTGGCTATAGGCAATCTGTGGTGCTAATATTTCTAACACCAATCACCTATTATTTTATCCCGTGTAGTCTTGCCACAATGCATCTTTCACAGTTCTAATTCTCCAAAATATCTGGTCTTTTTGCAAGCCCATCATTTGAGACTTGTTTCTAGTTCAATCTCTCTCTCTTCAATGTCTTTTCTATTCCATGGCCTTTCTAAGTCAGCACACCTTATCTCAGAGTTTGCATACACATGTACAAGACTGTGGGAGCTTTCAGTCACACTTTGAGAATCCTTTACAAATCCATTTCTCACACATATCAATCACACAATGCTGTGATCACCTCTGCTCTAGAGAGAACTGTATTGAAATGCAGCCTTGAAAATAGTAATGGAGATTTCTAAGAAGGTCTTTGACATATTTCTCCATAACTGGAGTTGAAATCCTTCCTGATGAACTGTACCACAACAGAGGGACATCAAGGCAGAACTGTGGTTTGATAGGAAACCTCTCAAGAATTCAGTCATAATCAAACTCCAAAGATTCTGATATCGTTCATGGGTTCCACTGAGGGACACAACTGAGAAAGTGTCCCCAGGTTCCAGCTAGAGCAGGAAATTGGAGGCAGAGATGACAGGTGGTGTGGGAAATGCAGGCATGGAGAGCTCCCAGGGCCTTGTGCATACAGGCTGAGAGATGGAGATGGATCCAAGGTTTGACCTAAGACCTTGAAGAAGAATTGGAGAGTTAGAGCATAAAAATTAAAATCGACATAAAACAAGAATATAAGTCTATAGTTTACATAGAAATATGTTTTAAGCAAACAGAGATATCTATTATGTGAGCAAAGCAGTATGTTAGGTAAGATAGTAAAATATTTTAAAATTTAGGAATGGAATCTATTATAAATTTAGTTAGAAGTTAAAGATGTACAAGTTAAAGTTTGTGATATGTTATATGATTGGTTGAGAAATGACGCATTGTGGCAGAGCCATGGGAAGCAAAGCAATTAATGATTGGTGTAAAAAGATGCTAGCAAACTTGTAGAGGTATTGTATTGGCCAAAAAACTGACATAAGGCATTGTAACTGAGAATTGGGCATCCTCTGATATTATGGCCTTGGATGTGTTACATTTAATATCTCAGCATTCAATGAGATGGATGCAATCAACCCATAAACCACCTTTTACGATGTCTCTCAGTTGCCCTGTCCTTTGTAATATTAATCTCCTGATTGGTATTTTCTAAACATCTGGAATACTCTTTAAAATCAATAGGGATGTAGGCTCACCAGGTCTACCCCATTGAAGTCAATGAGGGTTTAGGGAAACCCGGTCTACCAGTTAAAATCAATGGTGATTTTGCAGACAATTGGAGCTCAAATGGAGAAATATGGGTAAATTACAGAGAAATCATGGGCTGAATTCTGGGAATTTCTGCTCCAGGAAAGTGGTGCTGATGATCTGGAAGTCCTGGATGAATTCCTGAAAGCTAGTCCCGGATCCCTGATCCCACAGCTGCAGCCTGTGCTGGAGCTGTTCCTCCAGGTAAGCCCAAAAATCTCCATTTTCAGCCCAAAATCTGGAAATTCTGAGCCCAAATTTGGGATTTTTAGCACCAAAAAATTTTGGGACATGGGGTCTGTGATTTGAAGTCAATGGATATTGAGGAACACCAGGTCTTCCTCATTGAAATCATTTGGGAATTTTGGGACACCGAGTCTATCCATTAATAGAGCTTGATTGGGAAGGATTACTGGCTTAACTGGGAGTACTGGGAGTGTCTAAGAGGTCCACTGGAGTTCCTGGGCGTACTGGGGCAAAAGTGGCACCACTGGTAGGGATTGGTAGAGATAAATGGGGATAAAGTGGGCCCCATTGAAATCCATCAGAATTTAGGGATATCAGATGTAGCCAATAAAGTCATAGGGAATTTTAGCGACACTAGGTCTACCCAGTCAAAGCAATGAGGATTTTTGGGATGCCAGTTTTAGGGGGCCCAAGAGATTTTAGGTGATCCAGGTGTCCAAGGGGTACCAAGGTGTATCCAGCTGATTTTTGGGGCACCTAGGTGGGTTTTGGTGGTACTCAGGTGTAGCCAGGTGATTTCTGGGGCCTATCCAGGTGATGTTTGTGGCACCCAAGCATCCTGACTCACCCTGATGGGCCTGGAGAGGATGATGGACCTGGTTGTGTCCTCCTGGTCAGCTTGGACACAGATGACCCTTGGCAGTGGGGGGGGGGAGAGGGGGGGTGTCAGGGGCACCCCCAACATTCAGGGGATACCCCCAAACTCCAGGTGAGAGCCCCCGGGGTGGGAGGGAGCCCCAAGTGATCTCAGGAGAGGATGCAGTGCAGGTACACTCAGGTGCTTTGTTCTGTGGGGTTGATGAAGACGGTGTTCTGCACAAGCTCCAGTTCTGGAATGGGCAGGGAGGGTACCCCAAAATCCCAGGGGGGCAGCAGGGTCACCCAAAGTGATGTGCAGAAAAACTGTATAACCCACAAGATAGGTTAGAGGTATGTATTTTATTTAGTACTGAGGTACATGAGGGATAGCTCCTCCAAAAACATGCACAGCTTCAGTGACCTGCGCCTCTCCTTTCATTCTCTACAAACTGGGATTGCACAATACACCTCATACATATTCATTTCCTAACTCTGCCTGTCCCTGCTTTGTATTAATATTAGCTCTAAGCATCTTTGTGACTGCGCACTGCTCCTTGTTGGTCACTCAGGTGGTCATCTAGGGGTCCTTGGGATGAAGTAAACAGTCTTCCTCTCAGCTGAACTTTTCACCTTGCCTTCTTTGCGCAGGAAAATTAGTATTTGATCTCTTTCCAGACCTTGATACCAGTTTTTCTGGCTCAGGGGTCTGAAGAATCCCCCTTATCTCGAAGGGGCCTTGCTCTTTCACACTGTTTGCACATTCTTGCTTCTGTATCTTATCTTGTAGCCTTGCTCTCTTCTCCAGTTCCTTCAAAGACAAAGAATGTGAAGCATTCATAGAATCTTGTCATCCTCCTTCTAGTTAAAGCATCCTCCTGTATTTTTACCCTTAACTCTTTAATTTAAATTTTAATTCCCCCCGTTTCAGTTTCACAACAGCTCCTTGGTTCTATGGCCCTACAGCTTCATCTTTAATTCTTGGTTCCATAGGAGTCCTGTGTATCACAAGCATCCCCCTGATTCCATGAGGCACCAGAGTGTCACAATGGTCTCTTTGGTTCCATGAGGATCCATAGTGTCTCCATGGTGACCTTGGATCTGCTGCTGCCCTTGTCACAACTGACCCATGGTTCCATGAGGTTCTGCAGTGTCACCATGGTCACTGTAAGAGGCTGGATGAGATCCATGTCCCGAGACACCTTGGTATGAGCTGTCAATCAAATGGAGCAAATGCATACGTGCAACACGCTTTTAGAATCACATGTCCACAGAGGGTTATGTGTCATCCCCTGACATCCCCAGCCCTCTCTAAACCCAAATGAGTGTTAAGGAGTCTTTTTCTAGTATGTTTTATGAGAGGCACTGAGAGAAGGTTGAAGAAGCTGTTGCAGGAGTCAGCAGCAAAACTGCAAGTGCCTTGGAGCATCAGTGGCCGCCATGAGTGAGGGCAGGGAGTGCCCAAGGCTCCCCAGGGCCTGGGGAGAGCAGATCCTTGAGGGCAGGATGGCAGGAGCCAAAGGCTGTGAGCAGGGAACTGCAATGCTGAGCAAGGCCTGGGCTGGCTGGAGGAAGCAGAAAGGCCAAGGCTGAGCCCAGGCCTGGGACAGCAGGGCCTGTCCCTCACGGGTGGCTCGGGGCTGTTGCTGGGGCAGTGGGATGGCAGGGGCAGCAAGGACAAATGGCATCAGCCTGTGGGACACTCCACATGCTCATGGAACCAAGGCACAGGGTGACACTGTGGGGCCTCATGGAAACAAGAGGCCATGGTGAGCCTGCAGGGCTGTAACACCCCAGAGCAATGAAATGCTGGGGGTAACCAAAGGTTCCTTTACTCAAGCTTGGTGCACAAGAGCAACCCCAGCCAGATATTTTCAAGAGCTCAAAATGACACAAAATTTTACTTACAAAATATAGAGTATCAAGGAACTTTGGAAAAGGGTTTAATATAGCATCCAAGCCAAAATAAAGGTCTTATCATAACAGTAACTTCATTAACTTTGCCTTTTTAATCTAGAAACCTCTAAATACTTAATTTGATGAGGTAGCCAAACTGTTCCATATAAAGAACATTAGAATTAGAGGAAAGAGAGAGAGACCGAAGGACAGAAGCTCTCTAGAAAGACACACACACATGGCTACCAACTCCTAGGGTTCCAGTGTGGGTGAGACACAGACCCCAGGAGAAGGCAGGGTACGCACCATGGGATGAGCTCCTGCTCTGTGTTTTCTGCCCCTGGCCCTTTGTGGGCCTCCCCCCATGTGGGACTTGGGATGGCTCGGGCAATGAGAGCCTGGGTCAGCACCAGCCCACTGTGGGACTGACTGACAGCTCATCCCGAGGTGTCTGGGGACATGGATCTCATCCAGCCTCTGACAGTGACCATGGTGACACTGTGGAACCTCATGGAACCATGGGTCAGTTGTGACAGGGGCAGCAGCAGATCCAAGGACACCATGGAGACACTATGGATCCTCATGGAACCAAGGGGCCATTGTGACAGTGTGGGAACGTGTCTCCTCACAGAACTCAGGAGTCCATGGTGACTGATAAGGAAGATGCCTTTACAGACAATTCAGTCACTGAACATATGGCTTCACAAGGCTACAGGTGTGGTCAGTGGGGTGTGGTCAGTGGGTGTGGTCATTGGGATGTGGTCAGTGAGGGGTGGTCTCTTGGTGCGGTCTGTGTGGGCAGTGGATGTGGTCATTGGGGGAGGTCAGTGGGTGCAGCCAGTTGCGGTGGTCATTAGGATATGGGCACTGTTTTTTTTGGTATGGATGGAGTCAGTGAGTGTGGTCAGTGTGGGTGTCAGTGATTCTGGTCAGTGCAGGTGGTCAGTGGGGGTATGGTCAGTTTGGGGGTCATTGGGGTGTGGTCAGTTTCTGCAGTCATTAGGTGTGGACTGTGGTTGTGGTCAGTGGGTGTGGTCAGTTGGATGTGGTCAGTAGATGTGGGTAGTGGGGGTGGTCCGTGGCAGAATTTGGTGGGCTGTGGTCAGTGAGTGTGGTGAGTGGGGTGGGGGCATTGGTGTCTTGGCAATAGGTGTGTTCACTGGGTGTGGTCAGTGGTTATGGTCAGTGGGTGTGGTCATTGGACATGGTCAGTGTGGTGTGGTCAGAGGGGGTGGTCATTGGGTTGGTCATTGGGGTTTGGTCAGTGGGTGTGGGGAGTGGATGGGGGTTGTGGGTGTGGTCCCTGGGTGTATCATCAGTTGGGAGGTCTTTTGGGTGTGGTCAAGGGGTGTGGCCAGTGGGGTTTGGTCAAGGGGGAGTGGTCACTGGATGTGGTTATTGGGGTGTGGTCAGTGAGTGTGGACATTGGTTTCTTGATATGGGTGTGGTCAGTGGCTGTGGTCACTGGCTAAGGTCAATGGAGCTGTTCAGTAGGGGTATGGTCAGTTTAGGGGTCATTGGGGTGTGGTCAGTGGGTGTGGTCAGTGGGGTGTGGGCATTGGTTTTTTGGATATGGGTGTGGTCAGTGGGTGTGATCAGTGGTTATGGTTGGGGGCTGTTAGCTGGGGTATGGTCAGCTGGGAGTTCTTTGGGCTGTGGCCAGTGGGTGTGATCACTGTGTGTGGGCAGTGGGTGTGGGCAGTTGGAAGGTCTCTGGGGGTGGTCACTGGTGTGGGCTGTGGTCACTGGTGTGGTCATTTGGGTGTGGTCATTGGGGTGTGATCATTTGGGTAGTCATTGGGTGTGGTCAGTTGGTTGCTGGGGGGTCGTGAGTGGCTTTGGGCAGTGAGAGGGTGGTCAGTGGGTGTGGTAAATGGGGTGGCCAGTGCAGTGTGGTCAGTTGTTGGTGTGGTCAGTGGAGGTGGTCTGTGAGCTGTGAGGAGTGGTGATTGGGGCTGGTCAGTGGCTTTGCTCAGTGGCTGTGTGTAGTGGCTAACAGCTGGCCTTGAGGCCTTACAGTTATAATTAATCCTGACTGTAATTTTATAACTGAAATGTTAGTAATTACTGTCACATGAACATGAAGTTTTGTGTCATCCCTTCTGTCTCCACTGCCATGAGTGATCAGCAATAACCCGACCATGGGGACAGCGGTGGAGATGGAACCCCAGCAGGGGAAGGTGACTGGGAAGAGTTGCCAGCAGCTGAGATCTGTGGAGGTCTGGACCTTGTGAATGGAAAAACCTGCTGGGGATCCTTGAAAACAGAAGACTCTTATAAAAAGAAGAAGCGGCTGGAGATATGGGAACGTGATTTTCCCCAGGAGAAAGAGAAGGGGCTCAGAGCCATGCACTGGACACAGCCATGAGAGCCCAGCAGAGATGCCGTGGGCACCACCCACCAGGGAAGCAGCAAGGAGAGTGAGTGCACCCTTGGGAACGCAGCATGGGAGGAGAGGCAGGAAGTGCAGGAAGCCGAGGGAGGGATGGTTGATATCCAGGACCCCTATCCTTTCCTTGCCACCCTGCTGCATTGACAGCGGAGCTCCCACAGCACTGCTATTGGCATCCCCTGTATCGTGTGTGGGTTTGACCACACTGCGAGTGCCCGAGCTGCTGCCATCACCATTGGGTGAGCAAGTGCAGCCCAGAGAGGACTGAGCCCCGGCCATGGGGGAAGGTGCTTGGCCAAGGCCAAAGGAGGCTCCCTGTGTGCCCTGCTGCCCTCTCCCTGAGCTCCTGAGAGCTCTGCAGCCCCTCCTGCCATCCCATCTGCCCAGGCCAGCACAACAGCCCCGGCCTTGGGGCCCTCCAGAGCTGCTCCTGCTCCAGGCCCAGGGCCCATCCCAAAGCTGGGGCAGCCACAAAGCTGGGCTCATTTCTGCTCATTCCTGCTCTGATGAGGATGGATCCTCAATGATTTAGAGGTTGCTGAAGAATTTTACTACTCCAGAAGCCTCTTTTTTATGGAGTTCAGAACTTCAGACACAAAAGTTCATAAACATTTGTTCAAAACAAATAAAGAAAAAAAGTATAAGTGAATAAGTGGGAATAAGTGAAGTTATCAAATCCTCTGTTATTAATTAGATGCGTTTCAGAACTGTATTCCAAGAGAATATACCATATTGACAACAATGCAGAGAGAAGTATTTTGTCCTGTTAGGTTTACTTTTCCTGTTTCTAGGTTGACATCAGCAATGTCCAATTAATATTGACCCCCAGAACCGTCTAGTGCAGTCTGAAGAGATATGAAAATCAAGAACCTTCATGGCTGACAATCAGTCACGCTTTGTCCCCACACCCTTCCTACCATTTCCGTCATCCAGCTCCAGTGATTCCTATGGATCAGGAATGGTGTGTCCAGCAGGAGCAGGGCAGTAATCCTTCCCCTTTGTTTGGCATTGCTTAGGCAGTACCCTGAGTGCTGTGTCCAGTTCTGGGCCCCCCAATTTAGGGAGGACATGGAGGAGCTGGAGTGTGTCCAGAGAAGGCGACAAGGCTGGTGCGGGGTCTTGAACACAGCTCCTCTTAGGAGTGGCTGATGGAGCTGAGGATGTTTATCCTGGAGAAGAAGAGGCTCAAGGGAGACCTCATCACTCTCTACAAATCCCTGACAGAAGGGAGCAGCCAGGTGGGGGTCCGGCTCTTCTCCCAGGGAGCAAAGACATGAGAAGAGGATGCAGCCTTAAAGCTGCACTAAGGGAGATTTAAGCTGGACATTAGGAAATATTCTTCACAACATTGGTGATTGGAAGGTCATTGGAATGGGCTGTGGAGAGGTAGGTGCGTCACCATTCCTAGAAGAGTTTCAGGAAAGACTGGATGTGGCACTGAGTGCCATGGTCTGGGTGACAAGGTGGTGTTGGGTCACAGGTTGGACTTGATGCTCTCTAAGGTCTTTTCCAGCCCTGGTGATTCTGGGATGATTGTGACACTGCAGGGCCCTGGGGAAGCAAGGGGCCACTGTGACACTGTGGGGCCTGGTGGAACGGAGAGGACCGGAGTGACACTGTGTACGACATGACACCATAGAGCCAAGGGGCCATTGTGACACTGTGGGGATAAATGGAATCAAGGAGTCCATGGTGACAGTCTGGGTCCTCGTGGAACCACAGAGGTCACTGTGACACTGCAGGGCCTTGTGGAACCATGCAGAGCATTGTGACAGAGCAGGGCCTCGTGTAATGATGGGGCCATTGTGACACTGCAGGGCCCCCTGGAACCAAGGGGCCAGGTCTGCTCGACAGGGACTCTTAGAATGAAGGAAACATGTATGACATTGTGGTGCCTCTTGAGACCAAGAGGCAATTGTGACACTGGGAGGCCTCATGGAATCATGGAGACAATTGTGAGACTTCAGGGACTCATAGAACTGCGGTGGCACCAAGTTTTTCTGGCAGTGTTCATTTGCAAGAGAGTAGGAGGGATCTGCAGAGGGACCTGGACAGGCTGCATCCAGGGCCCAAATCCAACTAGGTGACATTTAACGAGACCAAGAATGGGGACCTGCTCTTTGACCACAACAACCTCTGCAGTGCTACAAGCTGGGGACAGAGTGGTTGGAAATGGTCCAGGCAGAAAGGGACCTGGGGGCAGTGATGGACAGCAGAGTGGACATGAGCCAGCAGTGTGCCCAGGTGGCCAAGAAGGCCATTGGCACCTGGGCCTGGATCAGGAATGGTGTGGCCAGCAGGAGCAGGGCAGTGATTCTTCCCCTGTGCTCTGCACAGCACCTTGAGTGCTGTGTCCAGTTCTGGGCCCCCCAATTTAAGAAGGACATGGAGGGGCTGGAGTGTGTCCAGCGAAGAGCAACAAGGCTGGTGAGGGGTCTAGAATACAAGTCCTGTGAGGAGGGGCTGGGAGAACTGGGATTGTTTATCCTGGACAAAAGGAAGCTCAGGGAGACAAGGCAGTGTCAGGGCACAGGTTGGACTTGATGGTCTCCAAGGCCTTTTCCAGCCTTCCTCGTTCTGTGATTCTCTGAAACCACCCCTTGAGCAGTTCAGGATGAGCCCTGGGCCTCCTCCTCAGAAGGTGCAGCAGCCCAGGTCCCTCAGCTTCTCCTCACAGCCCCCAAAGCCCATCCTGTCAGTCCTGCAGAGCCTCTCCAGCCCCTCCTCATTGCCCACAACAGGGAGCCCCACAGCCAGACACACCAGCCCAGATGTGCCCCCCTGGCCTGTGGTGCCTCTGGCAAGGGAGCGGCACCAGGCACTGCAAGACCCTGCAGACCATTCCTGAAGCACTTGGAGGATGATCCTGCACCCCAAGGGACGTTCCCATGGTGCCAGCTCAGGAAGTGAAATGGGGAGTGGGGACAGAGAGGAAAGGGATGGGTGGTTTGCAGGGGAGGTTACAGGGAAGCGCAACAGGAAGAAATCGGGATCAGGAAAGAGTAAAGAAAGCAAAGATGAAGCAAAGGAAATGCTCAGAGCAGTGTGGGGGTGGCTGCCAGGCAGCCCTGGCTCTGAGCAGCAATGTCTGCAATGGGACAGGAAAGTCACAGCTCATGGGAACAAACTTTCTGTCTGACTTCAGAGGCCACGACAAACCTGAGTGGTTTCCCTCTGGTCCCGCAGGCCTTGCTGGCCCCAGGGGCTGATGGCATTTGTGCTCCCTCAGGTCCCTCTGCCCACAGCAGCACCATGGCGGTGCTGACGCCTGCTCTGTGCAATGCAAACAGGGGCTCCTGAGGCAGTGCTGCCGTGTGTGTGCCTGCAAGGATGGGGCACCTGTGTGAGCTGGGGGAGAGGCCAGGGCTGCAGAGGGGGGATGTTGTTGGCAGGTGCACGAGGACGCTCTGGGACGCTGCCCTGGGGTGTCCAGCGCACTGGGGATGGATCAGCCCCTGCTCTGCTGCTCCTTGCCAGGCTCTCCCCTTGCAGGGACCTTGCAGAGCACCAGCCATGCTGTTTGGGCCCAGCCTGCCCACGGCCAGCCTGGGGCTGCTCCCGGGGCTTTTCTGTGCTCAGCGTTGGCCTGGCCAGGTGTTCTGGAGAGAGCCTGGGCAAGGAGCCTCCAGCCCCCAGGCCCTGCCCTGAGGTGTCAGCGCTGCCCCAGCAGTGCCCATGGCCTATCCCTGCTGCAGCCCTGGCACTGCCACCCCCAGGGCTGTGCCCGGCCCCGAGAGCACTCAGGCCCTGCAGCAACACCAGGGGCAGGAGGGCAGCGGGGCAGTGGCACGGGAGCAGCACTGGCAACACCAAGTGCTGCTGCTGCTGCTGCTGGGCACAGCTGCTGTGCCAGCACTGATCTGCCCCAGCTCTGCACACAGACATTGCTGCTGCAGCTCCAGGGAAGGGAACAAAATGGGCATCTATGGAGGAAACTTTGCTGCTAGAGAGATCCTTTAGTTCATTAGAGACACTTAGAGCACAGCTACTCACTGACACACTCTGTGGCCACTGTGAAGGTGGAGAGAAACAAAATTATAACCTGCACAATCTACAAATTTCCTTTGTGGACAATAGAAAAAAACAAAGGAAGAAAATTCCACAACCAAACTAACAAGAAGTATTCAAAATTACTTTTATTACAAGTGATTTGTGAAAATTGGCCCCCCGTTCAATGTTTATGAAATCCTCGTGCCAGCAATCTCCACACTGCAGCTTTGAGCTCCTGGTTCCTCAAGCTGTAGATGAAGGGGTTCAGGGCTGGAGGCACCACTGAGTACAGAACTGACAGGGACAAGTCCAGGGTTGGGGAGGAAATGGAAGGGGACTTCAAGTAGGCAAAAAACCCAGTGCTGAGGAAAAGAGAGGCCACGGCCAGGTGAGGGAGGCAGGTGGAAAAGGCTTTGTGCCGTCCCTGCTCAGAGGGGATTCTCAGCACAGCCCTGAAGATCTGCACATAGGAGAAAACAATGAACAAAAAACAACTAAAATACAGAAATGCACTTAGCACAATGATCCCAAGTTCCCTGAGGTAGGATTTGGAGCAGGAGAGCTTGAGGATCTGTGGGATTTCACAGAAGAACTGGCCCAGGGCATTGCCATGGCACAGCGGCAGGGAAAATGTATTGGCTGTGTGCAGCAGAGCATTGAGAAAGGCACTGGCCCAGGCAGCTGCTGCCATGTGGGCACAAGCTCTGCTGCCCAGGAGGGTCCCGTAGTGCAGGGGTTTGCAGATGGACACGTAGCGGTCGTAGCTCATGATGGTCAGGAGGGACAGCTCTGCTGACAAGTAGAACACAAAGAAAAAGAGCTGAGCAGCACATGCAGAGTAGGAGATGTTGTTGGTGTCCCAGAGGGAATTGTGCATGGCTTTGGGGACAGTGGTGCAGATGGAGCCCAGGTCAGTGAGGGCCAGGTTGAGCAGGAAGAAGAACATGGGGGTGTGCAGGTGGTGGCCGCAGGCTACGGCGCTGATGATGAGGCCGTTGGCCAGGAGGGCAGCCAGGGAGATGCCCAGGAAGAGGCAGAAGTGCAGGAGCTGCAGCTGCCGCGTGTCTGCCAATGCCAGCAGGAGGAAGTGCCTGATGGAGCTGCTGTTGGACATTTGGCCCCTCTTGGCATGAAAATCTTTTACAGGACAAGAAGTAAGAGATAAGTTAGGTGGGACTTGTATAACACAAAATCAAAGCCATTTCCAAAATCAAAGACATTCCTGCTTTCAAATAGAAAACTCTTTCTCTTTCAGGAAATGCTCCCTCAGGGCTGAGTGGGAGGTGTGTTTGGTGGAGACCACAGCTGCAGTGATGGGAAGGACATCATCTCAGGTCCTCATGTCAATTCAGGTCTACTCTGCACGGGTGGGAGGGGACAGGGACCAGACCTACTGTTCAATATTTTCTGTGGAAATCCTTTCCTATGAACAGGAACCCCTCATCATCTTCACTCCTGCTGTGTAGGAATGGGAATGGTAAAACCTGTCAACATTTTCTACATTTTTTTAAAAGGTACTGTTCATTTTTCTTGCTGACTTCTTTTAGGTGTCAGAAACCCTCAGCATTTCTGCTGCTGGCAGGGATAACAGAGCACCTTCTGTGGGGCAAAGTGATGAGAGGAGAGGGAACTGGGCCCGGGGCTGCAGAGCTGCCCCACGGCTCTGCTGCAGCTCTGCCTGCACAGGAGGGGCTTCACGCCTTGGAGCCCCAGCCCTGAGGGCAGAGGCTTGGCTGGGGGACAGGAGGGAGGGGGCTTCTTCAGACCGAGGGGCTGCACTGGGTGAGGGGTTTCCTATGGAGATCTCTAAACTTTCCCTGCCACAACATTTTTGGTTTTTGTTTTCTCTCCTTCCCTGAACTTCTCTCTGCTTCCTGGAGATTTTCCTCCTGGAGTTGTTTCCCTCTGCCAGCACTCACACACCCCAAATCTCTGTGCACTCTCCTTGGCCCTACAGAACCCTGCCTGTTTGCAGGGCACTGGCTGGGGGCAGGTTCTGTTTGCAGGAAGGGGAAAGGACAGGTCAGACTGAGCCTGATGGGTCCAGCACAGGGGATGCTGGTGCTGTCCAAGGGCAGAGTGGCTGAAACCTCTTTAGAAAACTACCATTGACTTACAGAGCACCCAGGGCTACAATTCAGGTCTCTCAGATACAAAATTAATAATTTTATAATATTTTATCTTTTCCATTTCACGGGAGAAGGAATTTGGAAACAAACTCAGGAAATTCCCCATCTTTATAGAGATCTTCTTGAAAATATCCTGGAAGTGAGCTGAAGCTCTTGGCTTCTTCTCCTCTACAGCGGACATACTCTGAGTTGTACTTACAGATTTGTTTTCAGTGGGATGTTCCAGCTTTAGGAGATCCCTGCAGGAGCTGCAGCGGCATTGTCCTGCAGCCAGAGGCTTCCTGTGTCCAGGGCTGGGAGTGACTCTGCCCCAGTCACTTGGGAGCATCTTCCCAGCCCTGACTGATTGAAGCTCTCTGTGCCTCTGTGCTGTGCCCAGGGTGGCTGCAGGCAGTGCCCTCAGCCCTGCTGGGCTGGGAGAAGAGCTGCTCCTTAGCCGAAATGTCACTTTGAAGCTCTTCTTGGTTTCCATGGGCTCCTTCTGTGCCAGGAGCATGGCTCATCTCAGCAGAACAGACACAGCACAAGGACTTTAATGACCCTCTCAGGGCTTTGGTGTTGTTTACATCAGACATTACACCCTGAAAGAGTGTTCAAAAAACTTCTCAAGAACTGAGAATGAGATTTAAAGTTCAAAGTTTTCTAAAGTTGTAATGGGTCCCACTGAGGGCCACAACTGAGAAAGTGTCCCTAGGTTCCAGTTAGAGCAGAATATTGGTGACACTGAAGACAGGTGGGGACAAACAAGGGAAAGGTGTCTCCAACGCTGCACAAACCTGGATGTGTTTCATGAATGCAAAGGGCCAAACCCCATGAAACAAAGGGGCCATTCTGGTTGTGCCAGGCCTCATGGAACCAAGGGGTCACTTGTGCCTGCTTGGGCTTCATGGAAACAAAGTTCCATTGTGACATTGTGGAGTGTCATGGAACAACAGAGATTATTGTGACTCTTTGGGACCCGCTGGATCCTAGGGGCTGTTGTGGCACTGCAGGGCCCCGTTCAACCAAGGGGCCATTTTAGCACAGCAGGGCCTGATGGAATCAAGGGGAGCACAGTGACAGTGTGGAGCTCCATGGAACAAAGGGGCCATTCTGACACCGTGGAACCAAGGAGACCTTTGTTACAGCTCAGGGCCTCATGGAACCATGGAGGCCATTGTGACACTGCAGAGCCCAGTGGAACCATGGAGACCATGATGACACTTGAAGGCCACGTGGAACTAAAGGACCATTGTGGCACTGCAGGGCCTCATGGAACCAAGGGCACAAGAGTGACAGTGTGAGCTCCAAGGGACCAAGGGGACATTCTCACACTGCAGAACCAAGGAGAGCATTGTGACACTGTGGAGCATCAGGGAGCCGAGGGTCCAGTGTGACACAGCAGGGCCTCATGAATCCATGGAGGCCATTTTTACAATTTGAGGTTTTGTGAAGCCAAAGGGCCGTTGTGCCATTTTAGGGCATTTTGGAACCAAGGGCACCATATTGACACTGTGGGCATCAATGGAACCAAGTGGCCATTGTGACACTGTGGGATATCATGGAATCATCAATGGTCTGTTTTGACATTGAAGGGCCTTCTGGAACTATGGAGTCTATTGTGACACTATAGGTGATGCCTGTTGGGTAGTGCAAAGCCTCCCAGAGTCTTCAACTAAGATGAAACATGGTCATGAGTTTTTCAGACAGATATAAGTTTTGACACATTGAAATATCAGAGGTTATTCCTCCAATTGCAACTTCAGTAATGAAGCTGTTAGAAAAGGCCAGGAGACAAGCTCCTTTTTAAAGGTCTTTTTTAAAGGTCAGCTCTGGGTGGGGAGCCTGAGGGGTCACACACACCTCTGCTGCACCTGCTGGACAATGCTGAGGAGGCAAATGCACAGCTCTGTCTCTTGGCAGAGCTGGGGCTTCCGTCCTCGCAAGAGTCCCTAGGAAGACACCTGTGGGATGGTGGTCTAGGGGTGTTATTCTGGATGGGTGCTGTTAAAGTTATGTGACAAGGTGGAAACCAGCTCTGCTTGATGATTTGATGTTCTTTACTGTTTTGCTGGCTCAGGAATGTTATTTTCAGTCTTTAGTTTTACACCAGCTCATTGTCTTTGGGGGTCTTTTGTTCTGCAGGATGCTGGATGTCTCTAATTTGCATATAACCTTGGGCGCACAGTCTCTTGGGAGCAGTGAACTGATACCGGATGGAATGGGGCACAGGTACAGAGCAGGTGATGGGAAGGGATACAAATACAGGATCAGCAGAACACGTCTGAACTTACCAAGGGATATTAACACTTAACAATGACAACAAAAGGTAAGATTTAGCATTTTACAACTTAATATTCAATAGCAAGCTAACACTTTAATTAAGAGCTTATTAACACTTGATATTCAAAAGTAAACTGACACCTTAATCAAGAGTTCATGACATTGGGGTTTTAGTCTTTACAAAGCTATATTCCCCCAGTTTGCTCCCCCCCACAATTCCTTTTTGTTTTTACTTTTCAGAGTCTGAGGCTCTAGTGTGTTCTTGATTTTCAGAGGAAATGTTTAGTCTGACCAAAATGTGAAGACCTTTAACTAACGCTTTGTGTGGAGTTCAGAGGAATGCCCAAATTCAGTAGAGGACCTGAAAAATATAAAGGCTAAAATCTTAAGGCATCACAGGCCTCACTGAACCAAGGGGCCACTGTGAAACTTGGCAGCCTGATGGAACCAAGGAGTCCATTGTGACACTGCAAGGCCTCATGGAAGCAAGGAACCAATGTGACACTATGGGGTCTTGTCGTGCTAAGAAGTGATTGTGTCACTTCGTGGAACCATGGAACCAAGGAGTCCATTGTGACACTACAGGGCCCCATGGAACTAAGGATTCATGGAACAGTGTAGGAACCTGTGGAACCCAAGGTCCATTTAACATTGAGGGGCCTCATGGAATCCTGGAGCCATGAGGACACTTTGAGGCCTCGTTGAATCAAGGGGCTCCTCATGACCTCATGGAACCAAGGAGACCATTGTGACACTGTGAGTCCTCATGGAACCAAGGGGCCATTGGGATCCTGCAGTATCAGTGAGAACCCTGTGACACTACAAGGCCTCATGGAAACAAGGGACCAGTGTGACACAACCACTGTGACACTGCAGGGCCCCCATGGATCCAAGGGAACAGGGAACAGGTCTGGTTGGATTGGCCTGACTGGTCCAACTGCCCTTGGCTTGTCAAGGGTCACTTTTCATGTGCCCTTGCTATAATGAGGCACTGACCTTTCCTTCAAATGGAAAAGAACTGTCCTTATCCTCCAGGTACCCATTACTGAAACAGGATTCCCCTTCAAAAATTTGCAATATCCAGGGATTGCTCCTAGACAAAAGTTGCCATAACCAACAAGCCTGGCTGGCCTTGACTTCCTGAGGGTTGGCTCTCACCTGCCTTCAAGCACTGGGGCTCAGTGCTTGCCTTCCTATGGGAAAGAGCTGTCCCTCTTGTACAACCAGGGAAAAAACTGGCATTTCTCCTCCAAAATTCCCTGTTTGCAAGGGTTTCTCTGAGACCAAAGCTGCCAGGACATACTTCTCTGCCTGGCCTTGATCTGTGGTGGTCACCTCTAATCTGACCTGAGACACTGGGGTTCCACTGGACCAGATTGGTCCATCCAACCTGGCCTTGGACACCTCCAGAAGTGGGGAGTCTGCAGCCTCTCTGGGTAACCTGTGCCAGGGCCTCACCACCCTCACTGGGAAGATTTCTTCCCAATAGCCCATCTAAACCTGCACTCCTTCACCTCATGGCCGTTCCCCCTTGGCCTGTCACTCCAGGCCTTTGTCCAGAGTCCCTCTCCAACTCTCTCAAAGCCCCTTTAGGTCTGGAATGGGCTCTAATGTCTCCCTGAGCCTTCTTGTGCACAGGCTGAACAGCTCCAGCTCTCTCAGCCTGGCTGCAGAGCAGAGGGGTTCCAGCCCTGCAAATGTCCATTGTGACACTGCAGGGCTTCATGGAACCCAGGGTGCATTGTCCCACTGGGGAACCAAGGAGACCCTTGTGACACTGGGGTGCCCCATGGAAACAAGGGGCCATTGTGACACAGCAGAGCCCCATGGAACCCAGGAGAGTATTGTGACAGTGGGAAAACAAGGAGAGAACCTCAAGTGCTGTGTCCACTTTTAGGACCCCCAATTTTGGATGGACATGGAGGGGCTGGAGTGTGCCCAGAGAAGGGTGACAAGGGTGATGAGGGGTCTGGAACACAAGTCCTGTGAGGAGCAGTTGAGGGAGCTGGGGTCATTTATCCTGGAGTAGAGGAGGTTCAGGGGAGACCTCATCACTCTCTACAACATGACAGGAGGGAACAGCCAGGTGGGTGTCAGGCTGTTTTCCCAGGGAACAGAGACAGGAGCAGATGATGTAATCTTAAAGCTGCACAAAGGGTGATTTAGGCTGGACATTAGGAAATGTTCTTCACAAAAAGGGTGATTGGAAGGGCATTGGAAATGGCTGCCCATGGAGGTGGGTGAGTCACCATCCCTGGAAGTGTTTAAGGAAAGACTGGATGTGGCACTGAGTGCCATGGTCTGGGTGACAAGATGGTGTTGGGTCACAGGTTGGAGTTGATGCTCTCAAAGGTCTTCTCCAGCCTGGGTGATTCTGGGATGATTGTGACACTTCAGGGCCCTGGGGAAGCAAGGGGCCACTGTGACACTGCGGGGCCTGGTGGAACGGAGAGGACCGGAGTGACACTGTGGACGACATGGCACCATAGAGCCAAGGGGCCATTGTGACACTGTGGGGATAAATGGAAGGAAGGAGTCCATGGTGACAGTCTGGGTCCTCGTGGAACCACAGAGGTCACTGTGACACTGCAGGGCCTTGTGGAACCAAGGGGCCATTGTGGCACTGTGGAACCAAGGAGAGCCTTGTGAGAGCCTGGGGCCCAATGGAACCAAGGGGCCATTGTTCCATGGCAAGGACTCTTGGAACTAAGGGAACAACTGTGACACTGTGGAGCCCCATGGAACCAAGGGTCCCTTGTGACACTGCAGGATCTTGTGTAAGCAGGGCTCCATTGTGACACTGCAGCACCCAGGAATTCATGGTGGCACTCGGAGGCCTCATGGAGCCAAGAGGTCACTGTGACACTGCAGGGCCTTGTGGAACCATGCAGAGCATTGTGACAGAGCAGGACCTTGTAATGATGGGGGCCATTGTGACACTGCAGGGCCCCCTGGAACCAAGGGGCCAGTGCTGCTCCTCAGGGACTCATGGAATGAAGGAAACATATTTGACACCGTGGTGCTCTCAGGGACTTAGAGGCCATTGTGACACTGTGGAACCAAATAGAGCATTGCTGCACTGTGAGACCTCATGCGAGCAAAGCACCATTTTGACACAGCAGGGCCCAAGGATCCAAGGGACTTTGTGACACCAAGGGGTCCTATGGAACCAAAGGCACATTTTGACACTGGGAAGCTCCGTGGAATCATCGACACCAATGTGACACTCCAGGGCCTCATGGAATCTTGGTGACACCAAGCTGGGTGTGAATGTGGATGTGCTGGAGGGTAGGAAGGCACTGCAGGGGGACTTGGACAGGCTGGATCCAGTGCCCAAATCCAACAAGGTGAGGTTTAACAAGACCAAGTGCTGGGTCCTGCGCTTTGACCACAAGAACCCCTGCAGTGCTCCAGGCTGGGGACAGAGTGGCTGGACAGGGGCCAGGCAGAAAAGGACCTGGCGGCACTGATGGACAACAGGGTGGACATGTGTGGAGGAGTTTTTGGCCAGTGAGGCCGCAGAGAGTTTGCTTTGCAGTGTTGGGTAAATTGGGCTGTTTTAGTGCTAGCAAAGGCATGCTGACCTTGGACTGAGAATAAGAGATAAACAGGTGGCAAGAGTGAGAAAGCAAGCCAGGATGTGCTAATCACAAGAGCAAGAAAGTAGAACATAAACATAAAATGCTGTAACCAATTAGTAGGGTAGTTGCAGGGTATGAACAGTTATTTGTAGCCAATAAATATGAGTATTAGGCATGTGAGCACATGCACTTATGTCAGAACTTTATAAAAGACAACGGCTTGTATAATAAAGTGGAGCATTCACCATAACTCTATGAGTGTTGCGGTTCTGGCTCTGGTCGCTCCTCGTAACAAGTGGCCCCTGAACAGGGACCTTCGATTCGACCCATTGTGGGAGGTAAGTGAGCAGGCAAGCTCCAAGAAGCAGTGCTCGGAGGGCAAATGACCACTGTACGCAGGCATACGCAGTGGCTCCGTGCCTGGGCTGACCCTATAGAGGAGAGCTCGCTGTCCTGATTGATTAATTACATTCTTCCCCTGACGAATTCCTCCATAACAAGTGGCGACCGAACAGGGACGCAGCGTGGTGGGACGCGGTTTTTGCTATCAATGCATAGGCGTTGATGCGAACTGGCTAATCGTGCCACGGCGTGTGGTGAGGCAAAGCAGAAAGAGGAGCGAGGGACCGTCCCTAGAGGAGGTAGGAAGAATCGAGCGCTCTCTTCCCGGTCCTGATTAAAGACAAGCATGGAAAGTGAATGTGCTGCTGTGGTGAAGCTACTGCTTAGTATACTTGCTAAGCGAGAGGAATCAGTAGCGGAGAAGACCCTCACCAAATTATTGAAGTGGGCACGAGAACACGGGTTTCTCGCTAGCCCGCCGCTTGTGTTTCAAGCAGAGGCTTGGCGTGCTCTCAGTGATCACATGCAGGACATGACAATCATGAGCAATGATAGAGAAATTAAAGACTTCCCTACCACCTGGTGCACGGTTATTAACACCTTAAATGAAATGAAAGTGGAGGTAAAGATAGTTGTTGCTGCTGTTGAGTCTCCTGCCCCACCGGGGGGAGCAGCGAAACCCCGATTGCCAGTTTAAGGGCTCGGACTTTTAAACGCCTTTTTGGGACAACATGAGCAGCTCATCCCGAGGTGTCTCGGGACATGGATCTCATCCAGCCTCTGACAGCGACCATGGTGACACTGCAGAACCTCATGGAACCATGGGTCAGTTGTGACAAGGACAGCAGCAGATCCAAGGACACCATGGAGACGCGATGGATTCTCATGGAACCAAAGAAACCATTGTGACACTCTGGTACCTCATGGAATCAAGGGGACCCTTGTGAAACTCTTGACCCCTATGGAACCAGGGGTCAAGGATGAAGCTGTGGGGCTCCATAGAACCAAGGAGCCATTGTGACACTGAAACAGGGGGAATTAAAATAAACATTTCATGGTAAAAATACAGGAGGATGCTTTGACTTGAAAGAGGCTAACAAGATTCTATGAACACTTCACATTCTCTGTCTTTGCAGGAACAGGAGAAGAGAGCAAGGCTACAAGTTAAGACAGAGGAGCAAGAATGTGCAAACAAGGTGGAAGATCGAGTTGCCTTCCAGATAAGTGAGACCTTAGACCTTAGAGCCTTAGACCCCTGAGCCAGCAAAGACTGGTACCAAGGTCTGGAAAGACCCCAAAGACTAATACACACACGCACAAAGAAGGGTTTACTTCATCCTAAGGACCCCCAGACGACCACCAGAGCGACCAACAAGGAGCAGTGGGCAGTTGCAAAGAGGTGTGGAGCTAATATTAATACAAAGCAGGGACAGGTGGAGTTATGAATTGAATGTGTATTGGGTGTACTCTGCAGTCCTAATGTGTAGAGAACAAAAAGAGAGGCACAGGTCACTGAAGGTGTGCGCGTTTTTGGAGCAGCTATCCCACATGCACCTCAGCACTATATAAAATACATACCTAGAACTTCCTTTGTGGGTTATAGAGGTTTTACGCACATGAATTTGGTTGACCTCGCTTCCCCCCTGAGATTTTGGGGTGCCCCCTTTGCCCCTGTGAGAGCTGGAGCTGGTGCAGAACGCCGTCTTCACCGGCTCCACAGACCAAAGCACCTGAGTGTACCTGCACTGCATCCTCTCCCGAGGTAACTCGGGGCTCCCTCCCACCCCAGAGGCCTTCACCTGGAGTTTGGGGGGACCCCCTGAATGTTAGGGTGCCCTCTGACAGGCCCCCAACACCAAGGGTCATCTCTGTCCACATCAGCTGCCACAATGCAGTGGTGGCTGTGATCTTTTCCCAGCCCATCAAGGTGAATCGGGACACCTAGGGGCATCAAAAATCTCCTGGATCCCCCCAAAAATCACCTGGATACATCTGGGTACCCCTTGGACACCTGGATCGCAGAAAAACCCTGGGGCCTCCTAAAACAGGTATCCCAAAATCCTCATTGCTTTTTCAGGGTAGACCTGCTTTCTCTACATTCCCATTGACTTCAACGTGGTAGACCAGGTGTCCTGACAGTCCTTTATTTCAGTGGGGTAGACCTGATGTTGTTCAATCTTCATTCACCTCAAATGGCAGACTTGATGTCCCAAAATATTTGCTGCTAAAAACCCCAATTTTCTGATAGCAATTCCCACACTTTAGGCTGAAAATGGAAATTTTCCCACTTACCTGGAGGAACAGCTCCAGCATGAGCCACAGGTGTGGCATCAGGCATTTGGGACTGGCTTCCAGGAATTCATCCACAACTTCCAAAGCATCAGCACTGTCAACCTGGAGCAGAAATTCACAGAATTCAGCCCAAGATGTCTCCCAAATTTACCCAAATTTACCCATTTTAGCACCAAGTTTTGGCAAAATCCCCTTTGACTTCAATGGATAGACCTGGTGTCCCTAAATCCCATTGACTTGAATTGGGTACATTTGGTGTCCCTAAATCCCTATTGATTTTAATGGGGTAGATTTGGTGTCTTGAAATCCTTATTGATTTCAATCGGCACATCTGATGGACAAATAATCCCTACCAGGAGATGATTACTGTAAATGATGGGGCAAGAGAGAGACATTGCAAAACATGGTTTATTGCCTCGTGGCAGCAGTCTCAAAGAAGGCTGAGACATAAAAAGTCTTAGCTCCAATGCCATAATATCAGGAGCTGCTTCATTCTTAGTTATAATGACTTATGTAAGCTTTTAGCCAATCCAATACTTCTAGGAACTTTGCTACTGTCTTTTTACACCAGTCATTATTTGCTTTGCTTCCCATGGCTCTGCTGCAACGCATCATTTTTCAACCAATCATATAACACTTCACACACTTATACTGATACATCTTAAACTTCTAGCTACCTTTATTACAGCTTCTACTGCTAAACTTGAAAATCTTTTAAGATCTCACTTAACATAATGCTTTGCTTACATAATACATATCTGTTTGCTTAAAACATATTTCTGCTTAAATTGCAAACTTATATTCTTGATTTATGTCTATTTTACTTTCAGCACTCTAGTACTTCAAGCTTACTCCAAGGTCTTAGGTCAAACCTTGGATCCATCTCTATCTCTCAGCCTGTATGAACAAGGCCCTGAGAGCTCTCCATGCCTGCATTTCCCACACAACTTGACATCTCTGCATCCAATTTCCACCTCTAGCTGGAACCTGAAGACACTTTCTCAGTTGTGTCCCTCAGTGGGACCCATGAACAGTATCAGAGACTTTGGAGTTTGATTATGACTGAATTCTTGAGAGGTTTCCTATCAAAGCACGGTTCTGCCTTGAATTCCCTCTGGTCTACTGCAATTGATTAGGAAGGTTTTCAACTCCAGTTATGGAGAAATGTGTCAAAGAGCTTCTTAGAAATCTCCATTCCTATTTAAAAGTGTGTATTTTATTACTGTTCTCTCTAGAGCAGACGTCATTGCAGCATTGTGTGATTGATATTTGTGAGAAATGGATTTGTAAAGGAATGGACATGGAATGGGTGGGGATGGTTTGGCCTCCTGGGGGCCACCTGCACAGTCCAGCTGATCCTGGCATGTCATGGGCTGCCTCTCATCAGCCCCTGGAACACTGGGGCTCTGGGCTTTCCTTCCTGTGGAGCAGAACCATCCCTTTTTCCAGGTGCCCAGGGCTGGAATTGTCAATCCCCATGAAAAGTTCTTCATATACAAGGGTTGTTCCCAGCCAAAATCTGCCAGGACAGACAGCTCAGGCTAGCCCAGGCCTCCTGAGGGCTGTCTCTCATCTACCACCACACACTGGGACTCAGTGCTTTGCTTCCAGTGGAAAAGAACTGCCCTCCTTACCAAGCTGCCAATGCCAAATCTGGGATTCTACGGCCACAATTGCATCTGTCCAAGAACTGGGCCCAGACAAAAGTAGCTGGGACAGACAGGTCTGGATTCCTTGTTCTCTGGTGATTTCCTTAGACTATGAGCAGAATCTTTTCATTTGCCAACAACGTGGAGAGGGCCCAGAGATCAGTAGGCAGCAACTGACAGAATGAGAGGACACAGCCTCAAATTGTTTAAAGGGAACAATTGGCTGGATACTAGGAAAAGAGTTTTTCACGGAAAGAGCGATAAAAGTACTGGAATGGTCTGCCTGGAGAGGTGGTGGAGTCAACACCCATGGATGTGTTAAGAAAAAAGTCTGAATATGGAACTTGTGACTATGGTCAAGTTGAGGTGTTAGGGCATGGGTTGGATTTGATGTTCTTGAAGGTCTCTTCCAACCCACTCATTCTGTGAGTTTTGTGAATTCTAAGAATTCTGTGAATCTCCCAAGTTTGGGTTTGGAGGCTGCAAGAACATGACCAATGTATAAGGACAAAGGAGCTCTGTGTTCAGTGGAGTGGAGAATGAGGACAGAAGAGAGCCCAGGGAGGGAGAGAAGGGAGGTTTCATAGATAGGGGATCCTTTGGACATAGTTGAAAACAGCCTGAGAAAAAAAAAAGAATTGATGCCAAGAGCAGCTGGAATGGTCCAGACTGGACCCAAGGTTAAAGAAATTTCACTCGCAGGGCAGGGCTGTAGTGAAACCTGGCATCCAGAAGGAGTCTGGAGCAGCCCAAGGCTTTGTGTGGGCAGGCAGAGGCAGGCAGGACGCAGAGCTGTCAGCAAAGGAAGGGGCCAGCCAGGTGGGGCAGCCGGGGGATGAGGACAGCCTGCAGGGACAGAGGGGCAGGGCATGGACACCGTAGGACAGCCTGGGCTGCAGAGGGCACAGGGATGGGCAGCAGCTGAAAGGCCCTGCCAGAGCCAAGTGCTGCAGCACTTTGGCCATGGCTGCTGGCCCTGGGCCCTTGGCCAGCAGGGGACAAGTGAGCCTTGCTGTGCTGGGGCCTCATTGCCTCCTTGTCCCTGCTCAGCAGCCTGGCAGGGGCCGCCCCATGGTGCTGCCCTTGGCATTGCACATCCCCAGAGCCCAGTGCCCCGGGAAGAGCCCTGAGCAAGGAGGGAGGGACAGGATCTGCCTTGCCAGGGGCTGGGGCTCAGCCCTTGGCCCTTGGCATTGCTGAGACACATCCAGGTTTGCTCAGCATCACAGACACCTTCCCCTTGTTTGTCCCCACCTGTCATCACTGCCTCCAGTGTTCTGCTCTAACTGGAACATGGGGACATTTTCTCAGTTGTGTTCCTTACTGGAATCCATTAAAACTTCAAGAAACTTTGCAGTTTGAATATCACTTTGAGTTTTTGTGAAGATTTTAAGCACAGTATGGGGGACTGTGTCTGATGTAAACAGCATCCAAGCCTCAAGAGGGTCATTAAAGTCCTTGTGCTGTGTCTCTGCTAGTGAGCTGGGCTGGGCTCCTAGCACAGAGGCAGCTCCTGGCAACCATGAAAAACTTCAAAAAGACATTTCTGCTGATTTGCAGCTCTTCTCCCAGCCCAGCAGGGCTGAGGGCACTGCCTGCAGCCATCCCAGGCACAGCACAGAGATCTTCAATCAATCAGGGCTGGGAAGATGCTCACAAGTGCCTGGGGCAGAATCACTCCCAGCCCTGGACACAGGAAGCCTCTGGCTGCAGGACAATGCAGCTGCAGCTCCTGCAGTGATCTCCTAAAGCTGGAACATCCCAATGCCCACAGACTCTGTGAGTACATTCTCTGATTCTCTCTCCTGTAGAGCAGCCAGGGGTGCCCAGGGCTGTCCTGCAGAGCAGGGTCCTGCAGCCCAGGGTGCTGTGCTGGGCAGGGACTCTGCTGCCTGCCAGGGACAGCTCTCAGCCAGCCCTGGGAGCTGCTGACAGCACTGGGGGACAAGGTCTGGGTGGAGGGAGACAGCTGGTGAGACTTGGAAGTGTTCTCCTTGTGTGGTGAGGATGGTGCATTGATCAGGACTGCTCCCAGCATGACATTTAACTACAGAACATTTCCAAATAGATTATACAGGGAGCACAGCAAGTCAGGGGCTGCATAAAAGGGAAAATCCTGATTTTATAATCTACTGCTCAGGGTTGCCGAGATGGAAAATTGAACATTGATATTCATATGTGTGTTCAGGTTGAGAACAATAAGAACAATTTCTCTCATGTCTGAATAAACCAGGAAAAGAAATAAATCAGCACAGGGCCTCTTACAGGCAGCATCAGTGTTGCTTTTCCAACCTCCTCAGGGTTGCTCTGACATTGCCATCAGAGCCTGCAGAGGCAGAGCTGGCCCTGGCAGTGCCCTGTGCTGGGAGGGGTCTGCAGGGCAGAGCTGAGCCCCCAGGGCTGGGCTGGGCTCTGGCAGCACTGGCAGGGCCCAGCCCTGGGCACAGGGAAGCAGCAGCTGGCAGGGAGAGCTCCAGGCAGCAGAGCCCTGGGCAGGCAGTGGGGGGAAAGTGACACCAAGCTGGGCTGGGATATTTCAAGTCATCTCCAAATCAAACTATTCCATGATTTATTTTTTTTTTTTTACAGGTCCCCATGCCAAGACACAGCAAATGTCCAACAGCAGCTCCATCAGGCACTTCCTCCTGCTGGCATTGGCAGACACGCGGCAGCTGCAGCTCCTGCACTTCTGCCTCTTCCTGGGCATCTCCCTGGCTGCCCTCCTGGCCAACGGCCTCATCATCAGCGCCGTAGCCTGCGGCCACCACCTGCACACCCCCATGTTCTTCTTCCTGCTCAACCTGGCCCTCACTGACCTGGGCTCCATCTGCACCACTGTCCCCAAAGCCATGCACAATTCCCTCTGGCACACCAACAACATCTCCTACTCTGCATGTGCTGCTCAGCTCTTTTTCTTTGTGTTCTTCTTGTCAGCAGAGCTGTCCCTCCTGACCATCATGTGCTACGACCGCTACGTGTCCATCTGCAAACCCCTGCACTACGGGACCCTCCTGGGCAGCAGAGCTTGTGCCCACATGGCAGCAGCTGCCTGGGCCAGTGCCTTTCTCCATGCTCTGCTGCACACAGCCAATACATTTTCCCTGCCCCTGTGCCAGGGCAATGGCCTGGGCCAGTTCTTTTGTGAAATCCCCCAGATCCTCAAACTCTCCTGCTCACACTCCTACCTCAGGGAACTTGGGCTTCTTGCTGTTAGTGCTTTTCCTATCTTTGGTTGTTTTGTGTTCATTGTTTTCTCCTATGTGCAGATCTTCCGGGCCGTGCTGAGGATCCCCTCTGAGCAGGGAAGGCACAAAGCCTTTTCCACCTGCCTCCCTCACCTGGCTGTGATCTCCCTGTTCCTCAGCACTGGGTTTTTTGCCTACCTGAAGCCCCCCTCCATCTCCTCCCCATTCCTAGATCTGTCCCTGTCAGTTCTGTACTCAGTGGTGCCTCCAGCCCTGAACCCCCTCATCTACAGCCTGAGGAACCAGGAGCTCAAGGCTGCACTGTGGACACTGATGACTGGAAGGTTTCAGAAACAGTAAACCTTTCCAATTTGTGCAAGTTGCCAATTTCTCCTAGTCAGTTGTAATATGAGTCATTTTTGTGAATTCTTTCTTTTCCTTCATTGCCGGAAGATTTTACATTTGTTTTAGGCTAATAATTTTGCACAAAATCATGCCCATATTTTTGATATTATTTTGTCTCTCCTCCTTTGCTCTGGCCCAGACTCTGTCCAGGACGGGCTCTGTTCTCTGTAGCTTTAAATTAACTAAAGGATTTCCCAAAACTGTTTTTACTGGAGATGTCCTTTCCTTGGAGCTTCCTTCTGGTCCCTTCTCTAGAGCTGCAGCAGCAATATCTGTGTGCAGAGGTGGGGGCAGGTCAGGGGTGGCACAGCAGCTCGGCTCCTGATGGCCACACCATTCCTCATCCATTAATATTTTTACAGCAAAAAAAACTTTACACTACTCTTAAAAAAAATACTATATATATACAAATCATACCAAAATTACACAAAATACCATAACAAAACTACAATAAAAAATTTAAAACCACCAAAACACAAAAACCCCCAACAAAATTAATATAAATCATAGTTTAACCATTCCCCATAACCATACGCCACCCTCTTATCATCTCTTACCAAACTAATAATATTGCTAATTTTAAATTATCATTTAAACCATATATTCTTAACAAAATAATTACTATTATAAAAATCCACCTAAAAACTACCCATTTAATACTCACCCAAACTAAATATAAACCAAAAAAACCCCCCTAATTTAACTAAAACTCGAATTCTAGATCATCAAAAATTACAACAGTTCAGTAAACAAAATAAAAATAATAAAACAAAATACAATCAATATTTATTCACCAAACCTAATTAACAACAAAGAAACCCCAAAATATACATTTCCCAAAATTTAACTTCAAATATAAAACCTAACTACAAACATGAAATCTAACTACAACCATCCAATATAATAAAAAAAAATTAAAAATCCTAAAAATTATATAAGTAATATATAAAAATTCATCAAAACACCAAAATAATGAAAAACCTTCATCTTCACAACGACTAGAAAACAAAAAAAAACCCTAACAACACACCACATATACACAAAACACAAGAAAAAAGATACATGACACAAAAAATTAAAAAATATATAAATCAAAACTATCAAATAAAAAATCATGAACCATTAATAAAACAAAAATTCCCCAATCACCCAACACTCTTTTACTTACTACCACTTACTAAATAAATTATACTAAATCTAATCAAATTTATTTCTATCAATTCCTCTAACTCACTTATAAAACAGGCCAGGTGCCATTGCCCACCTGGGCACACTGCTGGCTCATGTCCACCCTGCTGTCCATCACTGCCCCCAGGTCCCTTTCTGCCTGGCCCCTCTCCAGCCACTCTGTCCCCAGCCTGGAGCACTGCAGGGGTTGTTGTGGTCAAGGTGCAGGACCCAGCTCTTGGTCTTGTTAAACCTCACCCTGTTGGATTTGTTCCCTGGATCCAGCCTGTCCAGGTCCCTCTGCAGAGCTCTCCTACCCTCCAGCACATCCACACTCACACCCAGCTTGGTGCCATCTGCACATTTGCTGATGGTGCACTGTGCTCCCTTCTCCACATCATCAATAAAGATGTTAAACAGGACTGGGCCCACACTGATCCCTGCAGGACACCACTGCACACACGCTGCATGTGGCACCATTCCCCACCACTCTCTGGGCCCCGATGTCCATCCAGTTCTTAGCCCAGGGAGGGGTGAACCGCTCCAAGCCACAGGCTTCAGCTTTTCCAGGGAATGCTGTGGGATGGGGTGTCCAAGGCTAAAGTTCAAGTAGACAACATCCACAGCCCTCCCTGTATCCACCAGGCCCTGTCAGAAAACTCCTGGTGGGCAAGAGCTGGGCAGGAGGCAGCCGTGTGCCCTGGCAGCGAGGCAGGGCAGGAGCACCCAGGGCTGTGGGACCAGGACATCAAGGACGTGGATTATCCAGGGCACTGGGGCCTGGTTTGGGTTGCCCAGGGCAGGAAAGATGTCTGGCAGCTGGAGCAGGGTGAGGGAAGGGCCTCCAAGGTGGGGCTGGAGCCCTTTGGCTGTGAGCAGAGGCTGAGGGAGCTGGGCTTGTCCAGCCCGGAGCAGGGAAGGCTGAGGGGCTCCTCATCCCAGCCTGGCAGTGCCAGCCAGGAGCTGATGGAGAACACAGAGCCAGGATCTTCACCGGGGGGCCAGGGGGGAGACAAAAGACAATGGGTGGAAAGGGGGACAGAGGGGAGATCAGACAGGACATGTGGAAAACCTTTGTTCCCATGGGCTCAGACAGGTTCTGAAATGATGCTGTTTCTGTCTTTTGGGATTTCCAGATTCAGACCAAATCCAGCCTTGAACCACTTGGTCTGACCCAGTTTCTGCAGACTTGATAAAATATTTTCCATGTTAATCCCAATTTTGGAATGGGCCAGAGGAGATGTTTATGGGACAAGAGCAGTCCTGGGGATGTTGGGAACCTGCAGCTTGCGAGGTTCATGACCACATGTCATAAGATGGGGCATTTGAGTACTTGAAGAAACGTCCAAGTTTTCCCACCAGGAGAGAACGTTAATTTTCTGGATGTGTACTGATGGCAGGAGAAGAAATCCTGCTCTTCCCCTCTACCTGTGATACCACTGTACTGTCTGTTATTTCATATCCCTCTCCATTTGGGGGTTTCCACCTCTCCTGTTTAAATGGCCATGTCTGAGGATGTCTCTTCACTAGACCAGCTGGTCCTATGGCCTTCCCATTGCTCCCAGATTTCCTCCTGCAGTTGTTCTCTGGTCATTCCACATCAGTCAACATCATAATTGTGTTTACATCTGTCACAGAATCAGGTTTTCCTAATGTCTTTGTCTAAAACTGTTCCTGCACGGAAATCCCATGTGCATGGAAGAAATATTAGGCACGGATTTGACACTGCACAGAGCTGAGGGAAGAATTTTGATGTTTAATAAATTATATCGTTGGTACACTTTTTTTATCTTAGCCATTAAAAGAAACCTTTCTGTGCCTCTGAGTCTCAGCAGTTCCTGACCCCCAAAGGACACAAACCTGATGAGCTCTGGTGCCCACTGCACTGGTGGCTCTTGCACCTCCCTCCACAGCCACAGCAGAGCTCCCTTGTCCCACAAAGTCCCTGGCAATGCAGGCATGAAGGAAACAGGACAGGCTGTGGGGATCAGGGGCAGGGCACGGCCAGGGATTTGGGGTGGTTGTGAGCCCAGGGCAGGAGCCGGCCCTTGGCCTTGCTGAAGCTCATCCAATTGTCCTGGGCCCATGGCTCCAGCCTGGCCAGATCCCTCTGCAGAGCTTGCTGCCCTGCAGCACAGCCACACTCCCAGCCAGCTTGGGCTCCCCTGGACACTGACTCAGGGTGCCCTCCATGGCCTGGTGCAGATCAGCAAGGAACACATTGAACTGCCCTGGCCCCAGTCCTGAGCCCTGGGGACACCCCTGCATGTGGCTCCATTGCCCAGCACTCCTTGGGCTGCACTTGTGTTTGCCATGGAGCTGGGCCTGCCTTGGCTTCTGTTTGCTGACCCCAAATGAACATCCCTCTGTGTCTGGGGCAGCTCCTTCTCCAAGGAAAGCAGCTGGGACTTGGTGCCAAGGAGCTGAAAGCTGCAGGCACAGCCTGGACTGGAGGAAGCTCAGATTTGCACTGGGCTGCTCTGAGTGCCAGGGCTTGGATGAGGGAAATGGTGGGGTGGGGGTAGGGACAGAGTGTGATTGATTGTCAGCCATAAAGGGACTGGATGTTCATATCTGCTCAGAATGCGTGAGGAGGTGCTGGGGGATCAATATGAACTGGAAATTGCTGATATCAGTATATAAATATGAAAATAATTAATATGAAAAAATATCTTCTCTATTTTTGTTTTGAAATGAAATATATTTTGATTTGAGTGAAAGCTTAGACAAGTTCTGGCTCATGCTCCAGTTTTTGGTAGTAGCTCTGTTTCAGGATACCTGAACATCAACTTTTTGCTTAACAAGTTCTTGAGAATGTAAATTTAGGTCTATTATAAATTTAATTATTTACTGAATGGACTCAAGATTAACAGACAAGAGACTTTAAATGGACTACTTACTGCACAGATACAAACCAAAGAAGTACAGGTAGATACAAACCCAGTGCACAATAAAGTTACCTATATTACAGCTAGTGAAGAAATAGCGGAGATCAGGAGTCAATGTAACTTACCACTGAACTGATGAGGGAGTGCACATGGAGCCCTTTCACTCAGCTTCCAGAAAAGGAACCACAAAGATTCATCCAGACTTGGGAGTGAAGCCCTACCTGTTTCCAGAGATTATGCAGAAGAGCTTTGTATCGTGAAAATTCTGTGTATATTTGATAGTTTGTACAGTGAAGTGTGTGTCACTCAGAAATTCAAGGCTTATCTCCCTCCCTTCAGTCTGCTCTCAAGGCAGGATGTTCATGGTCAGCTGGGAATTCCACCTCCCTGGTACCAGAGATAACTCAGCACAGGACAGATGTCCAGCCTGGGTTATGTCAGCAATTGCTGAGAGGGGGAAGATGCCCTGAGTGATGGCCCAGCTGATGGACAGAACAGATGAGCTCTGCTGTGCCACAGGGGAAGTCCTGCTGCAGGAACCTCATGGAACCAGGGTGGTGTTGTGACATTGTGATGGGTCCTGGAACCAAGGAGAGAGACCATGGTGACACCAATGAACCTCCTGGAACCAAGGAGAGAGACCATGGTCACACCAATGAACCTCATGGAACCAAGGAGAGAGACCATGGTCACACCAATGAACCTCATGGAACCAAGGAGAGAGACCATGGTCACACCAATGAACCTCATGGAACCAAGAATCCATTGTGACAGATCAATGCCTCATGGAAGCAAAGAGAGCATTGAGACACCAATGGTTTGTCAGGACTTGCTTGATCCCAATGAGCCCCGTGGTGCATTTGGTGCTGAGCTCTTGAACCTCAGGCCCTGAGAGGAGATTGCACAAAGTTTTCCAGGAGTCCAAGTCAGAAGAAAAACCCAAAGTGTCTCAAAGCATTAATGGGATCCACTGAGGTCCATCCCCAACATAGGATCCTCTTGGACTCCTTGGAAGAGACAACTGGAGGCCACAATTGCCCAAAAACCTCTCAAACAATGAGAGAGGAAAAGACAAGGGAAAGTTCTTTAAAAAAACGGAAGTACCTTGAAGCATTAATGAGCACCACTGAGTGCTGTTACTGAGGAGCCCTCTCAAGAGACTAATTAAAGCAGATAATTGGAGGCCATGATTACACAAAGCTCTCAGAGACTCCAAGGTAAAAGCAAAACCCAAAGTCCTCTGAAAAACCTGCAGTCCCTGGGAGCATGAAGGAGCCCCCAGGGCCATTCCTGACCAAGGCTCCCCAGGGACTGGTCCCAGCAGATCCCTGAGGCCACTGGCATGTGGGGGGATGCTGAGGGCAGGACAAGGGCTGACAGTGCCCAGCCTTGCTGGGGCTGTGCCTGGAGGCCCCAGGGGCTCAGGACAAGGTGTCTGCTCACAGCCCTTGGTGGCACAGACCCTGCTGTGCCCCAGGCCACCAAGACTTGGCCTCTCTTTGTCCCCTCCTGTCATCACTGCCTCCAATTTCCTGCTCTGACTGCAACCTGGGCACACTTTCTCAGTTGTGTCCCTCAATGGGACCCATTAAAAGTGAAAGAAACTTTGGACTTCGATTCTGGCTTGGAGTTCTTGAGAGGTTTCCTAACAAACCACAGCTCTGCCTTGATTCCCCACTGGTCTGCTGCAGTTCATGAGGAAAGTTTCAACTCTACTTATGAAACTCCTAGTTTCCCCACTGCAAACAGACACACTCCTCAGGTGTGTGCCAGCCCAAGGTGCCACCAAAACCACGGCAGAGCTGCCCTGGGCCAGCTGTGAGGGTGGATCATCATCCCAACCTGCACTGGGCACTGCCAGCGGCTGTGGCCATGGACACTGCACTGACCCCACTGCTGGGTTTGGGTGCCATGGAAACCATGAGAAGCTCAAATTTCCTTGGAAATACTGGGGAGGACTGGGACATACTGGGGAACACTGTGAATGTTGAGGGGGAATCTGGGTGTACTGGGATGGACTGTGGGGGTACAGAGACACACTGGGACATACTGGGACAGATACTGGGGAATACTGGAGCAAAGACTGAATACGTTGAGTGATACTGGGTTATACTGAGACAAACTGGGAACACTCTGAATAGTGTGGGGATGATGGGGGACACTGGGGCGCACTATGGATGACACTGGGGAGAACTGGAAGAGAATACAAATGAACTCAGGTGTATTGGGAGGGCCTGGAGAGGTGCTGGGGTTGTATTGAACTGTACTGGGGATGAACTGGGCTGTACTGGGAGGGACTGGAGGGGTTCAATGGGCTGCTCCCGCCCCCGCCCATCACTGTCCGCAGCCAATCAGCGCCGGGGATCTGGGACTGAGGGCGGTGCCTGGTGACGGCGCCATCTTTCCTTATGGCCTATAACTCCCATCATGCACCGCGGCCCGATAGAGCCCCATTGGAGCTGGGACTACAACGTCCATCATGCCCCGCGCTCCACAGAACTCCGCTATCTGCCCCCCTCCCCCCATGTCCCATAAGCGTCCCCCACACTCTCCAGGATCCCGAAGTGCCCCCTCACCATCCTCTCAGAAGCACCCCAAAGCGGCTCCGGATTCCCTGGATGCTCCCAGCCCCACAGATTCCCGTTACAATCACTTTTGCGAATTCATCTGTCACCTCCCGCGGTCCCGCAGCACCTCATAACATAGGTTCCCGCTTAAAATCCTGCCGTGCACCGCGCCCTAAAGGGCCCCGTTGGAACTCCCCAAGCTCCCCACAAATGCTCCCGAACCGTACACGTTCCGCCCTGAGCACCTCCAGTCACAGCTCGGACTCAAAAGCGTCCCCCAGGATCCTTCCTGGACCCCAAATGCTCCATCCGAGCAACTTCCGGGACTACAGCTCCCATCATGCCCGGCTGTTCCCGTAGAGTGCCATTGCAGCCGTGACTTCATCTCCCGTCATGCACCGCGCCCCACAGAGAGACATTGCAGCTGCGCCTTCAACTCCCGTGATGCTCCGCGGCTCCATTGGACAGTATTCTACCCGCGCCTACAACTCCCATGATGCCCCGCGCCCCAGAGAGCCCCGTTCGAGCCCCCCAAGTGCCCGCCCGGACCCCGAAGGGCTCCACATTCCCCTCCCTGACCTCCAAGTTTTCCCCCTGGACCCCCAAGAGCTCCCCCGGACGCCGAGGTGTCCGTCAGAATCCCTCAGTGCCCTGCCCAGTGCCCACCCTGCTCCCTGAATTGTCCTCCAGACCCTCAAGTTATCTCTGAATTGCTTCCATAGACCCAAATTATCCCAAATGTAACCCAGAAAGGTCTCCATGGACCCCAGAGAGGCTCAATTTGCCTTGAACGACAAAATTGTAAAAAGGATTACAAAAAGACTGATAAAAGGACGAATTAGCATAAGGAGGGAGATCTCAAGAGCCAATAATTAAGGGAATTGTGTTACTTACAAACTGTGACTGGTAATATCTCTGGTTGCTGAAAATGGATATATTTTAATATAAATACAAAAAAAACTAGGTGATAAAAATATTATGACTTCTTATAAATAGAAAAATTATTTTTATTAGATTTAATTATTTTTAATTTTATAAAATTAATAAAATTTCCTTTTATAGAGGAAAATATTTATAATTTAATTATTTACTTTATTTAATATAATAAATGTAGAGGGATTACTTTATGTTTCAGGATGTCAGTCCCAGGTGGGCAATGTCAGACACGGTGAGGTTGGGGGTGAGGAGCAGGTTGTCCAAACAGGGTCAGCCCTGAAAGGGATCATTCTTCTCTGTGCCCAGAACTCCTAAGGAGACATTCAGAATCATCATCACCTGGGAAATGTTTCAGTCACCTCTGCTATGAACTGAAAAACAAAAATAATATGCCCTTGATTAAAACCAAAAAATCATGAGGTGCACTTTAAAATCCCCCTCCTTAACAGAGCTCCAAAGTGACTGCAAGCAGCTGCACAAGCCCTGGAGACTTGAAGACAATGGAAGGAAGACAAAGAGCTCCCAAGGCCTTTGTGTATTTTGATGATGCCCAGATTTGGGGATTTGGGGCTGATGGCAGGAGCCTGAGGCACTGAGAGAAGGTTGAAGAAGCTGCTGCAGGAGTCAGCAGCAAAACTGCAAGTGCCTTGGAGCATCAGTGGCCGCCATGAGTGAGGGCAGGGAGTGCCCAAGGCTCCCCAGGGCCTGGGGAGAGCAGATCCTTGAGGGCAGGATTGCAGGAGCCAAAGGCTGTGAGCAGGGAACTGCAATGCTGAGCAAGGCCTGGGCTGGCTGGAGGAAGCAGAAAGGCCAAGGCTGAGCCCAGGCCTGGGACAGCAGGGCCTGTCCCTCACGGGTGGCTCGGGGCTGTTGCTGGGGCAGTGGGATGGCAGGGGCAGCAAGGACAAATGGCATCAGCCTGTGGGACACTCCACATGCTCATGGAACCAAGGCACAGGGTGACACTGTGGGGCCTCATGGAAACAAGAGGCCATGGTGAGCCTGCAGGGCTGTAACACCCCAGAGCAATGAAATGCTGGGGGTAACCAAAGGTTCCTTTACTCAAGCTTGGTGCACAAGAGCAACCCCAGCCAGATATTTTCAAGAGCTCAAAATGACACAAAATTTTACTTACAAAATATAGAGTATCAAGGAACTTTGGAAAAGGGTTTAATATAGCATCCAAGCCAAAATAAAGGTCTTATCATAACAGTAACTTCATTAACTTTGGCCATTTATCCTTAGAAACCTTTAAGCATTTAAATTGTTGAGGTAGCCAAAACTGTTCCATATAAAGAACATTAGAATTAGAGGAAAAAGAGAGAAACAGAAAGACAGAAGCTCTCTAGAAAGACACACACACATGGCTACCAACTCCTAGGGTTCCAGTGTGGGTGAGACACAGACCCCAGGAGAAGGCAGGGTACGCACCATGGGCTGAGCTCCTGCTCTGTGTTTTCAGCCCCTGGCCCTTCGTGGCCTCCCCCCAGGTGGGACTTGGGATTTCTGGGGCAATGAGAGCCTGGGTCAGCACCAGCCCACTGTGGGACTGACTGACAGCTCATCCCGAGGTGTCTGGGGACATGGATCTCATCCAGCCTCTGACAGCGACCATGGTGACACTGCGGAACCTCATGGAACCATGGGTCAGTTGTGACAGGGGCAGCAGCAGATCCAAGGACACCATGGAGACACTATGGATCCTCATGGAACCAAAGAGACCATTGTGACACTCTGGTGCCTCATGGAATCAGGGGGACCCTTGTGAAACTCAGGACCCCTATGGAACCAGGGGTCAAGGATGAAGCTGTGGGGCCCCATAGAACCAAGGAGTCATTGTGACACTGAAACAGGGGGAATTAAAATTAAAGACTTAACGGTAAAAATATAGGAGGATGCTTTAAGTAGAAGGAGCCTGACTATGAATTATGAACTGTACTATGGAGATTCTATGAATGCTTAACATTTCCTGTCTTTGCAGGAACAAGAGGACAGAGCAAGGCTACAAGTTGAGATAGAGGGACAAGAATGGGCAAACAGGATGGAAGAGTGAGGCCTTTTCAAGATAAGGGGGATTCCTTAGACCCCTGAGCAAGCAAAAACTGGTATCAAGGTCTGGAAAGAGACCAAAGACTAATACACAAGAGCAAAGAAGGTGAGGTGTAGAGTTCAACTGAGAGGAAGATTGTTTGCTTCATCCCAAGGACCCCCGGATGACCACCAGAGCGAACAACAAGGAGCAGTGCTCAGTTGGAAAGCGGCGTGGAGCTAATTTTAATACAAAGCAGGGACAGGCAGTGTTAGGAAATGAATATGTATTGGGTGTATTGTGCAATCCTAGCTGGTAGGGAATAAAAAGAGTGGTGCAGGTCACTGAAGGTGGGCACATTTTTGGAGGAGCTATCCCCCATGCACCTCAGCGCTGAATAAAATACAGATGTATAACTTACATTGTGGATTATAGAGCTTTTCTGCACATCAATTTGGGTGACCCTGATGCCCCCCTGAGATTTCAGGGTACCCCCTTTGCCCCCTTGAGATCTGGAGCTGGTGCAGAACACCATGTTCACAGACCCCACAGACCAAAGCACCTGAGTGTACCTGTGCTGCATCCTCTCCTGAGGTCACCTGGGGCTCCCTCCCGCCCCTGGGGCTCTCACACAGAGTTTTGGGCTGCCCTCTGAATGTTGGGGTGCCCCTGACAGCCCCCCTGCTGCTGAGGGTCATGTGTGTCCAAGTTGACCAGGAGGACCAACCGTGGCCATCATGTTCTCCAGACACATCAGGGTGAATCATCACCTGGATATCTCCCCAAAAATCACCTGGCTACCACCAAAACCCACGTTCTTGCCCCAAAACTCACCTGGTTACACCTTGGTACCCTATGGGCACCTGGATCATACAAAACCCTTGGGACACCTGAAACTGGTGTCCTGAAAGTCCTCCTTGCTTTGCCTGAGTACACCTGGTATCTCTAAGTTCCTATTGACTTTAATGGGTACACCTTATGTCCCTAAACTGTTACAGATTTCAATGGGAAGATTTTGTGTTCCTCAACTTCCATTGACTTCAAAACACTGACCCCCATGTCCCAACATTTTTGGTGCTAAAAATCCCAGTTTTGGGCTCACAAGTTCCAGATTTTGGGAGGAAAACTGAGATTTTTTGGGCTTACCTGGAAGCACAGCTCCTGCACAGGCCACAGATGTGGTATCAGGGATTCAAGATTGGTAACCAGGACTTCCAGAGCATCAGCACTGTCATCCTGGAACAGAAATTAGTGGAATTCAGCCCATGATTACTCCCCAATTTACCCATATTTTCCCATTTTAGCCCCAAATTCCTGCAAAATCACCACTGATTTTAATTGGTAGACCTGGGTTCCTTAAATCCTCATTGACTTCAATGGGGTAGACCTGGTGTTCCTACATCCCTACTGATTTTGAAGGGTACACCTGATGTTTAGAAAATACCTATCAGGAGGTTATTATTACAAAGAACAGGGCAACTGAGAGATATTGTAAAAGGTGGTTTATGGGTTGATTGCATCCATCTCATTGAATGCTGAGATATTAAATGTAACACATCCAAGGCCATAATATCAGAGTGTCTTGGTTTGAAAGAGAGGTGTTTGCTAAGAAAGGCAGAAGCCACCCTTTGAACTGAAAAATGTGATCCCTTTTCCCTACAAATTATTATAATTTTGGAATTAAGGGAGCTCTCAGGCAAAGATATGGGGGTAGGAATAACAGTTATTTACTAGTATATCTAACAAGACAAACTAGAACAACAACAGCTATGAAATTACCCACAAACAGAACAGTAACTCAATCCCAGTCCCTTTCTGGCTGCAGGCACCTTTTCCCTGAGCTGCAGTTCCCGGTGCTGGGGGTGGGCAGGTCCCGCAGAGCTGCAGGAGGGCTGGGGGTGATGGCAGAGCTGTCCCAGGGGGAGAGAGAGATGGAGAGAGAGCTCTCCGCTCACGGTGTGGGTCCCAGTGCTCAGCAGAGTGCTGGATGGTGGTAGTTCACAGCGAGAAGGCAGCAGGGCAGGATCCGACAGCAGTGAGGATGGCTCCCGACGCTGGGATGGCAGGGATGGGGCTGAGGTGGCGATCGTCCTTCTCGTCTGAACTCCATGGGGGAAATGGGGCGAGCCAGAGCCTTCCGTTTCCTCTTCTGGATGTTTGAATATCCAGGGGTTTCCCTCCTCTCTCCCCTCCCCCTTGCCACCAGGGCCCAGTCAACAGGTATCTTAGCATGACAATGGGGAAAATTCCACAGAGGGAAAAGGGAAAGAACCAACCCCCAACAGTGGGTGACAAGAGCCCAGCCCACAGCCTTTTCAGCCACAGCTCTGGGTTCCTCTGAAGCCAACTCTAGTTCTGGTCACAGTGCATTATACACTTTCCATTGCAGAGCATCTTAAAACATGACAACCAGTTAATACTTTTACTATTACCTACAGCCTATCAGAACTACTAAAAATACTACACTCACGTTACTATCCTATCACAAAAAGTTAGTACGTTATTACAGTTTAAGCTAGAAGTTGTTTTTCAGTTTTCTTCCAGTGGAAAATTTTGAGATCTTTTTTTCTACTTGCCACATGGCATTTTGGTTTGCCTGTGAAAATCTTTTTGCTTGGTAAAAACATTTTTTGTTCCAACTAACTTGCTCTTTTCCTTCTACTTATACAGTAAAAGTTGCTGAGCAATTCTTTTCTTCTATCTCTAAACTTGCTATCATTTCTATTTCTTCTTCAGATTCAAAGATCTTTCTGTTATTCATACCTATCTGTGAGATCTTCCTGTCAAATCCTTAACTCTTCCAACACTTGCTGAACTTTAAAATATTTTACTATATTATTTAACATATTGCTGTGCTTACACAATACATATTTCTGTTTGCTTAAAACATATTTTTACTTAAACTACAAACCTATATTCTTCCTTCCTGTCTGTTTCACTTTAATGCTCTAATTGTCCAAGCTTTTTATCCATCTCAGTCTCTGAGCCTGTGTGCACAAGACCCTGAGAGCTCTCTGTGCCTGCATTTCCCACACCACAGTATCCCAATGGACCCTTGGTTCCATGGGAACTCACGGTGTCAGAAGGGTCTCTTTGGCTCCATGATGCGCTGCAGAGCCCCTTGATTCAACGAGGCCTCAAAGTGTCCTCATGGCCTCCAGGATTCCATGACGCCCTGCAATGTCACAATGGACCTTTGGTTCCACAGGTTCCTGCACTGTTCCATGAATCCTTAGTTCCATGGGGCCCTGCAGTGTCACAATGGACTCCTTGGTTCCATGGTGCCACACAATGACACAATCACCCCTTGGTCCAACAAGACCTCACATTTTCATAATGGTTCCTTGCTTCGATGAGGCCTTCCAGTGTCATAATAGTCTCCATGATTCCATGAGGCCACAAAGTGTCACAACACACCAGTGATTCCATGAGACCCCATCGTGTCACAATGGCCACTAGGTTCCATTGAGCCCCATGGTGTCACTATGGTTTCCTTGGATTCATAAGGCCCTGAAATGCCACAATGGCCCTTTGATTTCACAAAGCCTCAAATTGTAAAAATGGCCTCCATGGATTCATGAGGCTCTGTGTGCTGGTTTTACCTTGAAAGCAGCTGAGGGAAGGGGATTCTATGAAGTTTTTCTCCATGAAAACTTCCTCTATGAATTGATGAGACCAACTGGAGGCTGGTTCAGTTGTTGACAGCCCGAGAAACCAATTGGAGAAGTCACTTCACTCAGTGAATCACATTTGAAGCTAGTAAACCCCAGGAAAGCACTTTTTCATTTCCAGCCCTTCACAAGGTAACACTGACCTGGCCTGGGCCTCTCTCCTGTGGCCCGGGGCAGGCAGGGCTGGGCTCGGGAGCTGCTGGGCCCTGTTTCCAACCAGGGGCCCCGATAGCCAAGAAGAAGATAAACCCATTGCTGAGATTCTTGTCCTTCCCCGCTGTGGCCGTGGCTCGGCGGGGCCCTGCCCTGCCCTGCCCCGGCTCGGAGCAGCCCCGGGGTGGCCGAGCCTGCCCGGCCGCCTTCACGGGCTGGGGGGAGGCAGCCGGGCCTGGTTCGGGAGAGCCCCCAGGGCTTTGTGTGCTGGGCAGGGCAGAGGGAGAACCCCCGGGCTGCGGCTGGAGCTGGGGGCGGGCAGTGCCGGAGGAAAGCCATGGAGCCAGAGCCTTAGCACCCATTTCTCCTCTGACTGGACTTTGCAGTTTTCATCCAGCCCCACCTGGGCAGCCTCAGATCCTGACACAGCTCCAGCATGGCCTGGCCCAACTCCTGCAACTTCTGTGTGAGATTTTAACTTTTCCAATGTTCAGATAAGACTTACAGACTTCCCATCCTTCCTTGGGTGAGAGGAAGAAGAGCAGAAAGGATACACCAAAGTCAATGAAGGTAAAGCTGAGTTTCTAGATGGAAGGAGAATGAGGAGATGCCATGAAGGTTGGCTGAAATATCTTTTTGTAAGTTATGGGGATGGACTGTACTACACTAAAAAATTCCTTTAAACCATGGAGAAAGACATGGGGGGTGGAGCAAGGTGTAAAGTGTTTGAAGAATCCTTTGCCTCGAGGATGGGGAAAAAATGGGGATCTCTGTTCCAGGAAATGAAGTATGCATGGAGAGAAGTGAGCTAAAGAGAAGTTTTGCCTTTGAGTAGCTCATCCTTAAAAGTAATACCCCATGACCCTTTTTTTAACATGGCCCACAACTCAGCTCTGAAAAGACTGTGATGTGGGAGGAAATTCATGATAGCAAATCCTGGGCAGCTGTTATACATGAAAAAAATGAAGTCAGGAAAGAACTCATTGTTTCCCTCTTAAAAAAAATCCTTATAACTGAACAAGAAGAAGCTCCCTCAAGTGAACTGAAAAATATTATTTAAGTAAGGAATTGACGGACGTGTCTCAGAATGTTGCTAAGATGTGACAAAGAGGAAAAAAAGGACAGGTCTGAAAATCTTCTCTGAATTTATTATTCTTAATATTTGTGTTGTTAATGAAGTTTTTCTTTATTCCCTTTTAAGTTTCAGGCCTGCTTTACTTTTACTCCTAATTCTATTTCACAACAAAAGGTAAATGTATTACAATTGGCACACCCAAAATGTAACACCCAGTGCCCCGGAAAGAGCCCTGAGCAAGGAGGGAGGGACAGGATCGGCCTTACCAGGGGCTTGGGCTCAGCCCTTGGCCCTTGGCATTGCTGAGACACATCCAGGTTTGCTCGGCATCAGAGACACCTTTCCCTTCTATGCCCCCTCCAGTCATCACTGCATCCAGTGTTCTGCTCTAAATGGAACCTGGAGACAATTCCTCAGTCCTGTCCCTCAATGGAACCCATTAAATCTTTAAGAAACTTTGGAGTTTCAATTTAACTTTGAGTTCTCAAGAAGTTTTTTGAGAATACACTCTCTGAGGGACTGAGTCGGACTTAAAAACAAATCCCTGATAGAGTAATTAAAGTCCATGTATTGTGTCTCCTGGCACAGAGGGAGCTCCTGGCAACCAAGAAAGGTTTGAAAAAGACATTTCTGCTGATTTGCAGCTCCTCTCCCAGCCCAGCAGGGCTGAGGGCACTGCCTGCAGGCACTGAGGGGACAGGAGCCAGGCACAGACAGGCTAAAGGCAATCAGGACTGGGAAGACACTGAGCTGAGACTTCACTTGGGGAAACATCTTCACAGGCCTGGACATGGTGAGTCTGTGGGTGCAGGGCAATGTCCCCTGTGCTCCTGGAGGGATCTCCTGCAGCCAGCACAGCCCACAGCCTGGGGGATGTGTCAGGAGGACTCTGCCAGCGCTGCTGCCAGGGACGGCTGCAGGGGCTGAAGCTGGGGCTGCAGCCAGGGCTGCCCTGCAGAGCAGCTCCTGCAGCCCTCAGGACTCTTGGCCAGCCCAGGGCATGTGCCACCTGCCAGGGACAGCTCTCAGCCTGCCTGGCAGCTCCCCATGGACTGTGGGCAGTAGTTGGAGGTGGAAGGAGCCACCCCCAGCAGGGCAGATTCCTCCTGCTCTGGAGATGCTGCTGCATGGCCAGGGCTGCTCTCAGCTCTCTCCTCAAGGCAAGGCAAAGGGGCTGTCAGGTGTGTCTGTGTCCCTGAGACTCCTGCACTGTCCCCCTGGGCATCAGCAGATGTGCCTCAGATCTGCCTCACAAAGTGCCTCCTCCTCAGCCTGCTCTGCCTACAGACAGCAGCAGCAGCACCTTGGCTTGCAGCATCTCAGTTTGTCTGAGCTGCCCTTCAGGCCCTGCTGCCAGGGAGATGCCCCTGGGCAGTGCCCTGTGCTGGGAGGGGTCTGCAGGGCAGAGCTGAGCCCCCAGGGCTTGGCTGGGCTCTGGGAACACTGCCAGGGACAAGCCTTGGATAGAGACAAACAGCTCCCAGTAGGAACAACTCCAGGCAGCAGAGAGCCAGACCAGCTCTGGATATACTTCTCTGTCCATTGGAACAAACAAAACAAATAAATTTTTGGAAATTTATTTTGGAATTGGACCTTTCAAAAAGACTAATTCATTTTTCAAGCACTCTTTAAGTGCAAAAACCCTGAAATAGAGTGAGGTTTAATGAAAAAATGCCACCTTTGTTGGACCAGCAGGTCTGAGTACCCTGGGGCACAGGGAGCCCCGTTTTCCCTCTGGGCACACCACTGTTCAGGCTGAGTGTAATGCTGAATATGAGACAGGAACTCAGCAGAAGATACCCAAACTCAAAAAGTTTAGCAGAGATCTCCCACAGGAAAGCAAGTATTTTGAAGGGATTCTTAAAAAAATGGCTTAAAATTGAGTCAACAAACTTGATCTCAACTTTTCAATGTTTTCTTTCAACAGCCCAGGATGCCCAGAGTGCAGAAATGTCCAACAGCAGCTCCATCAGGCACTTCCTCCTGCTGGCATTGGCAGACACGCGGCAGCTGCAGCTCCTGCACTTCTGCCTCTTCCTGGGCATCTCCCTGGCTGCCCTCCTGGCCAACGGCCTCATCATCAGCGCCGTAGCCTGCGGCCACCACCTGCACACCCCCATGTTCTTCTTCCTGCTCAACCTGGCCCTCACTGACCTGGGCTCCATCTGCACCACTGTCCCCAAAGCCATGCACAATTCCCTCTGGCACACCAACAACATCTCCTACTCTGCATGTGCTGCTCAGGTGTTTTTCTTTCTCTTCTTCATTTCAGCAGAGTTTTTCCTCCTGACCATCATGGGCTACGACCGCTACGTGTCCATCTGCAAACCCCTGCACTACGGGACCCTCCTGGGCAGCAGAGCTTGTGCCCACATGGCAGCAGCTGCCTGGGCCAGTGCCTTTCTCTATTCCCTGCTGCACACAGCCAATACATTTTCCCTGCCCCTGTGCCATGGCAATGTCCTGGGCCAGTTCTTTTGTGAAATCCCCCAGATCCTCAAACTCTCCTGCTCACAATCCAACCTCAGGGAAATTTGGCTTCTTGGTCTCAGTGCCTGTTTAGGTTTTGGTTGTTTCATGTTCATTGTTTTCTCCTATGTGCAGATCTTCAGGGCTGTGCTGAGGATCCCCTCTGAGCAGGGACGGCACAAAGCCTTTTCCACCTGCCTCCCTCACCTGGCTGTGATCTCTCTGTTTATCACCATTGCCACATTTACCTACCTGAAGCCCCCCTCCATCTCCTCCCCATCCCTGGATTTGTCCCTGTCAGTTCTCTACTCAGTGGTTCCTCCAGCCCTGAACCCCCTCATCTACAGCCTGAGGAACCAGGAGCTCAAGGCTACAGTGTGGACAGTGATGACTGGATGGTTTCAGAAATATTAAACTGATGGCCAATTTCAGCAAATCACGTGTAATAAAAGTCATCTTTGATACTTCTTGTTGCCTTAATTTTGGAGATTTTTTTATGTTGTTTTACCCATTTTTCATATTTTCCACAGAGTAATGTCATTATCTGTGCCATTTCACTTTTGATATCTATCCAACCTTAAATGAGGAGCTGGGTCTTCATTGGTTTTAAATAAAATGAACGATCTCCCAGCAAAATTTTCTCCAGAGATGCCCCTTCTGTTCCCTTCTCTGGAGCTGCAGCAGCAATGTCTGTGTGCAGAGCTGGGGCAGATCAGTGCTGGCACAGCAGCTGTGCCCAGCAGCAGCAGCAGCAGCACTTGGTGTTGCCAGTGCTGCTCCCGTGCCACTGCCCCGCTGCCCTCCTGCCCCTGGTGTTGCTGCAGGGCCTGAGTGCTCTCGGGGCCGGGCACAGCCCTGGGGGTGGCAGTGCCAGGGCTGCAGCAGGGACAGGCCATGGGCACTGCTGGGGCAGCGCTGACACCTCAGGGCAGGGCCTGGGGGCTGGAGGCTCCTTGCCCAGGCTCTCTCCAGAACACCTGGCCAGGCCAACGCTGAGCACAGAAAAGCCCCGGGAGCAGCCCCAGGCTGGCCGTGGGCAGGCTGGGCCCAAACAGCATGGCTGGTGCTCTGCAAGGTCCCTGCAAGGGGAGAGCCTGGCAAGGAGCAGCAGAGCAGGGGCTGATCCATCCCCAGTGCGCTGGACACCCCAGGGCAGCGTCCCAGAGCGTCCTCGTGCACCTGCCAACAACATCCCCCCTCTGCAGCCCTGGCCTCTCCCCCAGCTCACACAGGTGCCCCATCCTTGCAGGCACACACACGGCAGCACTGGCTCAGGAGCCCCTGTTTGCATTGCACAGAGCAGGCGTCAGCACCGCCATGGTGCTGCTGTGGGCAGAGGGACCTGAGGGAGCACAAATGCCATCAGCCCCTGGGGCCAGCAAGGGCTGCGGGACCAGAGGGAAACCACTCAGGTTTGTCGTGGCCTCTGAAGTCAGACAGAAAGTTTGTTCCCATGAGCTGTGACTTTCCTGTCCCACTGCAGACATTGCTGCTCAGAGCCAGGGCTGCCTGGCAGCCACCCCCAAACTGCTCTGAGCATTTCCTTTGCTTCACATTTCCTTTCTTTAGTCTTTCCTTATCCAGATTTCTTCCTCTTGCCCTCCCTGTGCCCTCCCATGCAATCAGTCCATCCCTGTTTGACCTTTCCTCTCTGGCCCCACTCCCCATTTCAGTTCCTGAGCTAGCTCAATAGGAACATCCCTTAAGGAGCAGAATCAACCTCCAAGTGCTTCAGGAATTGTCTGCAGGGTCCTGCAGTGCCTGGTGCTGCTCTTTGCAGAGGCACCCCAGGCCAGGGGGGCACATCTGGGCTGGTGTGTCTGGCTGTGGGGCTCCCTGTTGTGGGCAATGAGGAGGGGCTGGAGAGGCTCTGCAGGACTGACAGGATGGGCTTTGGGGGCTGTGAGGAGAAGCTGAGGGACCTGAGCTGCTGCACCTTCTGAGGAGGAGGCCCAGGGCTCATCCTGCAACTGCTGCAGGGGTGGTTTCAGACAATCACAGATTGAGGAAGGCTGGAAAAGACCTTAAAGATCATCAAGTCCAACCTGTTCCCTGACACCGCCTTGTCTCCTCTGAGCCTCCTGTTGTCCAGGATAAAGGATAGCAGCTCCTTCAGCTGCTCCTCCCAGGACTTGTGTTCCAGAGCCCTCACCAGCCTTGTTGCCCCCCTCTGTTACTGCTCCAGCCCCTCCATGTCCTTCCTATAGTGGGGGGCTCAGAACTGGACACAGCACTCCAGGTGCTGCCCAACCAGTGCTGAGTACAGGTGAAGAATCACTGTCCTACTCCTGCTGGCTAGGAGCAGGGCAGTGCCAACATTCCCCCTTCTGGGACACCACAGCTGTGGCAGACCCAACATTCCATCCCTGGAAATGCTCCATGAGAAGCTTCCAGTCAACGCAACTGACTGGCCACTGAGCACCCCCAGCCTGGCCTGATGTGGATTCCTCTGCACGCAGCTCAGGCAAGATCCCCTTGGAGAACTTCACTTTTCCACAGACAAGTGCCCCCAGGTCCCTTTCTGCCTGGCCCCTCTCCAGCCACTCTGTCCCCAGCCTGGAGCACTGCAGGGGTTGTTGTGGTCAAGGTGCAGGACCCAGCTCTTGGTCTTGTTAAACCTCACCCTGTTGGATTTGTTCCCTGGATCCAGCCTGTCCAGGTCCCTCTGCAGAGCTCTCCTACCCTCCAGCACATCCACACTCACACCCAGCTTGGTGCCATCTGCACATTTGCTGATGGTGCACTGTGCTCCCTTCTCCACATCATCAATAAAGATGTTAAACAGGACTGGGCCCACACTGATCCCTGCAGGACACCACTGCACACACGCTGCATGTGGCACCATTCCCCACCACTCTCTGGGCCCCGATGTCCATCCAGTTCTTAGCCCAGGGAGGGGTGAACCGCTCCAAGCCACAGGCTTCAGCTTTTCCAGGGAATGCTGTGGGATGGGGTGTCCAAGGCTAAAGTTCAAGTAGACAACATCCACAGCCCTCCCTGTATCCACCAGGCCCTGTCAGAAAACTCCTGGTGGGCAAGAGCTGGGCAGGAGGCAGCCGTGTGCCCTGGCAGCGAGGCAGGGCAGGAGCACCCAGGGCTGTGGGACCAGGACATCAAGGACGTGGATTATCCAGGGCACTGGGGCCTGGTTTGGGTTGCCCAGGGCAGGAAAGATGTCTGGCAGCTGGAGCAGGGTGAGGGAAGGGCCTCCAAGGTGGGGCTGGAGCCCTTTGGCTGTGAGCAGAGGCTGAGGGAGCTGGGCTTGTCCAGCCCGGAGCAGGGAAGGCTGAGGGGCTCCTCATCCCAGCCTGGCAGTGCCAGCCAGGAGCTGATGGAGAACACAGAGCCAGGATCTTCACCGGGGGGCCAGGGGGGAGACAAAAGACAATGGGTGGAAAGGGGGAAAGAGGGGAGATCAGACAGGACATGTGGAAAACTCTTGTTCCCATGGGCTCAGACAGGTTCTCAGATAATGCCCTATCACTCTTCTTTTGGATAATCAAATTCTGATCACATCTGGCCTTAAACCACTTGGTCTGACCCAGTCTCTGACAGCTTGGGCTGCAGACTTGCTGAGTTCCCTTCCAACCTCAGCACCTTGATGATCCTGGAACAATGCTGTGCTCGATTTTGGAATGGGCCAGAGCAGATTTTTAGGGGACAGGAGCCCTCTGGGGGTGTAGGGAACCTGACACTTGCAAGGTGCATGAACACATCTCACTAGCTGGGGCATTTGAGTACTTGAAGAAATATCCATGTCTTCCCACCAGGAGAGAACAGAAATTTCCTGGATATGTACTGATGACAGGAGAAGAAATCCTGCTCTTCCCCTCTACCTGTGTTACTACTATGCTGTCTATTATTTCATGTCCCTCTCCATTTGGGTGTTACCCGCTCTCCTGTTTAAATGGCCATGTCTAAGGATATCTATTCACGAGACCAGATGGTTCTATGGCCCCACCATTGCTCCCAGATTTCCTTCTCCACTTGTTCTCTGATAATTTCACATCAGTCTTAGTTGTGTTTTCATTTGTAATAGAATCACCCTTTCTAATGTCTTTTTCTAAAATTGTTTCTGAATGGAAATCCCTTGTGCATGGCAGACATATCTGATACTGGTTTGACATTGCACAGAGCTGAGGGAAGAATTCTGATGATTATTAAATTATAACATTGATACACTTCTTATGTTGGCCTATGAAGAGAAACCTTTCTGTGCCTCTGAGTCTCAGCAGTTCCTGAGCCCCAAAGGACACAAACCTGATGAGCTGTGGTGCCCACTGCACTGGTGGCTCTTGCACCTCCCTCCACAGCCACAGCAGAGCTCCCTTGTCCCACAAAGTCCCTGGCAATGCCGGGATGAAGGAAACAGGACAGGCTGTGGGGATCAGGGGCAGGGCACGGCCAGGGATTTGGGGTGGTTGTGAGCCCAGGGCAGGAGCCGGCCCTTGGCCTTGCTGAAGCTCATCCAATTGTCCTGGGCCCATGGCTCCAGCCTGGCCAGATCCCTCTGCAGAGCTTGCTGCCCTGCAGCACAGCCACACTCCCAGCCAGCTTGGGCTCCCCTGGACACTGACTCAGGGTGCCCTCCATGGCCTGGTCCACATCAGCAAGGAACACATTGAACTGCCCTGGCCCCAGTCCTGAGCCCTGGGGACACCCCTGCATGTGGCTCCATTGCCCAGCACTCCTTGGGCTGCACTTGTGTTTGCCATGGAGCTGGGCCTGCCTTGGCTTCTGTTTGCTGACCCCAAATGAACATCCCTCTGTGTCTGGGGCAGCTCCTTCTCCAAGGAAAGCAGCTGGGACATGGTGCCAAGGAGGTGAAAGCTGCAGGCACAGCCTGGACTGGAGGAAGCTCAGATTGGCACAAGGCTGCTCTGAGTGCCAGGGCTTGGATGAGGGAAATGGTGGGGTGGGGGTAGGGACAGAGTGTGATTGATTGTCAGCCATAAAGGGACTGGATGTTCATATCTGCTCAGAATGCATGAGGAGGTGCTGGGGGATCAATATGAACTGGAAATTGCTGATATCAGTATATAAATATGAAAATAATAAATATGAAAAAATATCTTCTCTCTTTTTGTTTTGAAATGAAATATATTTTGATTTGAGTGAAAGCTTAGACAAGTTCTGGCTCATGCTCCAGTTTTTGGTAGTAGCTCTGTTTCAGGATACCTGAACATCAACTTTTTGCTTAACAAGTTCTTGAGAATGCAAATTTAGGTCTATTATAAAATGAATTATTTACTGAATGGACTCAAGATTAACAGACAAGAGACTTTAAATGGACTACTTACTGCACAGACACAAACCAAAGAAGTACAGGTAGATACAAACCCAGTGCACAATAAAGTTACCTATATTACAGCTAGTGAAGAAATAGCAGAGATCAGGAGTCAATGTAACTTACCACTGAACTGATGAGAGAGTGCACATGGAGCCCTTTCACTCAGCTTCCAGAAAAGGAAACACAAAGATTCATCCAGATTTGGGAGTGAAGCCCTATCTGTTTCCAGGGATTATGCAGAAGAGTTTTGTATGGTGAATGTTTTGTGTATATTTTATAGTTTGTACAGTGAAGTGTGTGTCACTCAGAAATTCAAGGCTTATCTCCCTCCCTTCAGTCTGCTCTCAAGGCAGGATGTTCATGGGCAGCTGGGAATTCCACCTCCCTGGCACCAGAGATAACTCAGCACAGGACAGATGTCCAGCCTGGGTTATCTCAGCAATTGCTGAGAGGGGGAAGATGCCCTGAGTGATGGCCCAGCTGATGGACAGAACAGATGAGCTCTGCTGTGCCACAGGGGAAGTCCTGCTGCAGGAACCTCCTGGAACCAGGGGGGTGTTGTGACATTGTGATGGCTCCTGGAACCAAGGAGAGAGACCATGGTGACACCAGTGAACCTCCTGGAACCAGGGAGAGAGCCCATGGTGACACCAATGAACCTCATGGAACCAAGGAGAGAGACCATGGTGACACCAATGAACCTCCTGGAACCTAGGAGAGAGACCATGGTGACACCAATGAACCTCATGGAACCAAGGAGAGAGACCATGGTCACACCAATGAACCTCATGGAACCAAGGAGAGAGACCATGGTCACACCAATGAACCTCATGGAACCAAGAATCCATTGTGACAGATCAATGCCTCATGGAAGCAAAGAGAGCATTGAGACACCAATGGTTTGTCAGGACTTGCTTGATCCCAATGAGCCCCGTGGTGCATTTGGTGCTGAGCTCTTGAACCTCAGGCCCTGAGAGGAGATTGCACAAAGTTTTCCAGGAGTCCAAGTCAGAAGAAAAACCCAAAGTGTCTCAAAGCATTAATGGGATCCACTGAGGTCCATCCCCAACATAAGATCCTCTTGGACTCCTTGGAAGAGACAACTGGAGGCCACAATTGCCCAAAAACCTCTCAAACAATGAGAGAGGAAAAGACAAGGGAAAGTTCTTTAAAAAAACGGAAGTGCCTTGAAGCATTAATGAGCACCACTGAGTGCTGTTACTGAGGAGCCCTCTCAAGAGACTAATTAAAGCAGAGAATGGGAGGCCATGATTGCACAAAGCTCTCAGAGACTCCAAGGCAAAAGTAAAACCCAAAGTCCATGGAAAAACCTGCAGTCCCTGGGAGCATGAAGGAGCCCCCAGGGCCATTCCTGACCAAGGCTCCCCAGGGACTGGTCCCAGCAGATCCCTGAGGCTTCTGGCATGTGGGGGGATGCTGAGGACATGACAAGGGCTGACAGTGCCCAACCTTGCTGGGGCTGTGCCAGGAGGCCCTAGGGGCTCAGGACAAGGTGTCTGCTCACAGCCCTTGGTGGCACAGAGCCTGCTGTGCCCCAGGCCACCAAGACTTGGCTTCTCTTTGTCCCCTCCTGTCATCACTGCCTCCAATTTCCTGCTCTGACTGCAACCTGGGCACACTTTCTCAGTTGTGTCCCTCAGTGGGACCCATTAAAAGTGAAAGAAACTTTGGACTTCGATTCTGGCTTGGAGTTCTTGAGAGGTTTCCTAACAAACCACAGCTCTGCCTTGATTCCCCACTGGTCTGCTGCAGTTCATGAGGAAAGTTTCAACTCTACTTATGAAACTCCTAGTTTCCCCACTGCAAACAGACACACTTCTCAGGTGTGTGCCAGCCCAAGGTGCCACCAAAACCACTGCAGAGCTGCCCTGGGCCAGCTGTGAGGGTGGATCATCATCCCAACCTGCATTGGGCACTGCCAGGGGCTGTGGCCATGGACACTGCACTGACCCCACTGCTGGGTTTGGGTGCCATGGAAACCATGAGAAGTTCAATTTTCTTTGGAAACAGTGGGGAGGACTGGGACATACTGGGGAACACTGGGAATGCTGAGGGGGATCTGGGTGGACTGGGATGGACTGTGGGGGTTCACAGAAACACACTGGGACATACTGGGACATACTGGGACTGACACTGGGCAATACTGGAGCAATTTATGAATACTTTGAGTGATAATGGGGTATACTGGGACAAACTGGAGACACTCTGAACAGTGTGGGGATGACGGGGGACACTGGGGCATACTATGGATGACACTGGGGAGTACTGGAAGAGAATACAAATGAACTCAGGTGTATTGGGAGGGCCTGGAGAAGTGCTGGGGTTGTATTGAACTGTACTGGGGATGAACTGGGCTGTACTGGGAGGGACTGGAGGGGTTCGATGGGCTGCTCCCGCCCCCGCCCATCACTGCCCGCAGCCAATCAGCGCCGGGAATCGGGGAATGGGGGCGGGGCCTGTGACGGCGCCATCTTTTCCTTTTCGCCTCTAACACCCATCATGCACCGCGGCCCGATAGAGCCCCATTGGAGCTGGGACTACAACGTCCATCATGCCCCGCGCTCCACAGAACTCCGCTATCTGCCCCCTCCCCCCATGTACCATAATAGTCCCCCACACTCTCCAGGATCCCGAAGTGCCCACTCACCATCCTCTCAGGATCCCCCAAAAGCGGCTCCGGATTCCCTGATTGCTCCCAGCGCCACAGATTCCCGTTACAACCACTTCTGGGAATTAATCTCCTGTCACCTCCCGTGGCCCCATAGCCCCATATAACGCAGTTGCACGTTTAAAACACCCGCCGTGTTCCTCGCCCTAAAGGGCCCAGTTAGACCTCCCCAAGCTCCCCCCAAATGCTCCCGAACCGTACACGTTCCCCCCTGAGCACCTCAAGTCACAGCTCGGACTCAAAAGTGTCCCCCAGGAGCCTTCCCGGACCCCAAATGCCCCGTCCGAGACACTTCCGGGACTACAGCTCCCGTCATGCACCGCGCCCGACAGAGAGACATTGCAGCTGCGCGTTCAACTCCCGTGATGCTCCGCGGCTCCACTGAACAGTATTCTACCCGCGCCTACAACTCCCATCATGCCCCGCGCCCCAGAGAGCCCCGTTCGAGCCTCCCAAGTGCCCGCCCGGACCCCGAAGGGCTCCACATTCCCCTCCCTGACCTCCAAGTTTTCCCCCTGGACCCCCAAGAGCTCCCCCGGACGCCGAGGTGTCCGTCAGAATCCCTCAGTGCCCTGCCCAGTGCCCACCCGGCTCCCTGAAGTGTCCTGCAGACCCTCAAGTTCTATCTAAATTCCCTCCCCAGACACAAATCATCCCCAAATGTGCCCCAAAAAAGTTTCCATAGATCCCAAACTGGCATAAAAAGGATTACAAAAGGACTGCTAAAAACACTAGCATAAAGAAGGAGAAATGAACAGCCAATAATTTAAAGGATTTGTGTTGCTTCGAACCAATGACTAGTAACTTCTCTGGTTTCTAAAAAATTGATAGATTTTAATATAAAAACTAAAATTAGATAATTAAAAATAATGTTTCTTTTTATAAATAGAAAAATAAATTTCTTTAGTAAATTTAATTATTTTTCATTTATTAAATGAAAAACTGCTAATATTTCCTTTTATAAGGAAAATATATTTATAATTTTATTGTTTACTTTAATTGTAATTATAAGAATACATTTATAGGGATTTTTTTTTTATTTTTCAGGATGTCAGTCTCAGGTGGGCAATGTCAGACACGGTGAGGGTGGGGGTGAGGAGCAGGTTGTTCAAACAGGGTCAGCCCTGAAAGGGATCATTCTGCTCTGTGCCCAGATCTCCTAAGGAGACATTCAGCATCAACATCACTTGGGGAATGCTTCTGTCACTTCTTCTCGGAACTGAAAACCAAAAATAATATGCCCTTGATTAAAACAAAAAATCCTGAGGTGCACTTTGAAATCTCCCTCCTTAACAGAACTCCAAAGTGACTGCAAGCAGCTGCACAAGCCCTGGAGACTTGAAGACAATGGAAGGAAGACAAAGAGCTCCCAAGGCCTTTGTGTATTTTAATGATGCCCAGACTTGGGGATTTGGGGCTGATGGCAGGAGCCTGAGGCACTGAGAGAAGGTTGAAGAAGCTGCTGCAGGAGTCAGCAGCAAAACTGCAAGTGCCTTGGAGCATCAGTGGGCGCCATGAGTGAGGGCAGGGAGTGCCCAAGGCTCCCCAGGGCCTGGGGAGAGCAGATCCTTGAGGGCAGGATTGCAGGAGCCAAAGGCTGTGAGCAGGGAACTGCAATGCTGAGCAAGGCCTGGGCTGGCTGGAGGAAGCAGAAAGGCCAAGGCTGAGCCCAGGCCTGGGACAGCAGGGCCTGTCCCTCACGGGTGGCTCGGGGCTGTTGCTGGGGCAGTGGGATGGCAGGGGCAGCAAGGACAAATGGCATCAGCCTGTGGGACACTCCACATGCTCATGGAACCAAGGCACAGGGTGACACTGTGGGGCCTCATGGAAACAAGAGGCCATGGTGAGCCTGCAGGGCTGTAACACCCCAGAGCAATGAAATGCTGGGGGTAACCAAAGGTTCCTTTACTTGTGTTTGGTGCACGGGAGAAACCCCAGCCAGATATTCTCAAGAGGTCAAAGTGGCACAAAACTTTTAGTGGCAAAGTATAGAAAATCAAGGAATTCTGGAAAATGATTTAATATCAAATCCAATTCAACATAAAACTCTTATCATGGCAGGAACTTCTTTAACTTTGGCCATTTAAACTTAGAAACCTTTAAACATTTAAATTGTTGAGGTACCCTAAACTGTTCTATATAAAGGACATTAGAAGGAGAAGAAAGAGAGAGAGACCGAAGGACAGAAGCTCTCTAGAAAGACACACACACATGGCTACCAACTCCTAGGGTTCCAGTGTGGGTGAGACACAGACCCCAGGAGAAGGCAGGGTACGCACCATGGGCTGAGCTCCTGCTCTGTGTTCTCAGCCCCTGGCCCTTTGTGGGCCTCCCCCCATGTGGGACTTGGGATGGCTCGGGCAATGAGAGCCTGGGTCAGCACCAGCCCACTGTGGGACTGACTGACAGCTCATCCCGAGGTGTCTGGGGACATGGATCTCATCCAGCCTCTGACAGTGACCATGGTGACACTGCAGAACCTCATGGAACCATGGGTCAGTTGTGACAAGGACAGCAGCAGATCCAAGGACACCATGGAGACACTATGGATCCCCATGGAACCAAGGGGCCATTGTGACAGTGTGGGAACGTGTCTCCTCACAGAACTCAGGAGTCCATGGTGACTGATAAGGAAGATGCCTTTACAGACAATTCAGTCACTGAACATATGGCTTCACAAGGCTACAGGTGTGGTCGGTGGATGTGGTCAGTGGGTGTGGTCATTGGGATGTGGTCAGTGAGGGGTGGTCTCTTGGTGCGGTCTGTGTGGGCAGTGGATGTGGTCATTGGGGGAGGTCAGTGGGTGCAGCCAGTTGCGGTGGTCATTAGGATATGGGCACTGTTTTTTTGGTATGGATGGAGTCAGTGAGTGTGGTCAGTGTGGGTGTCAGTGATTCTGGTCAGTGCAGGTGGTCAGTGGGGGTATGGTCAGTTTGGGGGTCATTGGGGTGTGGTCAGTTTCTGTGGTCAGTAGGTGTGGACTGTGGTTGTGGTCAGTAGGTGTGGTCAGTAGGTGTGGTCAGTTGGATGTGGTCAGTAGATGTGGGTAGTGGGGGTGGTCCATGGCAGAATTTGGTGGGCTGTGGTCAGTGAGTGTGGTCAGTGGGGTGGGGGCATTGGTGTCTTGGCAATAGGTGTGTTCACTGGGTGTGGTCAGTGGTTATGGTCAGTGGGTGTGGTCATTGGACATGGTCAGTGTGGAGTGGTCAGAGGGGGTGGTCATTGGGTTGGTCATTGGGGTTTGGTCAGTGGGTGTGGGGAGTGGATGTGGGTTGTGGGTGTGGTCCCTGGGTGTATCATCAGTTGGGAGGTCTTTTGGGTGTGGTCAAGGGGTGTGGCCAGTGGGGTTTGGTCAAGGGGGAGTGGTCAGTGAATGTGGTCATTGGGGTGTGGTCAGTGAGTGTGGACATTGGTTTCCTGATATGGGTGTGGTCAGTGGCTGTGGTCACTGGTTAAGGACAATGGAGCTGTTCAGTAGGGGTATGGTCAGTTTAGGGGTCATTGGGGTGTGGTCAGTGGGTGTGGTCAGTGGTGTGTGGGCATTGGTTTTTTGGATATGGGTGTGGTCAGTGGGTGTGATCAGTGGTTATGGTTGGGGGTTGTTAGCTGGGGTATGGTCAGCTGGGAGTCCTTTGGGCTGTGGTCAGTGGGTGTGATCACTGTGTGTGGGCAGTGGGTGTGGGCAGTTGGAAGGTCTCTGGGTGTGGTCACTGGTGTGGGCTGTGGTCACTGGTGTGGTCATTTGGGTGTGGTCATTTGGGTGTGATCATTTGGGTAGTCATTGGGTGTGGTCAGTTGGTTGCTGGGGGGTCGTGAGTGGCTTTGGGCAGTGAGAGGGTGGTCAGTGGGTGTGGTAAATGGGGTGGCCAGTGCAGTGTGGTCAGTTGTTGGTGTGGTCAGTGGAGGTGGTCTGTGAGCTGTGAGGAGTGGTGATTGGGGCTGGTCAGTGGCTTTGCTCAGTGGCTGTGTGTAGTGGCTAACAGCTGGCCTTGAGGCCTTACAGTTATAATTAATCCTGACTGTAATTTTATAACTGAAATGTTAGTAATTACTGTCACATGAACATGAAGTTTTGTGTCATCCCTTCTGTCTCCACTGCCATGAGTGATCAGCAATAACCTGACCATGGGGACAGCGGTGGAGATGGAACCCCAGCAGGGGAAGGTGACCGGGAAGAGCTGCCAGCAGCTGAGATCTGTGGAGGTCTGGACCTTGTGAATGGAAAAACCTGCTGGGGATCCTTGAAAACAGAAGACTCTTATAAAAAGAAGAAGCGGCTGGAGATATGGGAACGTGATTTTCCCCAGGAGAAAGAGAAGGGGCTCAGAGCCATGCACTGGACACAGCCATGAGAGCCCAGCAGAGATGCCGTGGGCACCACCCACCAGGGAAGCAGCAAGGAGAGTGAGTGCACCCTCGGGAACGCAGCATGGGAGGAGAGGCAGGAAGTGCAGGAAGCCGAGGGAGGGATGGTTGATATCCAGGACCCCTATCCTTTCCTTGCCACCCTGCTGCATTGACAGCGGAGCTCCCACAGCACTGCTATTGGCATCCCCTGTATCGTGTGTGGGTTTGACCACACTGCGAGTGCCCGAGCTGCTGCCATCACCATTGGGTGAGCAAGTGCAGCCCAGAGAGGACTGAGCCCCGGCCATGGGGGAAGGTGCTTGGCCAAGGCCAAAGGAGGCTCCCTGTGTGCCCTGCTGCCCTCTCCCTGAGCTCCTGAGAGCTCTGCAGCCCCTCCTGCCATCCCATCTGCCCAGGCCAGCACAACAGCCCCGGCCTTGGGGCCCTCCAGAGCTGCTCCTGCTCCAGGCCCAGGGCCCATCCCAAAGCTGGGGCAGCCACAAAGCTGGGCTCATTTCTGCTCATTCCTGCTCTGATGAGGATGGATCCTCAATGATTTAGAGGTTGCTGAAGAATTTTACTACTCCAGAAGCCTCTTCTTTATGGAGTTCAGAGCCTCAGAGACAAAAGCTCATAAACATTTGTTCAAAACAAATGAAGAAAAAAGCATAAGTGAATAAGTGGGAATAAGTGAAGTTATCAAATCCTCTGTTATTAATTAGATACGTTTCAGAAGTGTATTCCAAGAGAATATACTATATTGACAACAATGCAGAGAGAAGTATTTTGTCCTGTTAGGTTTACTTTTCCTGTTTCTAGGTTGACATCAGCAATGTCCAATTAATATTGACCCCCAGAACCGTCTAGTGCAATCTGAAGAGATATGAAAATCAAGACCCTTCATGGCTGACAATCAGTCACGCTTTGTCCCCACACCCTTCCTACCATTTCCGTCATCCAGCTCCAGTGATTCCTATGGATCAGGAATGGTGTGGCCAGCAGGAGCAGGGCAGTAATCCTTCCCCTTTGTTTGGCATTGCTTAGGCAGCACCCTGAGTGCTGTGTCCAGTTCTGGGCCCCCCAGTTTAGGGAGGACATGGAGGAGCTGGAGTGTGTCCAGAGAAGGCGACAAGGCTGGCGCGGGGTCTTGAACACAGTTCCTCTTAGGAGTGGCTGATGGAGCTGAGGATGTTTATCCTGGAGAAGAAGAGGCTCAAGGGAGACCTCATCACTCTCTACAAATCCCTGACAGAAGGGAGCAGCCAGGTGGGGGTCAGGCTCTTCTCCCAGGGAGCAAAGACATGAGAAGAGGATGCAGCCTTAAAGCTGCACTAAGGGAGATTTAAGCTGGACATTAGGAAATATTCTTCACAACATTGGTGATTGGAAGGTCATTGGAATGGGCTGTGGAGAGGTAGGTGCGTCACCATTCCTAGAAGAGTTTCAGGAAAGACTGGATGTGGCACTCAGTGCCATGGTCTGGGTGACAAGGTGGTGTTGGGTCACAGGTTGGACTTGATGCCCTCTAAGGTCTTTTCCAGCCCTGGTGATTCTGGGATGATTGTGGCACTGCAGGGCCCTGGGGAAGCAAGGGGCCACTGTGACACTGCGGGGCCTGGTGGAACGGAGAGGACTGGAGTGACACTGTGTACGACATGGCACCATAGAGCCAAGGGGCCATTGTGACACTGTGGGGATAAATGGAATCAAGGAGTCCATGGTGACAGTCTGGGTCCTCGTGGAACCACAGAGGCCACTGTGACACTGCAGGGCCTTGTGGAACCATGCAGAGCATTGTGACAGAGCAGGGCCTCGTGTAATGATGGGGCCATTGTGACACTGTAGTGCCCCATGGAACCAAGGGGCCAGGTCTGCTCGACAGGGACTCTTAGAATGAAGGAACATGTATGACATTGTGGTGCCTCTTGAGACCAAGAGGCCATTGTGACACTGGGAGGCCTCATAGAATCATGGAGACAATTGTGAGACTTCAGGGACTCATAGAACTGTGGTGGTACCAAGTTTTTCTGGCAGTGTTCATATGCAAGAGAGTAGGAGAGCTCTGCACAGGGACCTGGACAGGCTACACCCAGGGCCCAAATCCAACAAGGTGACGTTTAACGAGACCAAGAATGGGGACCTGCTCTTTGACCACAACAACCTCTGCAGTGCTACAGGCTGGGGACAGAGTGGTTGGAAATGGTCCAGGCAGAAAGTGACCTGGGGGCAGTGATGGACAGCAGGCTGGGCATGAGCCAGCAGTGTGCCCAGGTGGGCAAGAAGGCCAGTGGCACCTGGGCCTGGATCAGGAATGGTGTGGCCAGCAGGAGCAGGGCAGTGATTCTTCCCCTGTGCTCTGCACAGCACCTTGAGTGCTGTGTCCAGTTCTGGGCCCCCCAATTTAGGAAGGACATGGAGGGGCTGGAGTGTGTCCAGAGAAGAGCAACAAGGCTGGTGAGGGGTCTAGAATACAAGTCCTGTGAGGAGGGGCTGGGAGAACTGGGATTGTTTATCCTGGACAAAAGGAAGCTCAGGGAGACAAGGCAGTGTCAGGGCACAGGTTGGACTTGATGATCTCCAAGGTCTTTTCCAGCCTTCCTCATTCTGTGATTCTCTGAAACCACCCCTTGAGCAGTTCAGGATGAGCCCTGGGCCTCCTCCTCAGAAGGTGCAGCAGCCCAGGTCCCTCAGCTTCTCCTCACAGCCCCCAAAGCCCATCCTGTCAGTCCTGCAGAGCCTCTCCAGCCCCTCCTCATTGCCCACAACAGGGAGCCCCACAGCCAGACACACCAGCCCAGATGTGCCCCCCTGGCCTGGGGTGCCTCTGGAAAGAGCAGCACCAGGCACTGCAAGACCCTGCAGACAATTCCTGAAGCACTTGGAGGTTGATTCTGCTCCTTAAGGGATGTTCCTATTGAGCTAGCTCAGGAACTGAAATGGGGAGTGGGGCCAGAGAGGAAAGGGCAAACAGGGATGGACTGATTGCATGGGAGGGCACAGGGAGGGCAAGAGGAAGAAATCTGGATAAGGAAAGACTAAAGAAAGGAAATGTGAAGCAAAGGAAATGCTCAGGGCAGTCTGGGGGTGGCTGCCAGGCAGCCCTGGCTCTGAGCAGCAACGTCTGCAGTGGGACAGGAAAGTCACAGCTCATGGGAACAAACTTTCTGTCTGACTTCAGAGGCCACGACAAACCTGAGTGGTTTCCCTCTGGTCCCGCAGGCCTTGCTGGCCCCAGGGGCTGATGGCATTTGTGCTCCCTCAGGTCCCTCTGCCCACAGCAGCACCATGGCGGTGCTGACGCCTGCTCTGTGCAATGCAAACAGGGGCTCCTGAGGCAGTGCTGCCGTGTGTGTGCCTGCAAGGATGGGGCACCTGTGTGAGCTGGGGGAGAGGCCAGGGCTGCAGAGGGGGGATGTTGTTGGCAGGTGCACAAGGACGCTCTGGGACGCTGCCCTGGGGTGTCCAGCGCACTGGGGATGGATCAGCCCCTGCTCTGCTGCTCCTTGCCAGGCTCTCCCCTTGCAGGGACCTTGCAGAGCACCAGCCATGCTGTTTGGGCCCAGCCTGCCCACGGCCAGCCTGGGGCTGCTCCCGGGGCTTTTCTGTGCTCAGCGTTGGCCTGGCCAGGTGTTCTGGAGAGAGCCTGGGCAAGGAGCCTCCAGCCCCCAGGCCCTGCCCTGAGGTGTCAGCGCTGCCCCAGCAGTGCCCATGGCCTGTCCCTGCTGCAGCCCTGGCACTGCCACCCCCAGGGCTGTGCCCGGCCCCGAGAGCACTCAGGCCCTGCAGCAACACCAGGGGCAGGAGGGCAGCGGGGCAGTGGCACGGGAGCAGCACTGGCAACACCAAGTGCTGCTGCTGCTGCTGCTGGGCACAGCTGCTGTGCCAGCACTGATCTGCCCCAGCTCTGCACACAGACATTGCTGTTGCAGCTACAGAGAACGGAACAACTGGGACATATCTAAAGAAAACTTTGCTGGGAGATCCCTTAGTTCATTTTAAGCCACTGAGAGCACAGGTCCTCATTGACAGAGTGTGTGGCCACAGTGAAGGTCGAGAGAAACAAAATTACAGATGGCACCAACAGTGACCTTTATTTGTGGACAATATTAAAAAACAAAGGAAGAAAAAGGGAAAAAATGTAAACCAAGCCAACAAGAAGTATAAAAATTACTTTTATTACAACTGATTTACTGAAATTGGCAAGCAGTTTAATGTTTCTGAAATCCTTGATTCATCAGTTTACACAATGCAGCCTTGAGCTCCTGGTTCCTCAGGCTGTAGATGAGGGGGTTCAGGGCTGGAGGCACCACCGAGTACAGAACTGACAGGGCCAGATCCAGGGATGGGGAGGAGATGGAGGGGGGCTTCAGGTAGGTAAATGTGCCAGTGGTGATAAACAGAGACACCACAGCCAGGTGAGGGAGACAGGTGGAAAAGGCTTTGTGCCGTCCCTGCTCAGAGGGGATCCTCAGCACAGCCCTGAAGATCTGCACATAGGAGAAAACAATGAACACAAGACAACCAAAAGCTAAACAGACACTAACAGCAATGAGCCCAAGTTCCCTGAGGTAGGAGTGTGAGCAGGAGAGTTTGAGGATCTGGGGGATTTCACAGAAGAACTGGCCCAGGGCATTGCCATGGCACAGGGGCAGGGAAAATGTATTGGCTGTGTGCAGCAGGGAATAGAGAAAGGCACTGGCCCAGGCAGCTGCTGCCATGTGGGCACAAGCTCTGCTGCCCAGGAGGGTCCCATAGTGCAGGGGTTTGCAGATGGACACGTAGCGGTCGTAGCACATGATGGTCAGGAGGGACAACTCTGCTGAAATGAAGAAGAGAAAGAAAAACACCTGAGCAGCACATGCAGAGTAGGAGATGTTGTTGGTGTGCCAGAGGGAATTGTGCATGGCTTTGGGGACAGTGGTGCAGATGGAGCCCAGGTCAGTGAGGGCCAGGTTGAGCAGGAAGAAGAACATGGGGGTGTGCAGGTGGTGGCCGCAGGCTACGGCGCTGATGATGAGGCCGTTGGCCAGGAGGGCAGCCAGGGAGATGCCCAGGAAGAGGCAGAAGTGCAGGAGCTGCAGCTGCCGCGTGTCTGCCAATGCCAGCAGGAGGAAGTGCCTGATGGAGCTGCTGTTGGACATTTCTGCACTCTGGGCATTGGGTTCTGGCATGGAGAAAGGGACAGTGAAGAGATAGAGGACACACCTGTAACCAAAATCAAAGCCATTTCCCTGACATCCTCTCCTCTAACACACACATAGAAACAATTTACATTTTAAGAATTTAAGAGTAGATTTGTAAACTTCCCCCATATCTCTCCTGGTATTTCTGGATATCAGAAATCTCACCATTTCTGCTGCCCTCAGGGAGACCAGAGCATGTTCTGTGAGACAAAGTAATGAATGGAGAGAGAAGAAAGATGATCTGTCATTATGACCTGCTCAGACTTTCTCTGGGATTTAACCTTGTTCAGGTGGAGGGTGATTATCCTCCCATGTTTCCCTTAAAAACCACTAGGTACTGCTGAGAGGAGATGGATCCACCAGAGTCCAGCACTATAATTGTAACCAAGGACTCCTGTTGCTCATTTGACCAACCCAACAGTATGTGCAGTGCCAGAACAGCTCTGCTTTTCCCCATTCATTTATAACTCAGAGATGGTATTCGAAATGTTGGCATCCATGATTAAAGCTCCCAGGTTGGACGGAAATCTCAGGGAGAGTTCCAAGTGTCCCAGTGATGGCACTGGAGTAAGGGAGATGCAGCTCCTTCCCTGGCTGCACTGACAGCATTGCCCACAGCCGGGCACTGGGGACAGCGTCACCCTGAGCCAGCTGTGCCCCCTCCCAGAGCCCCCAGTGCCGGGCAGCTGCTCCCAGCCCTGTGCTCTGCAGAGGGAACTGGGCCCGGGACTGCAGAGCTGCCCCACGGCTCTGCTGCAGCTCTGCCTGCACAGGAGGGGCTTCACGCCTTGGAGCCCCAGCCCTGAGGGCAGAGGCTTGGCTGGGGGACAGGAGGGAGGGGGCTTCTTCAGACCGAGGGGCTGCACTGCTGAGGGGTTTTCCTATGGAGATCTCTAAACTTTCCCTGAGACAACTTTTCTGGTTTTCTGTTTTCTATCAGTGCCTGATCTTCTCTCTGCTTCCTGCAGGTTTTCCTCCTAGAGATCCTTCCCTGTGCCTGATGTCTCCCTGCCAGCACTCACACACCCCAAATCTCTGTGCACTCTCCTTGTCCCTACAGAACCCTGCCTGTTTTCAGGGCACTGACTGGGGACAGGTTCTGTTTGCAGCTTGGAGAAAGGACAGGTCAGACTGAGCCTGATGGGTCCAGCACAGGGAATGCTGGTGCTGCCCCAGGGCAGAGCGGCTGAAAGCACATTAGGAAACGCCTGTGATCGTATTGATCACTAAAAATAACAGTTTGCATGGCACAGGCATTTGTGAAAATTCATATTACTTTTAATATTTATCCCCTCCCTCCCTGCCATTCTCCTATACCAGGAAACCAAATACAATGTCTTAGGAATCTTCTTCATATTTATCAAAAACCTTGTCTTTGAAATATTCTATGACATATTAGAACACCTCAGCATATCAGAGCTTCATGAGCATTTCATCTCCCCTGCACCAGAAACACTCAGAGTTGTACTCACAGAGTCTGTGGGCATTGGGATGTTCCAGCTTTAGGAGATCACTGCAGGAGCTGCAGCTGCATTGTCCTGCAGCCAGAGGCTTCCTGTGTCCAGGGCTGGGAGTGATTCTGCCCCAGGCACTTGTGAGCATCTTCCCAGCCCTGACTGATTGAAGCTCTCTGTGCCTCTGTGCTGTGCCTGGGGTGGCTGCAGGCAGTGTCCTCAGCCCTGCTGGGCTGGGAGAAGAGCTGCTCAGCAAGAGAAATGGGTTTATAAAGCTCTTCTTGATTGCCAGGACTGTCCTCTGTGCCAGGATCCCATCCCAGCCCAGCAGCACAGACACAGCACAAGGACTTTAATGAACCTCTCTGGGATTTTGTGCTGAGGCCCTTTAATTCAGTCTCTGAAAGGGAGGTGGAGAAACCTCTGAAGAACTCCAAGTCAGAATCGAACTCCAAAGTTTCTTAAAAGTTTTAATGGGTCCCATTGCGGGACACAACTGAGAAAGTGTGCCCAGGTTGCAGTCAGAGCAGGAAATTGGAGGCAGTGATGACAGGAGGGGACAAAGAGAAGCCAAGTCTTGGTGGCCTGGGGCACAGCAGGGTCTGTGCCACCAAGGGCTGTGAGCAGACACCTTGTCCTGAGCCACTGGGGCCTCCTGGCACAGCCCCAGCAAGGCTGGGCACTGTCAGCCCTTGTCCTGCCCTCAGCATCCCCCCACATGCCAGTGGCCTCAGGGATCTGCTGGGACCAGTCCCTGGGGAGCCTTGGTCAGGAATGGCCCTGGGGGCTCCTTCATGTTCCCAGGGACTGCAGGTTTTTCCATGGACTTGGGGTTTTGCTCTTGCCTTGGAGTCTCTGAGAGCTTTGTGGAATCATGGCCTCCAATTATCTGCTTTAATTAGTCTCTTGAGAGCCTTTCTCAGTAACAGCACTCAGTGGGGCTATTTGGATCTTCAAGGTACTTTACTTTTTTGAGGTACTTTCCTTTGACCTTTCATCTCTCAGTCTCTGAGATGTTTTTGGACATTTGTGGCCCCCAGTTCTCTCCTCCAAGGAGTCCATGAGCATCCTGTGTTTTGAAATGGACCTCAGTGGGACCCATTAATGCTTTGAGACACTTTAGGTTTTTCTTCTGTCTTGGACTCCTGGAAAGAATTGTGCAATCTCCTCTCAGACTCTGAGGATCAAGGGCTCAGCACCAAATGCACCACGGGGCTCATTGGGACCAAGGAACTCCTGACAAACCATGGCTCTGCCTTGATTTCCCTCTGCTCTGGTGCAGTTCATCAGGAAGGTTTTCAATTCCAGTTATGGAGAAATATTTCAATGAACTTCTAAGAAATATGTATTCATAGTTTAAAGAGTGTCTTTTATTGCTGTTCTCTTTAGAGCAGAGGTGATTGCAGCATTCTGTGGTTGAAATGGATCCAGTGTCTCCCTTAAGGAGTCCTATCCTGCTCAGAGAAGCTGTGCCTTTAGATCTGACCCAGTGTGGACAACATTGCTCCACATTTCCCAGTGATTTCAGGAATCAGGACTTGACACCATAATTCTAGAGAGTATGTTTGATTTCCAGCTGGGACACGTGGAGGGGATATCTCCTCCAAACCATGCATACCTGGTCAAGACAGGTTCCAGGTAGAAATACACATTGATCCCACCACCCCACACCTCCCTGCCCACCCATCCCCACCTTCTCTCCCTTTGTATTATAATTAGCTGCCACACCTCCTGGAGGTCGTGCCCGGTGGTTTTTGGGATGAAGGCCATGTGTCTTCCTCAGTGATCAGCGTTTGACCTCTCCTTCTGGGCAGGTGCAGTGGAGGTTTGACTCTCCCTCAGGTCAGCTTGTCCTGCTCAAAACCACCCGTCTGTTCCTGGCTGGTTTCTGGAGCCACAGGTTTCTGCTTTGTAGGGTTTGTGCAATAGCCAGGTCTTGCTTTGCTGAGTTTCCAAAATATAGCTTATCTTAATGGATTTTTATGGGAAACTAAGTTCCTGTGTGGTTTGTTCCATACTGTTCCTGCCATGTGTTCTATTTCCCCTCTACCTGCTTAAGCATCTTATAGGCTTCTAAAATTCTGAATTTTCAAACCCATATATACCATGTATTTCAAAACCATACCCCATCTCACTAGACAACACTTGGAGCCTCTAGACCACACTGGAAGCAGGTTTGGGCACATCAATCCTTACTGGTTTATACTGGGAGCTGCCGCCAAAGGTCTCAGGGGTTCACGGGTGGCTTCCAGTGCTTACTGGTTTATACTGGTGCCCTCCCAGTCCATGCCTGGGAACAACAGCAGGCACTGGCAGTGGGCAGGACCCCGAGGCCCACCTGGGGCTGCTTCTCCAACTTCTCAGCCTGGAACCTGCACTCGCCAGGAGCTCCAGCAAGGGCGAGGCCAGTGCTAAAGGAAGGAGAGGAATTCCCTGTGAAAATTCCCAGAACTTTATGGGGAAATCCAAAAGCCCCAAATTTTCCAACCTCTCCTTCACATGAAGTGGGAGGTGGTGTGTTCTGTTGGGTTTAATGCATAGACCTGGTGCCCCTAAATCCCTATTGACTTTAATGGGTAGACCTGAACTCCTGCACACCTGGGTATTCACATATTGGTGTGTCCCCCACTGCCCCCCTGAGATTTTGGTTTACCCCCTTTGCCACCCCAGAGCTGGAGCTGGTGCAGAACTCTGTCTTCACCAACCCCACAGACCAAAGCACCTCGGTGTACCTGTGCTGCATCCTCTCCTGAGGTAACTCAGGCCTCCCTCCCACCCCCAGGGCCCTCACCTGGAGTTTTGGGCTGCCTTCTGAATACTGGGGTCCCTTTTGGCAGTCCCCCACTGCTGAGGGTCATCTGTGTCCACATTGACTGGGCTGTCATCTTCCCCCAGCCCATCAGGGTAAGTTGGGACACTTGAGTGCCCCAGAAGTTCCCTGGATATCCCCAAAAATTATCTGGGTACACCTGGGTACTACCCAAAAGCTCTTGGATCCCCCTGGTAATCACCTGGGTACACCTAGATCCACCAAAAATCACCTGGATACACTTGGGTACCCCCAGAAATATTCTGGATCATCTCAAGGAACACCTGGATCCACCTGGTTACCCCTTGGAAACCTGGATCACTGAAAAACCCCCAAAACTGGTGATGCAAACATCCTCATGGCTTTGACTGGGTGGACTTGATGCCCCTGAATCCCCAATGACTTTAATGGACAGATCAGGTGTCCCTAAATCCCTTTTGATTTCAATGGGGTAGATCTGGAGTCCTGTTCATCCTCATTTATCTCTCCTAATCCCTCCCAGTGGTCCCACTTTTGCCCCAGTGCTTCCAGTAATCCCAGTGCCCTGCCTTAGCTGCTCCCAGTGCTCCCAGTTTAACCATGAACCTTCCCAATCAAAAGCTATTAAGGGATAGACCTGGTGTCCCTCAATTTCCAATGACTTCAGCCAGTCAACCTGATTTGCAATAGATTTTGGTGCTCAAAATCCCATTTTTGGGGTGAAAATGGAGATATTTGGGCCTGCCTGAAGGCACAACTCCAGAAAAGGCTGCTGATGTGGGATTTGGGATTTGGGATTGGCTTCCAGGAATTCATCCAGGACTTCTGCAGTCTCAGCACCATGATTCTGGAGTGGAAATTCCTGCAATTCAGCCCTAGATTTCCCCCAAATTTACCCAATTTTCCCAATTTTACCACCAAATTTCAAAAAAATCCCCACTGACTTCAATGGATAGACCTGGTCTCCCTAAAATCTTCATTAATTTCAATAGGGCAAATGTGATGTCCCTAAATCCATATTGACTTCAACAGGATAGACCTGGTGTCCCTACATCCCTATTCAATTCAATGGAGCACTCCTGATGTCTGAAAAATCTCTATCAGGAGATTAAAATTACAACAGATGGGGCAACTGAGAGATATTGTAAAAAATGGTTTATTGCTTTATTGCATCAGTCTCATTGAAGGGTGAGATATTAAAGGTGTTACATCCAACACCAAAATATCAGAAGCCATCTAATTCTTAGTTACAATGCCATATGTCAGGTTTTTAGCCAATCCAATACTTCTATGAACTTTGCTAGTGTCTTTTGACACCAGACATTAATTGCTTTCCTTCCCATGGCTTTGCTGCAGTGTGTCATTTTTCAACCAATCATAAAACACTTCACAAACCTTCACTGATGCATCTTAAACTTTTAGCTTTATAACAGGTTCTATTGCTAATCTTTATAATCTTTTAACATCTTACTTAACATACTGCTTTGCTTACATAATACATGTTTCTGTTTGCTTAAAACATATTTCTATTTAAACTACAAAATTGTGTTCTTGCTTTTTGTCTATTTTAATTTTAATGCTCTACTTTGAGCGGGGACAAGGAGGCAATGAGGCCCCAGCACAGCAAGGCTCACTTGTCCCCTGCTGGCCAAGGGCCCAGGGCCAGCAGCCATGGCCAAAGTGCTGCAGCACTTGGCTCTGGCAGGGCCTTTCAGCTGCTGCCCATCCCTGTGCCCTCTGCAGCCCAGGCTGTCCTACGGTGTCCATGCCCTGCCCCTCTGTCCCTGCAGGCTGTCCTCATCCCCCGGCTGCCCCACCTGGCTGGCCCCTTCCTTTGCTGACAGCTCTGCGTCCTGCCTGCCTCTGCCTGCACACACAAAGCCTTTGGCTGCTCCAGACTCCTTCTGGAGGATGTGTCGCACCAATGACCTGCACTGGGAGAGAAATTTCTTGAAGCTTTTGTCCAGTCTGAACCATCCCAGCTGCTCTTGGCATTAATTCTTTCTTTCTCAGCCTGTTTTCAACTCTTTCAAAAGGGTCCTCCATCTATGAAACCTCCCTTGAATCACTCCCTGGGCTCTCTTCTTCTGTCCCCAGTCTCCACTCCACTGAACACAGAACTTCTTTGTCCTTATACAGAGGTCATGTTCTTGCTTCCTCCAAACCCAAACTTCTGAGATTCACAGAATTCACAGAATTTAGTGATTTCACAGATTGACTAGTTTGGAAGAGACCTTCAAGAGCATCAAGTCCAACCCATGCCCTAACACCTCAACTTGACCCTGGCCCAAATTGCCACATCCAGTCTTTGTTTTAACACATCCATGGATGGTGACTCCACCACCTCACTGGGTAGATCATTCCAGTACTTTTATCACTCTTTCCATGAAAAACTATTTTCCTAATATCCAACCCAATTGTTCCCTTTAAACAATTTGACACTGTGTCCTCTCATTCTGTTTAGTGCTGCCTACTGATCTCTGGACCGTCTCCAAGGTGTTGGCAAATGAAAACATTCTGTTCAAAGTCTGAGGAAATCACCAGACAACAAGGCAGTCAGACCTGTCTGTCCTGGCTACTTTTGTCTGGGCCCAGTTCTTGGACAGATGCAATTTTGGAGGTGGAATCCCAGATTTGGGCATTGGCAGCTTGGTAAGGAGGGCAGTTCTTTCCCACTGGAAGGAAAGCACTGAGTCCCAGTGTGTGGTGGTAGATGAGAGGCAGCCCTCAGGAGGCCAAGGCCAGCCTGAGCTGTCTGTCCTGGCAGATTTTGGCTGGGAGTAGCCCTTGTCTATGGAGAACTTTTTATAATGGGTGCAGTTCCGGCCTTGCGCACCTGGAAAGGTGGATGGCTCTTTTTCATCAAAAGGAAAGCCCAGAGCCCCAGTGTTCCAGGGGCTGATGAGAGGCAGCTCTCAACATGCCAGGATGACCCAGACCTGCCAGGTGGACCCAGGAGGCCACGACCAGCCAGAGCTGTTCCATGTCCCCTTGGTTCCATGGGACCCCACAGAGTCACAATGGTCTCCATGATTCCATGGGGCCTTGCAATACCACAATGTTCTCCATGGATCCACGGTGCCCTGCAGGATCACAGTGCCCCTTTGGCTGCACGAGGCCCTGTAATGCAACAATGGCCTCTTGGTTCCACACAGCCCTGCTGCTTCACACCGGCCCCTTGGCACCATGCAGCCCAGCAGTGCCACAGTGATGAACTTGGTTCCAAGGGGTTTTGATGGTGTCACAAAGTGTCATTTCACAAGTCCTGAATGTGTCACATTTGTCTCCATGGTTCCATGGGGCCCCTCAGAATCACAATGGTCTGCACAGAAAGGAAACCACAGAGCCCCAGTGTTTCAGGGGCTGATAAACTGCAGTCAGCAGAACCCAAGACCAGACAGACCTATCTGTGCTAGCAGCATTTTGTGGGAGAAACCCTTGAGGATAGGAATCTGGGAGGAAAAGTTCCCATTTTGGCCTTGGGTGCTTGTACAGGAGGGATGGTTCTTTTCCTTAGGAAGGAAAGCACCGAGCCCCAGGGTTTGAAGGAAGGTGAGAGCTGGCTCTAAGGAAGACAAGGGCAGCCAGACTTGTTGGTAATGGCAGCTTTTATATGGGAGCAATCCCTGGATATTGGGAATTTTGGAAGGGGAATCTCATTTAGGCCATGGATGCTTGAATGGGAAGGACAGTCCTTTTCCATTTGAAGGAAATCCCAGAGCCCCAGTGTTTCAGGGCAACATGAGAAGAGACCCTTGACATGCCAAGGGCAGTTGGAGCAGTCAGGCCAATCCAACCAGACCTGTTCCCTGTTCCCTTGGATCCACGGGGCCCTGCAGTGTCACAATGGCTGTGTCATGTTGGATCCTTGGTTCCATGAGGCCCAGCTGTGTCACACTGGCCTCTTGTTCCCAAGGGGTTCCACAGTGTCACAGTGGTTCTTTGCTCCCATGTGGCCTTGTAGTGTCACAGGGGTCTCCTTGGTGCCTTGTGCCACCAAAATGAACCCTTAGTTCCATGGGGACTCACAGTGTCACAATGGACTCCTTGGTTTCGTGGGGCTGCAAAGTGTCACAGTGGCCCCTTGGTTCAATGACAACTGTGATGCCTTAAGGTTTTAGCCTTGGTATTTTTCAAATCCTGTACTGCATCAGTGCATACCTCTAAATGCCATAGAAAATGTCAGTTTACCATCTTCACATTTTGATGAAGCAAAACAATTCCTCCTGGCCTGAAACTCAAGGACACCCTACAGCCACAGGGTCTGAAAATATAAATAAACATGAATTTGGGGGAACGAACTGGGGTAATATGGCTTCATTCCCTGAAGCTGCAAAGGGAGAATTAACCACTGATATTGAGACAGACCAAACTTACAATTTTTTTAAAATTTAATGGGGACCATCATTTTTGTATGTAGGCGCTAGCCAAGAATTGTGCCCAGACAAAAGTATCCAGGACACAACTGTTTGGCTGTCTTGCCCTCTGTTGATTTGGTTAGATTATGAGAAGAATGTTTTTATTTGCCAGCAACATGGAGAGGGCCCAAAAATCTCTCAAGATGGTGTTTGGAGGCTACAAGCAAACGACCACTATATAGGGAAAAAGGAGCTTTGTGCCCAGAGGAGTGGAGACTGAAGAGAGCAGAGGAGAGCACAGACAGGACACGAGGAGAAAGGAATTTCCATCCCATGGCAGGGCTGGGGCCTCATTGCCTCCTTGTCCCTGCTCAGCAGCCTGGCAGGGGCCGCCCCATGGTGCTGCCCTTGGCATTGCACATCCCCAGAGCCCAGTGCCCCGGGAAGAGCCCTGAGCAAGGAGGGAGGGACAGGATCTGCCTTGCCAGGGGCTGGGGCTCAGCCCTTGGCCCTTGGCATTGCTGAGACACATCCAGGTTTGCTCAGCATCACAGACACCTTTCCCTTGTTTGTCCCCTCCTGTCATCACTGCCTCCAGTGTTCTGCTCTAACTGGAACCTGCGGACACTTTCACAGTCATATCCCTCGGTGGAATCCATTAAAACTTCAAGAAATTTTGGAGTTTGAGTAAGACTTTGAGTTCTTGACAAGTTTTCTTTCTGCTCCCTCTCAGGGACTGATGTCCAGGGACTCAGCACTCTTGGAACACCCCAGCTCTACAGACAAGGCAAGTGTGAGGAATTCTTCTGAAAGATATTATTACATTATCAGTCTTGTATAGGGTGAAATATAAGAGAGGTAAAACTACATGCCAGTCTATCAGAAGCCAATGTATTTCCTGATTGCAATGTAATAAATAAATATTTTTCAACCTATTAGCTTTTGCCAGACAATAGCGCTGATATTTCTAACATAAATCAAATATTATTTTATCCCATGTGGTCTTGCCACAATGCATCTTTTACAGTTTAAATCCTCCAAAATATCTGGTCTTTTTGCAGGGCCATCATTTGAAATTTGTTTCTAGTTCAATCTCTCTCTCTACAATGCCTTCTCTATTCCATGGCCTTTCTAAGTCAGCACACCTTATCTCAGAGTTTGCATGCACATGAACAAGACTGTGAGAGCTTTCAGTCAGGCTTTGAGAATCCTTTACAAATCCATTTCTCACAAGTATCAATCACAAAATGCTACAATGACCTCTGCTCTAGAGACAACAGTAATAAAATGCAGCCTTGATAATACCAATGGAGATTTCTAAGTTCTTTGACATATTTCTCCATAAATGGAGTTGAAAACTTTCCTGATGAACTGCACCAGAGCAGAGGGAAATCAAGGCAGAACCGTGGTTTGATAGGAAACCTCTCATGAATTCAGTCATAATCAAAGTCCAAAGTTTCTGATATCGTTCATGGGTCCCATTGAGGGACACAACTGAGAACATGTGCCCAGGTTGCAGTCAGAGCAGGAAATTGGAGGCAGAGATGACAGGTGGTGTGGGAAATGCAGGCATGGAGAGCTCCCAGGGCCTTGTGCATACAGGCTGAGAGATAGAGATGGATCCAAGGTTTGACCTAAGACGTTGGAGAAGAATTGGAGAGTTAGAGCATTAAAAGTAAAAGAAACATAAACCAAGAATATAAGTTAGTAGTTTAAGTACAAATATGTTTTAAGCAAACAGAGATATGTATTATGTAAGCAGAGCAATATGAGAAGTAAGATAGTAAAATAATTTAAACTTGAGCAATAGAACCTGTTGTAAATTTAGTAAGAAGTTAAAGATGTACCAGTTTGTGATGTGTTATATTTGATTGGTTGAGAACTGACACATTGTGGTAGAGCCATGGGAAGCAAAGCAATTAATGATTGGTGTAAAAAGATGCTAGCAAACTTGTAGAGGTATTGTATTGGCTAAAAAACTGACATAAGGCATTGTAACTGAGAATTGGGCATCCTCTGATATTATGGCCTTGGATGTGTTACATTTAATATCTCAGCATTCAATGAGATGGATGCAATCAACCCATAAACCAACTTTTACAATATCTCTCAGTTGCCCTGTCCTTTGTAATATTAATCTCCTGATTGGTATTTTCTAAACATCTGGAATACTCTTTAAAATCAATAGGGATGTAGGCTCACCAGGTCTACCCCATTGAAGTCAATGAGGATTTAGGGAAACCAGGTCTACCAATTAAAGTCAGTGATGATTTTGCAGACAATTGGAGCTCAAATGGAGAAATATGGGTAAATTACAGAGAAATCATGGGCTGAATTCTGGGAATTTCTGTTCCAGGAAAGTGGTGGTGATGCTCTGGAAGTCCTGGATGAATTCCTGGGACCCAGTCCCGGATCCCTGATCTGACAACTGCGGCCTGTGCTGGAGCTGTTCCTGCAGGTAAGCCCAAAAATCTCCATTTTCAGCCCAAAATCTGGAAATTCTGAGCCCAAAATTTGGATTTTTAGCACGAAAAATTTTGGGACATAGGGTCTGTTATTTGAAGTCAAGGGGTATTGAGGAACACCAGGTCTTCCTCATTGAAATCATTTGGGAATTTTGGGACACCGGGTCTATCCATTAATAGAGCTTGATCGGGAAGGATTAGTGGCTTAACTGGGAGCACTGGGAGTGTCTCAGGGGACCACTGGAGTTCCTGGGAGTACTGAGGCAAAAGTGTCACCACTGGTAGGGATTGGTAGAGATAAATGGGGATAAAGTGGACCCCATTGAAATCCATCAGAATTTAGGGATATCAGGTGTACCCATTACAGTCAACCGGGATTTTAGGGACACCAGGTCTACCCAGTCAGAGCAATGAGGATTTTTGGGACGCCAGTTTTAGGGGGCCCAAGGGATTTTAGGTGATCCAGGTGTCCAAGGGTTACCTAGGTCTACCCAGCTGATTTTTGGGGCACCTAGGTGGTTTTTGGTGGTACTCAGGTGTACCCAGGTGATTTCTGGGGGCTATCCAGGTGATGTTTGGGGCACCCAAGCGTCCTGACAGGTCTGGAGAAGATGATGGCCCCCGTTGCATGCACCCAGTCAATGAGGATTCAGAAGATCCTTGGTGGTGGGGGGACTTTCACGGGGCACCCCAACATTCTGGGGATTCCTCCAACCTCCTGGTGAGATCTCCAGGGGTGGGAGGGAGCCCAGGTGACCTCGGGAGAGGATGCAGTGCAGGTACACTCAGGTGCTTTGGTATCTGGGGTGACTGAAGATGGTGTTCTCCACCAGCGCCAGTTCTGGATGGAGGTAAAGGGGGCACCCCAAAATCCCAGGGGGGCAGCAGGGTCACCCAAAGTGATGTGCAGAAAAACTGTATAACCCACAAATTAAGTTCTAGGATGGTATTTTATTCAGTGCTGAGGTGCATGGGGGATGGCTCCTCCAAAAACAGGCACACCTTTGGTAACATGTGCTTCTCTTTTCATTCTCTACAAACTAGGATTGCACAATTCACCTAATACACATTCATTTCCTAACTCCACCTGTCCCTGCTTTCTATTAATATTAGCTCCACACCTCTTTGCAACTGAGCACTGCTCCTTGTTGGTCGCTCTGGTGGTTGTCTGGAGGTCTTTGGGATGAATTGAACGGTCTTCCTCTCAGCTGAACTTTTCATCTTCCCTTCTTTGCATGGGCTAATTAGTTTTTGGTCTCTTTCCAGACCTTGACACCAGGTTTTCTGGCTCATGAGTCTAAGGAATCCCCTCAGTCTTAAGGAGTCCTCACTCTTCCATCCTGTTTGCACATTCTTGCTCCTCTATCTTATCTTGTAGCCTTGCTCTCATCTCCTGTTCATGCAAAGACAAAGAATGTGAAACAGTCATAGGATCTTGTCACCCCCCCTTTTCTAGTTAAAACACCCTCCCGTGTTTTTACCCTAAACTCTTTAATTTAAATGTTAATTTCCCTCGTTTCAGTGTCACAACGGCCCCTTGGTTCTACAGGACCCACAACTTCATCCTTGAACCTTGGTTCCATAGGCGTCCCAGGTTTCACAAGGGTCCCCCTGATTCCATGAGGCACCAGAGTGTCACAATGGTCTTTTTGGTTCCATGAGGATCCATAGTGTCTCCATGGTGTCCATGGATCTGCTGCTGTCCTTGTCACAACTGACCCATGGTTCCATGAGGTTCTGCAGTGTCACCATGGTTGCTGTTAGAGGCTGGATGAGATCCATGTCCCGAGACACCTTGGGATGAGCTGTCAATCAAATGGAGCAAATGCATACGTGCAACACACTTTTAGAATCACAAGTCCACAGAGGGTTATGTGTCATCCCCTGACATCCCCAGCCCTCTCTAAACCCAAATGAGTGTTAAGGAGTCTTTTTCTAGTATGTTTTATGAGAGGCACTGAGAGAAGGTTGAAGAAGCTGCTGCAGGAGTCAGCAGCAAAACTGCAAGTGCCTTGGAGCATCAGTGGCCGCCATGAGTGAGGGCAGGGAGTGCCCAAGGCTCCCCAGGGCCTGGGGAGAGCAGATCCTTGAGGGCAGGATTGCAGGAGCCAAAGGCTGTGAGCAGGGAACTGCAATGCTGAGCAAGGCCTGGGCTGGCTGGAGGAAGCAGAAAGGCCAAGGCTGAGCCCAGGCCTGGGACAGCAGGGCCTGTCCCTCACGGGTGGCTCGGGGCTGTTGCTGGGGCAGTGGGATGGCAGGGGCAGCAAGGACAAATGGCATCAGCCTGTGGGACACTCCACATGCTCATGGAACCAAGGCACAGGGTGACACTGTGGGGCCTCATGGAAACAAGAGGCCATGGTGAGCCTGCAGGGCTGTAACACCCCAGAGCAATGAAATGCTGGGGGTAACCAAAGGTTCCTTTACTTGAGTTTGGTGCACAGGAGAAACCTCAGCCAGATATTCTCAAGAGCTCAAAATGGCACAAAACTTTTAGTGGCAAAGTATAAAAAATCAAGGATTTCTGGAAAATGATTTAATATAGAATTCAATTCAACATAAAACTCTTATCATGGCAGGAATTTCTTTATCTTTGGCCATTTAACCTTAGAAACCTTTAAACATTTAATTGTTGAGGTACCCAAAACTGTTCCATATAAAGAACATTAGAATTAGAGGAAAGAGAGAGAGACAGAAAGACAGAAGCTCTCTAGAAAGACACACACACATGGCTACCAACTCCTAGGGTTCCAGTGTGGGTGAGACACAGACCCCAGGAGAAGGCAGGGTACGCACCATGGGCTGAGCTCCTGCTCTGTGTTTTCAGCCCCTGGCCCTTCGTGGGCCTCCCCCCAGGTGGGACTTGGGATGGCTCAGGCAATGAGAGCCTGGGTCAGCACCAGCCCACTGTGGGACTGACTGACAGCTCACCCCGAGGTGTCTGGGGACATGGATCTCATCCAGCCTCTGACAGCGACCATGGTGACACTGCAGAACCTCATGGAACCATGGGTTAGTTGTGACAAGGACAGCAGCAGATCCAAGGACACCATGGAGACACTATGGATCCCCATGGAACCAAGGGGCCATTGTGACAGTGTGGGAACGTGTCTCCTCACAGAACTCAGGAGTCCATGGTGACTGATAAGGAAGATGCCTTTACAGACAATTCAGTCACTGAACATATGGCTTCACAAGGCTGCAGGTGTGGTCGGTGGATGTGGTCAGTGGGTGTGGTCATTGGGATGTGGTCAGTGAGGGGTGGTCTCTTGGTGTGGTCTGTGTGGGCAGTGGATGTGGTCATTGGGGGAGGTCAGTGGGTGCAGCCAGTTGTGGTGGTCATTAGGATATAGGCACTGTTTTTTTGGTATGGATGGAGTCAGTGAGTGTGGTCAGTGTGGGTGTCAGTGATTCTGGTCAGTGCAGGTGGTCAGTGGGGGTATGGTCAGTTTGGGGGTCATTGGGGTGTGGTCAGTTTCTGCAGTCATTAGGTGTGGACTGTGGTTGTGGTCAGTGGGTGTGGTCAGTTGGTTGCTGGGGGGTCGTGAGTGGCTTTGGGCAGTGAGAGGGTGGTCAGTGGGTGTGGTAAATGGGGTGGCCAGTGCAGTGTGGTCAGTTGTTGGTGTGGTCAGTGGAGGTGGTCTGTGAGCTGTGAGGAGTGGTGATTGGGGCTGGTCAGTGGCTTTGCTCAGTGGCTGTGTGTAGTGGCTAACAGCTGGCCTTGAGGCCTTACAGTTATAATTAATCCTGACTGTAATTTTATAACTGAAATGTTAGTAATTACTGTCACATGAACATGAAGTTTTGTGTCATCCCTTCTGTCTCCACTGCCATGAGTGATCAGCAATAACCCAGCCATGGGGACAGCGGTGGAGATGGAACCCCAGCAGGGGAAGGTGACTGGGAAGAGTTGCCAGCAGCTGAGATCTGTGGAGGTCTGGACCTTGTGAATGGAAAAACCTGCTGGGGATCCTTGAAAATAGAAGACTCTTATAAAAAGAAGAAGCGGCTGGAGATATGGGAACGTGATTTTCCCCAGCAGAAAGAGAAGGGGCTCAGAGCCATGCACTGGACACAGCCATGAGAGCCCAGCAGAGATGCCGTGGGCACCACCCACCAGGGAAGCAGCAAGGAGAGTGAGTGCACCCTCGGGAACGCAGCATGGGAGGAGAGGCAGGAAGTGCAGGAAGCCGAGGGAGGGATGGTTGATATCCAGGACCCCTATCCTTTCCTTGCCACCCTGCTGCATTGACAGCGGAGCTCCCACAGCACTGCTATTGGCATCCCCTGTATCGTGTGTGGGTTTGACCACACTGCGAGTGCCCGAGCTGCTGCCATCACCATTGGGTGAGCAAGTGCAGCCCAGAGAGGACTGAGCCCCGGCCATGGGGGAAGGTGCTTGGCCAAGGCCAAAGGAGGCTCCCTGTGTGCCCTGCTGCCCTCTCCCTGAGCTCCTGAGAGCTCTGCAGCCCCTCCTGCCATCCCATCTGCCCAGGCCAGCACAACAGCCCCGGCCTTGGGGCCCTCCAGAGCTGCTCCTGCTCCAGGCCCAGGGCCCATCCCAAAGCTGGGGCAGCCACAAAGCTGGGCTCATTTCTGCTCATTCCTGCTCTGATGAGGATGGATCCTCAATGATTTCGAGGTTGCTGAAGAATTTTACTACTCCAGAAGCCTCTTCTTTATGGAGTTCAGAACTTCAGACACAAAAGTTCATAAACATTTGTTCAAAACAGATAAAGAAAAAAAGTATAAGTGAATAAGTGGGAATAAGTGAAGTTATCAAATCCTCTGTTATTAATTAGATACGTTTCAGAAGTGTATTCCAAGAGAATATACTATATTGACAACAATGCAGAGAGAAGTATTTTGTCCTGTTAGGTTTTCTTTTCCTGTTTCTAAGTTGACATCAGCAATGTCCAATTAATATTGACCCCCAGAACCGTCTAGTGCAATCTGAAGAGATATGAAAATCAAGAACCTTCATGGCTGACAATCAGTCACACTTTGTCCCCACACCCTTCCTACCATTTCTGTCATCCAGCTCCAGTGATTCCTATGGATCAGGAATGGTGTGGCCAGCAGGAGCAGGGCAGTAATCCTTCCCCTTTGTTTGGCATTGCTTAGGCAGTACCCTGAGTGCTGTGTCCAGTTCTGGGCCCCCCAATTTAGGGAGGACATGGAGGAGCTGGAGTGTGTCCAGAGAAGGCGACAAGGCTGGCGAGGGGTCTTGAACACAGCTCCTCTTAGGAGTGGCTGATGGAGCTGAGGATGTTTATCCTGGAGAAGAAGAGGCTCAAGGGAGACCTCATCACTCTCTACAAATCCCTGACAGAAGGGAGCAGCCAGGTGGGGGTCAGGCTCTTCTCCCAGGGAGCAAAGACATGAGAAGAGGATGCAGCCTTAAAGCTGCGCTAAGGGAGATTTAGGCTGGACATTAGTAAATATTCTTCACAGCATTGGTGATTGGAAGGTCATTGGAATGGGCTGTCCAGAGAGGTAGGTGCGTCACCATTCCTAGAAGAGTTTCAGGAAAGACTGGATGTGGCACTGAGTGCCATGGTCTGGGTGACAAGGTGGTGTAGGGTCACAGGTTGGACTTGATGCTCTCTAAGGTCTTTTCCAGCCCTGGTGATTCTGGGATGATTGTGACACTGCAGGGCCCTGGGGAAGCAAGGGGCCATTGTGACACTGCGGGGCCTGGTGGAACTGAGAGGACCAGAGTGACACTGTGTATGACATGGCACCATAGAGCCAAGGGGCCATTGTGACACTGTGGGGATAAATGGAATCAAGGAGTCCATGGTGACAGTCTGGGTCCTCGTGGAACCACAGAGGTCACTGTGACACTGCAGGGCCTTGTGGAACCATGCAGAGCATTGTGACAGAGCAGGGCCTCGTGTAATGATGGGGCCATTGTGACACTGTAGTGCCCCATGGAACCAAGGGGCCAGGTCTGCTCGACAGGGACTCTTAGAATGAAGGAAACATGTATGACATTGTGGTGCCTCTTGAGACCAAGAGGCAATTGTGACACTGGGAGGCCTCATGGAATCATGGAGACAATTGTGAGACTTCAGGGACTCATAGAACTGTGGTGGTACCAAGTTTTCTGGCAGTGTTCATGTGCAAGAGAGTAGGAGGGCTCTGCAGAGGGACCTGGACAGGCTGGATCCAGGACTCAAATCCAACAAGGTGACATTTAACGAGACCAAGAATGGGGACCTGCTCTTTGACCACAACAACCTCTGCAGTGCTACAAGCTGGGGACAGAGTGGTTGGAAATGGTCCAGGCAGAAAGGGACCTGGGGGCAGTGATGGACAGCAGGCTGGGCATGAGCCAGCAGTGTGCCCAGGTGGCCAAGAAGGCCATTGGCACCTGGGCCTGGATCAGGAATGGTGTGGCCAGCAGGAGCAGGGCAGTGATTCCTCCCCTGTGCTCTGCACAGCACCTTCAGTGCTGTGTCCAGTTCTGGGCCCCCCAATTTAGGAAGGACATGGAGGGGCTGGAGTGTGTCCAGAGAAGAGCAACAAGGCTGGTGAGCAGTCTAGAATACAAGTCCTGTGAGGAGGGGCTGGGAGAACTGGGATTGTTTATCCTGGACAAAAGGAAGCTCAGGGAGACAAGGCAGTGTCAGGGCACAGGTTGGACTTGATGATCTCCAAGTTCTTTTCCAGCCTTCCTCGTTCTGTGATTCTCTGACACCACCCCTTGAGCAGTTCAGGATGAGCCCTGGGCCTCCTCCTCAGAAGGTGCAGCAGCCCAGGTCCCTCAGCTTCTCCTCACAGCCCCCAAAGCCCATCCTGTCAGTCCTGCAGAGCCTCTCCAGCCCCTCCTCATTGCCCACAACAGGGAGCCCCACAGCCAGGCACACCAGCCCAGATGTGCCCCCCTGGTCTGTGGTGCCTCTGGCAAGGGAGCGGCACCAGGCACTGCAAGACCCTGCAGACCATTCCTGGACCACTTGGAGGATGATCCTGCACCCCAAGGGACATTCCCATGGTGCCAGCTCAGGAAGTGAAATGGGGAGTGGGGACAGTCAGGAAAGGGCAAACAGAGATGGGATGTTTGTAGGGGAGGGAAGAGGGACAGGAAACAGGAACGAATCTGGATAAAGAAAGCTTAAAAAAAGGAAATGTGAAGCCAAGGAAATGCTCAGGGCAGTTTGGGGGTGGCTGCCAGGCAGCCCTGGCTCTGAGCAACAACATCTGCAGTGGGACAGGAAAGTCAAAGCTCATGGGAACAAACTTTCTGTCTGACTTCAGAGGCCACGACAAACCTGAGTGGTTTCCCTCTGGTCCCGCAGCCCTTGCTGGCCCCAGGGGCTGATGGCATTTGTGCTCCCTCAGGTCCCTCTGCCCACAGCAGCACCATGGCGGTGCTGACGCCTGCTCTGTGCAATGCAAACAGGGGCTCCTGAGGCAGTGCTGCCGTGTGTGTGCCTGCAAGGATGGGGCACCTGTGTGAGCTGGGGGAGAGGCCAGGGCTGCAGAGGGGGGATGTTGTTGGCAGGTGCACGAGGACGCTCTGGGACGCTGCCCTGGGGTGTCCAGCGCACTGGGGATGGATCAGCCCCTGCTCTGCTGCTCCTTGCCAGGCTCTCCCCTTGCAGGGACCTTGCAGAGCACCAGCCATGCTGTTTGGGCCCAGCCTGCCCACGGCCAGCCTGGGGCTGCTCCCGGGGCTTTTCTGTGCTCAGCGTTGGCCTGGCCAGGTGTTCTGGAGAGAGCCTGGGCAAGGAGCCTCCAGCCCCCAGGCCCTGCCCTGAGGTGTCAGCGCTGCCCCAGCAGTGCCCATGGCCTGTCCCTGCTGCAGCCCTGGCACTGCCACCCCCAGGGCTGTGCCCGGCCCCGAGAGCACTCAGGCCCTGCAGCAACACCAGGGGCAGGAGGGCAGCGGGGCAGTGGCACGGGAGCAGCACTGGCAACACCAAGTGCTGCTGCTGCTGCTGCTGGGCACAGCTGCTGTGCCAGCACTGATCTGCCCCAGCTCTGCACACAGACATTGCTGCTGCAGCTCCACAGAAGGGAACAAAAGAACATTTCTGGAGAAAACCTTTCTGGGAGATCCTTTATTTCATTTTAAGCCACTGAGAGCATAGCCCCTCATTGACACACTCTGGGGGTCACAGTAAAGTTGCAGAAAAACAAAATGAGAAATGTCACAACGAATGACGTTGGTTTTTACAGTATTTTATTTTAAAGTATTTATTTTTTAGTAGTAAAGAACCATGAAAAGGGAACTCCAAATTGAAAGCAAAAATAAGTATCAAAAATGATTTTTATTGCATGGGATTTGCAGAAAATTCTGGGCGGCTTAATCATTCCAAAACCATCCTGTCATCAGTGTCCACAGTGCAGCCTTGAGCTCCTGGTTCCTCAGGCTGTAGATGAGGGGGTTCAGGGCTGGAGGCACCACTGAGTACAGAACTGACAGGGCCAGATCCAGGGATGGGGAGGAGATGGAAGGGGGCTTCAGGTAGGTAAATAAACCAGTAATGACAAAGAGAGAGACCACAGCCAGGTGAGGGAGGCAGGTGGAAAAGGCTTTGTGCCTTCCCTGCTCAGAGGGGATCCTCAGCACAGCCCTGAAGATCTGCACATAGGAGAAAACAATGAACAAAAAACAGCCAAGTCCTAAACAAATGGAAAATACAATGAGCCCAAATTCCTTGATGTAGGAGTTTGAGCAGGAGAGTTTGAGGATCTGGGGGATTTCGCAGAAGAACTGGCCCAGGGCATTACCCTGGCACAGGGGCAGGGAAAATGTATTGGCTGTGTGCAGCAGAGCATTGAGAAAGGCACTGGCCCAGGCAGCTGCTGCCATGTGGGCACAAGCTCTGCTGCCCAGGAGGGTCCCGTAGTGCAGGGGTTTGCAGATGGACACGTAGCGGTCGTAGCACATGATGGTCAGGAGGGAAAACTCTGCTGACATGAAGAATGCAAAGAAAAACACCTGAGCAGCACATGCAGAGTAGGAGATGTTGTTGGTGTGCCAGAGGGAATTGTGCATGGCTTTGGGGACAGTGGTGCAGATGGAGCCCAGGTCAGTGAGGGCCAGGTTGAGCAGGAAGAAGAACATGGGGGTGTGCAGGTGGTGGCCGCAGGCTACGGCGCTGATGATGAGGCCGTTGGCCAGGAGGGCAGCCAGGGAGATGCCCAGGAAGAGGCAGAAGTGCAGGAGCTGCAGCTGCCGCGTGTCTGCCAATGCCAGCAGGAGGAAGTGCCTGATGGAGCTGCTGTTGGACATTTCTGCACTCTGGGTATAGTCGACTGTTCAAATAGACATTGACAAGTTGGTGTCAATTTCTCTGACTCAGTCCTATGCTATTTCTTTTTGAATCCCCCTAAAATACTGTTCTTCCAGGGGAGAAACTTTGCTTAACTTTTTGAATTTGGGGACTGTTGCTGCTTATTTACTGCCTCATCTTTAGCAGTGCTATCAGCCTGGACACTGAGGAGCATAGATGGCAAACAGAACTCCCTATGCCTTTTGCTCCTTACAGCTTCTTCTGTTTCTGGGTGATTGCACTTAATGCATCCTTGAAAAAAGAAGTAGCCTTTTTAAAGCCTCCAATTCCAAAATAATTTTCCCTAAACTCTTTTTTTTTTTTTCCCTCTGTGCAGATGGACAGAGAAAGAGATACCCAGAGTTGCTCTGGCTCTCTGCTGCCTGGAGTAGTGCCTATTATGGGAGCTGTTTCTCTGTTTCCAAGGCTTGTCCCTGCCAGTGCTGCCAGAGCCCAGCCCAGCCCTGGGGGCTCAGCTCTGCCCTGCAGACCCCTCCCAGCACAGGGCACTGCCCAGGGGCATCTCCCTGGCAGCAGGGCCTGAAGGGCAGCTCAGACAAACTGAGATGCTGCAAGCCAAGGTGCTGCTGCTGCTGTCTGTAGGCAGAGCAGGCTGAGGAGGAGGCACTTTGTGAGGCAGATCTGAGGCACATCTGCTGATGCCCCGTGGGACAGTGCAGGAGTCTCAGGGACACAGACACACCTGACAGCCCCTTTGCCTTGCCTTGAGGAGAGAGCTGAGAGCAGCCCTGGCCATGCAGCAGCATCTCCAGAGCAGGAGGAATCTGCCCTGATGGGGGTGGCTCCTTCCACCTCCAACTTCTGCCCACAGTCCATGGGGAGCTGCCAGGCAGGCTGAGAGCTGTCCCTGGCAGGTGGCACATGCCCTGGGCTGGCCAAGAGCCCTGAGGGCTGCAGGAGCTGCTCTGCAGGACAGCCCTGGGCAGCCCTGGCTGCAGCCCCAGCTTCAGCCCCTGCAGCCGTCCCTGGCAGCAGCACTGGCAGAGTCCTCCTGACACATCCCCCAGGCTGTGGGCTGTGCTGGCTGCAGGAGATCCCTCCAGGAGCACAGGGGACATCGCCCTGCACCCACAGACTCACCATGTCCAGGCCTGTGAAGATGTTTCCCCAAGTGAAGTCTCAGCTCAATGTCTTCCCAGTCCTGATTGCCTTTATCCTGTCTGTGCCTGGCTCCTGTCCCCTCAGTGCCTGCAGTCAGTGCCCTCAGCCCTGCTGGGCTGGGAGAGGAGCTGCAAATCAGCAGAAATGCCCTTTTTGAAGCTTTTCTTAGTTTACCTTAGGAGCCACCTCTGTGCCCTGAGCTCAACGCATCTCAGATGCACAGACACAGCACAAGGACTTTAATGACCCTCTTGGGGACTGGGTGCTGTTTACATCAGACTCAGTCCCTCAGAGAGTGTGTTCAAAAAACTTCTCAAGAACTCAAAACTAAAAGAGAACTCTAAACTTACCTGAAGTTTTAATGGGTTCCACTGAGGGACACAACTGAGTAATTGTCCCAGGTTCCAGTGTAGAGCAGAACACTGGAGACAGCGATGACAGGTGGGGACAAACAAGGGAAAGGTGTCTGTGATGCTGAGCAAACCTGGATGTGTCTCAGCAGTGCCAAGGGCCAAGGGCTGAGCCCCAGCCCCTGGCAAGGCAGATCCTGTCCCTCCCTCCTTGCTCAGGGCTCTTCCCGGGGCACTGGGCTCTGGGGATGTGCAATGCCAAGGGCAGCACCATGGGGCGGCCCCTGCCAGGCTGCTGAGCAGGGACAAGGAGGCAATGAGGCCCCAGCACAGCAAGGCTCACTTGTCCCCTGCTGGCCAAGGGCCCAGGGCCAGCAGCCATGGCCAAAGTGCTGCAGCACTTGGCTCTGGCAGGGCCTTTCAGCTGCTGCCCATCCCTGTGCCCTCTGCAGCCCAGGCTGTCCTACGGTGTCCATGCCCTGCCCCTCTGTCCCTGCAGGCTGTCCTCATCCCCCGGCTGCCCCACCTGGCTGGCCCCTTCCTTTGCTGACAGCTCTGCGTCCTGCCTGCCTCTGCCTGCCCACACAAAGCCTTGGGCTGCTCCAGACTCCTTCTGGATGCCAGGTTTCACTACAGCCCTGCCCTGCGAGTGAAATTTCTTTAACCTTGGGTCCAGTCTGGACCATCCCATCTGCTCTTGGCATCAATTCTTTCTTTTTTTCTCAGGCTGTTTTCAACTATGTCCAAAGGATCCCCTATCTATGAAACCTCCCTTCAATCCCTCCCTGCGCTCTCTTCTGTCCTCAGTCTCCACTCCACTGAACACAGAGCTCCTTTGTCCTTATACATTGGTCATGTTCTTGCAGCATCCAGACCCAAACTTGGGAGATTCACTGAATTCTTAGAATTCACAAAATTCGCAGAATGAGTGGGTTGGAAGAGACCTTCAAGAACATCTAATCCAACCCATGTCCTAACACCTCAACTTGACCATAGTCACAAGTTCCATATTCAGACTTTTGTTTAACACATCCATGGATGGTGACTCCACCACCTCTCCAGGCAGACCATTCCAGTACTTTTATCGCTCTTTCCGTGAAAAACTCTTTTCCTAGTATCCAGCCAATTGTTCCCTTTACACAATTTGAGACTGTGTCCTCTTGTTCTGTCAGTTGCTGCCTGGTGATCTCTGGGCCCTCTCCAAGGTGTTGGCAAATGAAAACATTGTGCTCATAGTCTAAGGAAATCACCAGAGAACAAGGCAGCCAAACCTGTCTGTCCTGGCTACTTTTGTCTGGACCCAGTTCTTGGACAGATGCAATTTTGGAGGTAGAATCCCAGATTTGGGCATTGGCAGCTTGGTAAGGAGGGCAGTTCTTTTCCACTGCAAGGAAAGCACTGAGTCCCAGTGTGTGGTGGTAGATGGGAGACGCCCTCAGGAGGCCAAGGCCAGCCTGAGCTGTCTGTCCTGGCAGATTTTGGCTGGGAGCAACCCTTGTATATGAAGAACTTTTCATGGGGATTGCCAATTCCAGCCCTGGGCACCTGGAAAAAGGGATGGTTCTGTTCCACAGGAAGGAAAGCCCAGAGCCCCAGTGTTCCAGGGGCTGATGAGAGGCAGCCCATGACATGCCAGGATCAGCTGGACTGTGCAGGTGGCCCCCAGGAGGCCAAACCATCCCCACCCATTCCATATCCCCTTGGTTCCTTGAGGCCCCACACTGTTGCCATGGTCTCCATGGATCCATGGTGCCCTACAGTGTCACAATGGCCCTTTGGTTCCATGGCGTCCCAAAGTGTCACAATGGTCTGCACAGGATGGAAACCACAGATCCCCAGTGTTTCAGGGGCTGATGAACTGCAGTCAGCAGAGGCCAAGGCATGACAGACCTCTCTGTCCTGGCAGGTTTGTATGGAAATAACCCTTGGATATTTGAAATTTTTTAATGTGGAACCCCAGTTTCACCCTTTTTTGGCTGGAGGAGAAGGCCAGTTCTTTTCCATAGAAAGGGATGCACAAAGCCCCTGGGTTTGGAAGGCAGGTGAAAGTTGTTCCTCAGGAGGCCAAGGCCAGCCAGACCTGACTGTAATGGCAGCTTTTGTGTAGGAGCAATCTTTGGATCTAGGAGTTTTGGAGGCAGAATCCCCATTTTGGCTATGGGCACCTGGAGAAGTAGGATGGTTCTTTTCCATAGGAAGGAAAGCACTGAGCCCCAGTGTTTCAGGACAGAATAGAGGTGAGTGCCAGAGGCCAAGACCAGCCGGACCTGTGTGTCCTGGTAACTTCTGTCTGGGATAGAGTCTTGCAGTAAGGAATTTTGGAGGAAAAGTACCAATTATATTGATGGGTGCCTGTGCAAGAGGTACTTTTCCTTTCCATTTGAAGGAAAGCCCAGAGCCCCAGTGTTTCAGGGGCATATGAGAAGAGAGCCTTGACATTGCAAAGGAAGTTGGACCTGTCAGGCCAAGCCAACCAGACCTGTTCCCTGTTCCAAGGAACCCTGCAGTGTCACAATGGCTGTGTCATGTTGGATCCTTGGTTCCATGAGGGCTTGCGGTGTCACACTGGTCCCTTGTTTCTAAGGGGTTCCACAGTGTCACAATGGTCTCTTGCCTCCATGATGACTTGAAATGTCACGTGAGTGATGTAACCCATCTGCCAGTCTTCCCCATATATATTTGGACCACCGCCCCCCATACCAGAGGGGCTTCACTCGCTTGGCTTGCTTGATGGCAGCACCCGTCTCACAGTCATGGATAACCTGGGAAATACTGTCCATGGTGAGATCCACCCCTCGGTCTCGTGCCCACTTATATGTAGCATCTCTGCCTTGGTGACCTGAGGCATCGTGGGCCCATTGAGCCAGGAACAACTCTCCCTTGTGTTGCCAGTCTAAGTCTATCTGTGACACCTCTATCCTTGCAGCCTGATCTACTTGCTCATTGTGTTGGTGCTCCTCATTAGCCCGACTCTTGGGGACATGGGCATCTACATGACGGACCTTTACGGGTAGCTTCTCTACCCGACTGGCAATGTCTTTCCACTTATCAGCAGCCCAGATTGGTTTTCCCCTACGTTGCCAGTTAGCTTTTTTCCATCTTTCCAGCCAGCCCCACAGAGCATTGGCTACCATCCATGAATCAGTGTAAAGGTAAAGCTTTGGCCACTGTGCTGTGTCACAATGGACACTGAGTTCCACGTGCCCTGGCAATATCCAAGTGGCACCTGGCTTCCATGAGGCCCCGCTGTGTTTGCAGTGGACACTTGGTTTCCCCAGACTGCCTTGTGCCACAGTGCTCTCCTGGGTGCCATGAGGCCCTGCTGTGCAATAATGGAGCCTTGTTTATACCAGGCCTGGCAATGTCCCAGTGTCACCTGTGGGCCATGGCACCCATCCTGGTCAAAGTAGAACCTTGTGCTGATGTGGGTAAGAGTCTCTACTCAGTTACACAGAGTCCCCAGGCAGGTGCAAAGGAGAGATGTTTTATTGCAAATACCAGTCCTTTCTAAGCAGTTAGCCCATTTCCAGTTACACCGTTTTAAATCATAACAAATATTTTGGCTTACCTTAAAGGGAGACCTGTCCATCTGGAATTAAAGCTCCCTCCATCGTCATCGCACCTTTTGCTGCTTTTTTGCCTCTCTGTCTGACAGCTCATTTTTTTCCTCCAATTCTGAGCTCACCTTCGGGTGTGCCTTAATGTGCATCATTGCTACCTGCTCAGGTAGCTGAACTGCTTCCAGCAGCAATATTTCCTGTGCATGTTTGATATTTTCCCCTTTTGAATTCAACAGTCCCCTTTTCTTTCCAGATGGCTCCATGTGCATGTAGAACTCCAAATGCATATCTTCAGTCTGTATGAATGTTTATTTTCTTTCCTTTCATGATCTCAAGAGCACAGGTTAGAGTAGTTATCTTTCTGTGCCAACGTACCTATTGGTAAAGGTCCAGATTCAATTTCCACTTTGCAGGTGGTAACTGCATACCCAGCATGTCGCTGTCCACTGATGACGTGGCTGGTCCCATCAGTGAACCAGGTTTCTGCATCATCCCAAGGGGTGTCCTTCAGATCTGGGCAGCTGGAGGAGGAGGCTTCGATAGTCTCCAGGCAGTCGTGGTGTACTGGCTCCCCTTGATTTCCACTAAGGAAAGAAGCTGGGTTGGTAATGTTAGTCACAATTATCTCTGCATCATCTTGTTCTACCATGATGGTTTGGTGTTTCAGGAACCTTTGTGGGGAGAGCCAGTGCCTGCCCTTTACTTCCAGCACTGCACACACTGTGTGAGACACCAATGCAGTCATTTTCTGGCACAAGGTGACTTTGCATGCCTCTTGAATATTCAGCACCACTGCTGCAATGGCTCTGAGCCTTCCCAGCCATCCCTTGGCTGCTGTGTGTAGTTGCTTGGAGAAGTGAGCAGCTGCTCTCCAGTACAGACCCAGGTCCTGGGCCAGTATCCCCAGGGCAATTCCCTGCTTCTCATGGAGAAACAAAAACAATGGTTCACTCACATCTGGGAATCCGAGAGCTGGAGCTGACATGAGAGCATTCTTCAGCTGGTGAAAGGCCAGGGTGGCCTCTTTTGTGCACTGGAGTTCTCTGTCCCCATTTGTAATGAGCGCATACAGAGCTTTCACAAGTACGCCGTAGTCATAAAGCCATAATCAGCACCACCCTGTCATTCCTAACAATGTCCACACTTCCTTTACTGTCTGAGGTTTCAGGGTTTGGCAGATTGCTCCCTTGTGATCTTGCCCTACAGTCCGTTGTCCCACACTAATTTCATAACCCAGGTAAATTACCTTTTGCTTCCCTACCTGGGCCTTTTTCTTTGACACCCTGTATCCCTCAACTCCTAGAAAGTTTAGGACGCTCACCATCCAAGGAATACAAGCCTCTTTCATCCTTGTGGCTATGAGGAGTTCATCCATTTACTGCAGTGGTTTTCCTTTTACTGGGGGAGCCTCCCAGGATTCCAGATCTTTGGCAATTTTTTTCTCCAAACAATGGAGGAGAATTTTTAAATCCCTGAGTCAACACCATCCATGTTATCTGGCATTTGCACTTGCTTTTAGGGTTTTCCCATTCTAATACAAAGATTTCTGTCTGTGCTCATGGAGAGGGAGGCAAAGGAAGGCATCTTTAAAGTCTAAAATGGTAAAACAAAATCAACTCTGGTGTTAAGCACATTAGGAAAGCCTATGGGTTTGCTCCCACAGGATAGAGATCTGCAGATATTTTGTTCACAGCTCTTAGATGCTGTACTGTCTGATATGGCCCATCAGGTTTTTGGACTGGTAAGATGGGAGTGTTGAACTCAGAGGGACGTTCTTTTGTAACAACCTTAATTGCAAAAAGTTTTCAACTATCGGGGTAATTCCTTACCTGTCCTCTCTTTTCAAGGGGTACTCCTTAATTCTTGCTGGTTGTTTTCCTTCCTTAAGTTAAATTCCTATAGGAGTTGCATTTTTCACCCTCCCTGTTACCTTAGCAGCCCACACATCAGGGAACACTTGATTTATCATTTCTTCACTAATTTCTCCCTCCATTTGAATGGCTACTAAGATTAAACTTATTGCCTCTATGTACTGTTCATCATTTACCTCCAAAACAATCTCCTAATTTTTAAATTTAATGGTCACGTGTAATTGTTCTAACAAGTCTCTCCCCAGAAGATGTCCCAGGGAATTGGGCAGATACAGAAATTTATGAATGCCCCATTGCTTTCCTAGCCTATACTTTAATGATTTGCCAAAATATGCTTTTTCAGGTTGGCCAGTTGGTCCTATTACTGTAACATAATCCTTTCCCCACAGGTTCCAGAGTTTTATTCAGACCCTAATACGCTGCCTCCGTGTCAACCAGAAATTACACCTCTTTCCCCTTTCCCCCCAGCTTCAATTTTATAACCAGTGGATCTCCTGGGTTTAGATCTACTGGTCCTCCTCAGTCTTCTTTCACATGTGCAATCACTTTTCCCTTTTCCTGGTTCTCCCTTTTCCTGAAAGCCACCCCAACTTCATTCTGGGCACTGATATTCCCAGTGACCATATTTCTTGCAGATCGCACACTGGTCCCAGCCCAGCCAGGACAGGCCTTGTCTAGGTGGTCCCTGTCTGCCTCTTCCTCTCTCCCTCTCACTTAGAGCAGCTACAAACTTGCTCATTGCTTCTTTATATCCTTCTGCCCACTTTCTAAAGACTCTCCACACCTCATGCACAGAGTCTCTAAGTTCCTCCCATCTCCTCCCCCAAAGCTTTTCAAGTTTATGTCTTATGTCACCCGTAGACTGCGCCAGGAATAAATTGACCAGCTGCTGTATCCCTGTGTCAGACCCAGGGTCCAGTGATGTGTGGTGGCACATTCCATCCCTTAATCGATCAAGGAATTTGGATGGTGACTCAGAGGCCCTCTCCTTAATTTCATAGAACTCTGACCAATTTATAGGTTTGGGAATGCCATTTCCATACCCTTTGGGATCCATTTCTGATAGCTTTCCAACTTTCTCAATTCTGCTGATTGGTTTGGGTCCCACTGTGGATTTTGGAGGGAGAAATAATCTTTCATATCTAATTGTTGTGTTTTATAATAATCTTCTGCCAAATCCCCTGCCATTTTTATAAATTATTGACTTTCAGTCTTGGTCAGTGCATCCAATAATAAGTGCATATCACTCCAGTATGCATTGTGTTCTTTTATTATATATCACAGACATTTAGACATCTTAACTGGATGGCTGCAGTAAGTTTTAGCAACCTTTTCTCATGCCTTCAGGTCGATGGTGGAGAAGGGAACTTTAAGCAATACCGTTCCTCCCTCTGGTCCCACTGCCTCTCACAGAGGTGCCTGTCATATGTGTGTCTGTTGTCTACTCTGGTGAGCGATTCGAGGGGATGAATGGGCTGGGGCTGATGGTACTTCTGAATCTGCATCCTCATCCTCATCCCTTTCCTGTCTTATGAGGGGAGTCATGAGAAAATCATCAGCCAGATCTTGTTCCTGGGCCACAGTCTGGAAAACCTCATCCAATTTTGTACATCTTTGCCCTGGACTGCAGGCTGAACAACACTGCTTTCCTCTCTTAGTCTTATTCTCCTTCTCTAGGACCAATACCAGAGGCTCAGATGGAGCCCTGAGCCCACACATCCCTCTGCCATTTGGGGTGACTTTGAAGGGACAAAAAATATCAGCACATGACACCTCTGTCCACTTCCCTTCCCTCCTAAGAAATAGCATGAGCTGTAATAGTGTGTTATAGTCCAAAGTTCCACTGGGTGGCCACTTCTCTCCATCATCTAATTTTTATCAAGGACACCAGTCCTTGCAGAATCTAATAAGGTCTCTCTTGTTTTCTGAGCCCCAATGTCCAGCAATGTCTTTCTAGTGTGCAATAATACACCCTGTGCAATAAGTCCACCCAGTGGACTGGCTTTAGGAATGTCTTTATTTTGTCCAGTTCCCATTATCTCCTCCTTCTTGTCCTGTCCAGTTTCCACCTAAATCTCTCTTCAGAATTTCTCACAGACCTTTCTCAATCTTCGTCCCATACCCATTCCCAAGTTGCAGGTATTAAATGTGATCTTCCAAAAATCAACATGAGAATCTTAGGTTCAAAACTAGCTCAGTTATGATGCCTTGATTTACACTGAGGGCATAGAGCTTGCTGTTTATCAGAGGAACAATACCAATATTTTTCCCAAGTCCTACACTGTAACAGTAACCACGCACTGTGCCAACCTCTAGAAGCCCAAAAGCTGCTTAACACCTGCCAGAACAATCTATTGCAGTTCTTCTCTCTTCAATGTCCAGTTCTAATGCAGACTGTTCCCAATACAAAGGTACCACTCTTCCTGCTCAAGTTCTACATATTCCTTCCAGATAAACTTGATTGTTTCCCCTTTCTATCCAATAATTCACGGGATTTATGAACTCCCACGGATCCAGCCCAAACCACTGAGGGAGAGGGATTCCTTCTGTTTGTCTAGGTCTAGCCATGGTTAAAACAGACACCAGCCACTCCACATCCAAGCACAACGCTCCTCCATCCACACTTGCACTCACCCCACACTGACCCCGGTCTCTTCCCTTTCCTTTGGCCGCCTCAGTCACCTGAGGTTGAAAACGCGGATAGAGCCGCACGCTCGCTCTGTACCAGAGGTACATCTCACCCACTCATTCACTCACTGACACACTCAACAACTCAACGTGTCCAGACTGAGCAGTCACACAAAATAGCAGCAAAAATCAAGGGTTCACTCGACTCACCCCAGAGTCACTAGTGGGCTGCTCTATCAGCTCAGTGAGACCCCTCTGTTGGCCGCGCTATCAGCTGGGGATAAACTCCTCTCCCTCTGTCTCTGGTCCCCTTGTTTGGCTGCTAGAAACCCACCATGACAGTGTTGTACTTCAGATGTCTCTGTACAACTTACCAGCAGCCCTGTTATTGATATTTAATACATGCCATTTTATCTGCAATGCCAGCAGATCATTGTCTGTCCCCACAGTGAGCGAGACAAGGTTCAGGTTCCCTCCAGGGAAGATCCTGGGATGCACCAGAGAATCTGTTCCTTCACTGGTTCTGGAGCCAGACACAGATCTCCTGGCTGGCTCGCCAACATGAAGCATGGAGAAACTCTCCACAAAAAATAAGTTATAAGAGCAGGCATGTATTTATTCAGTGCTGAGTTGCATGGTGGATAGCTCCTCCAAAAACACTGACACCTTCAGTGACCTGTACCTCTCTTTTTATTCTCCTGAAACTGTGATTGCACAATGCACCTAATACATATTTGTTTCCTAACCCCACTTGTCCCTGCTTAGTATTAAAATTAGCTCCATGTCTCTTTGTGATTGCACACTGCTCGTTGCTGGTTGTTCTGGTGGTCATCTGAGGGTCTTTGTGATGATGTCTCCCTCTCAGTTGAGCTTTTCTCTGTGGAGAGCATAACAGAAGAATGGCTGCGTTGCAAAGGCCACGATACAATCAGGCCAGTCAAAGTGTAGCCGTGGCCTAAGTGACTGCCTGCAGGGACACGGTATCCTTGAGCACAGATATTATACAAAAACAAGGTTGTTGAAAGCAGAAGGAGTGCAGAAAAGTATCTAAAATAGAGGAACTAGCAACTGCAAGGCTTACTGCGAAGGTCATATGCGTCATGAACTATATAACCAATGAAGAGCTATAAGTTTGCAATATGTATGAGCTAATTATTGCATGTATAAAAGTAATTATCTAGCGCATAATAAACGAGGCTTGTTGATCATGATAGCTTGAGACTCGTCTCCCGTGTTCTCCTCCGACAAATGGTGACCACCGACATGATAAATGTGATAAGCCACGGATTTCGGAGAACACGTTGGGTCCGGGTCCTGCAGCTAGAGGGACGAGTACAGAGCTAAAAAAGAAAGTGCTCCATGTCCTGAGCGACCACAGCGGTGGGCTTGGCCGGTACGTGCTGCCGAAGCCTGGAGGGGCTGCAACAGCGCTGACGTGAGTATGGACAGGCAAGGGGCATATGATTTATTTACAGCCTTCTTAAGAAAGAGGCAAATTAAAGGAATAGATTTAGCAAAGGAACTCCCATCCCTTTTGCAGTATGCTTATTCGTATGGGTATTTTATAAACCCTCATACTGTGCACGAATTGTCAGAATGGAAACAGTTTGGAGATAAGTTGTGGGAATTAGTGCTAGAAGATGATAAACCAGCAAAAAAGATGAGCAAATTGTGGAAGGTAGTACACAATGAACTCTTGATGAGTCAGGCGGAAAAAAGAGCGGCACAGGAGGTAGCGACAGCCCAAGAGAGAAATAAAGTTTATACCCGCAATGGAATGCTAGTGCTCCAAATCCTCCCACTTTCACCAGTGTTAATTTACCGGCTTCAGTGCCGCCAGCTCCGTCTGCACCTCCTGTTGAAGATTCAGCAGACCCAGGTCAGGCGCCGCAAGCCCCAATGAGCCCTGAGCCTGTCCCTGAGGCAAAATCTGACCTCGCGGAGGCCATGGCAAGGGAGAGGCGCGAGCTGTGGGCTGCGTTAGCTCGTCAGGGGGTGGAAAAGGGAGACTCTGACCTTGTCGAAGCTGCCACCGAGTCTCTTGCATTTCCAGTTGTTTTTACTCCCAGTCCTCAGGGAGGATTGCAGGCGACTATTACAACGCTAGATTGGAAGCTTTTAGCACAATTGCGTGCCACAGTGGGAAGTTATGGAGTCACTAGTGAACCCGTTAGACAAATGCTGGACTATCTTTTTAACTCCTATATTATGTTACCTTCGGATATAAGGGGTCTGGCACGATTGATTTATACGCCTCATCAGTTAATGCTGTTCAATGCACATTGGCAGCAAGAGGCCATGGCATCAGCCATTGTACAGAGAGCCCCAGGAGACCCGTTGCATGACCTAACAGTGGAAGAATTAATGGGGTTGGGGGCCTATTTGCGAGTTGAAGCACAGGTGCTAATAGGTCCAGATAAATGTCGGGAAGCTATGAATGTAGCAAGGAGGGCCATGAGCAAAATTAAAAGTCCAGGAGGAGTACCTATTTATATGGGCATAAAACAGGCAAGGGAAGAACCACTGGGAGCTTTTGTGGATAAAGTCATAGAGGCAATAGAAAAGGCCGGAGTACAAGAATATATGCAGGGAGCCCTATTGAAACAGTGTGTAATGCAAAATTGCAATACAGCTACTAGAAATCTTATAAGTTCTATGCCAGGAGATTGGCAAATAGCAGATTTACTAGAGAGGGCTGCCTCCCTCCCCTCAGGCTCGCAAGTCTTTTTAGTTAATGCCCTACAAAAGATAGGAGAGGGGTTGCAGGAACAGGCAAAAGCGCTACAAGAGCAGGCAAAATCTTCACAGACTCAAGTCATGGCAGCTCTTGCACCCCTCCAAGCGGCAGTGGTCAACTCTCGCCCCCGCTCTAATGGTAACAGCAAGATAAAATGTTTTCGCTGCAGCAGTAGTGGACATATTCGACAAGAGTGTGCTGTGACGAGAGTCTGGTGTGGGAAGTGCCAGCCCAACACGCACAACACCAGTGCTTGTCGTTGAAAGTCGGGAAACTCGAGACACAGCGCGAGCAGCGGCCGCGTGGGGACACAAGTTGCAGCTGCGATGCCGTCAGGACCAACCAACAACTGCAGCCAGCCACCAGCGGGAGCCTCGGCATGGACGTGGCAGCCTCAGTAGACATCACAATCCTAACCACAATGCCACACAAAATTCCCACAGGACTCCTTGGACCTATCTTAATAAACGGACAACCGGTGGGAGGACTACTTTTGGGTCGCTCATCTGCGTCAATGTTGGGACTTTTTGTTTTACCTGGCGTTATAGACTTGGACTATGAAGGAGAAATCATGATCATGGTCCATACCCCCTATCCCCCAATAAAAATCACCAAAGGGCAAAGGTTGGCTCAATTGGTACCGCTCCCACAATTAACCAGAGAAATAACTCCTTTACAACAAAAGCCCAGGGCACAAGGAGGTTTTGGCTCCACCAGAGGACTGACATTGCTCACATTAGACCTGTCAACACGCCCTAAGCGACCTTGTCAGTTACATTTCCAGGGCCAAAGCATTAAATTAATTGGACTGTTAGATACAGGCGCAGACTCCTGTATTATTTCCCCAGGAGAATGGTCTTCCAACTGGCCGGTACAAGCTGCAACAACCACCGTAACCGGTATCGGAGGAATGACACTGGCTAACCGCACTCCCGTCCTCACCGTAGAAATAGAAGGTAAACAAGCAATGGCATCTTTTTCAATAGCCACGCTTCCTCCCACAGTACAATGTTTAATTGGGCGTGATGTATTGTCACAATTAGGACTTGTTCTCACTAATGAACACCCTTTAGGGTAGCTGCCATTGCTTGGACTTTCCTGCTCCCACTCACCTGGACCACTAACGAACCTGTGATGGTAAAGCAATGGCCTTTAAAAAGGGAAAGTCTAAAACATGCACATCAGCTGGTACAAAAACAATTTCAACAAGGACATTTAAAATTGTCTACCAGCCCATGGAACACACCTATTTTTGTAATAAAAAGAAATCTGGGAAATATCGATTGCTCCACGACCTAAGAGCTGTAAATGACCAGATGGAGCCAATGGGGGCCCTTCAACCGGGTCTCCCTAATCCGACCATACTGCCTGAAAATTGGCCCATTCTCATCATTGACTTAAAAGACTGTTTTTTCACGATTCCACTACACTCGAGCGACACCAAGCGTTTTGCATTTACACTACCAGCAATTAACGGAGGAGAGCCAGATAAGAGGTTTGAATGGACTGTTTTACCACAAGGCATGCGAAACTCGCCCACCATATGTCAGCTTTATGTTGATGCTGGACTGCAACCTTTAAGACGACAACCGCCTGACACAATTATTTATCATTATATGGATGATATTTTGTTTTCACAACCCGAGGACTTTACAAAAGAGCAAATAGAAAAAATCAGAAAAACATTAGCAGATTCCTCCTTAATCATAGCTCCAGAAAAAGTTCAAAAAACCCCACCGTGGAAGTACTTAGGCTGGACTATAACTAAACAAATAATCAAACCACAAAAGTTGTCAATTGCCACTACAATAGCAACTTTACACGATGCTCAAAGACTTTTGGGAGACTTACAATGGCTAAAACCAGTTACAGGCATTCCAAATAATTTACTGGAAAAGCTACAACCATTGCTAAAGGGAACTGATCCCTGTACGCCTGTGAGCCTCACGTTAGAACAACAAAAAGCATTACAACATATTGGCACTTGCATTTCAGAAGGTTTTGTGTCACGCTTAGATCCGGAGCTACCCCTATGCCTTACCATTTGGCATAATGCACCCCACTTACTTGGAGCTATTACGCAACGTAAAAAGAAAACGGGGGAGAGGGTGCTAGAGTGGATTTCGCCACCACTGCAGAAGCGAAAAACATTAACCACAAAAATTGAAAACCTTGCCATTTTAATAAAAAGAGGTCGCATGCGAATCCTGGAGATTACTGGCTTAGAACCAGCAGTGATTAATCTGCCCATCGAAAAACCTACATTGGATTGGTACCTGCTGAACTCTACTGACCTTGTAGAAGCACTGCTGGGAGCAGGAGCACGAATAGAGACAGGGACTCTGGCACCTAGAGCACTGCGATGGATAGGAGAATGGAGTTGGATCGGCAAGCCACTAAGAGAAGAAAAGCCCATCCCTAATGCTGTTACAGCCTTCACCGACGCGGGAAAAAGGACGCGCAGAGCAGCGATTGTCTGGGAAAAGGGAGAGAAATGGCACCAGCAACTCCTGGAAGCAATGCCCGAGGATAGTTTGCAGACATTGGAGCTTTTGGCTGTCGTATGGGCAGTGACTCACATCACTGAACCTTTGAATGTGGTGTCCGATTCACTTTATGTAGTGGGGGTTGCTGCCAGAATCGAGGATGCTGATATTAAGAATGTGCAGAACAAAAGGCTGTATGAGCTGTTTTTACAGCTCAAGCGTGCTCTGAGAAACAGAACAGAGGCCTATTCAGTGTTGCATATTAGGAGTCATAAATGGAATGTAGGCCTAGGAGAAGGAAACAAAAAAGCTGACGACTTGGTATCTGCGGCCATTACAGTACCTCTGCCTCAATTTACATTAGCCAGAGAAGCTCACTCAATATTTCATCAAAATGCAAAAGGCTTGCAAAGACAGTTTCGCATCTCGCAAGCCGAGGCTGCAGCAATTGTTAGGAGCTGCCCTGTTTGTGCCAATCACAATAATGGCGTGGGCTTGGGAATGGGGGTCAACCCAAGGGGGACCGTAATTAATGAAATCTGGCAGGCAGATGTCACCCATGTAGCTAGTTTTGGTCGGCTGAAATACCTACATGTTACTATTGATACATATAGTCATTTTATTTGGGCTACAGCACAGCCGGGTGAAAAGGGGCTTCACGTAGTCAGACACCTGACTAGCTGTTCCGCAGTCATGGGAGTTTGCCAGCAGTTAAAGACGGACAACGGGCCCGCCTATGTCAGCCGCAGGGTTCAAAGCTTCCTGAGTCAATGGGGAGTCAAACATCTCACGGGTATACCGCACAATCCTCGGGGGCAAGCAATAGTAAAAAGGGCCCATAACACATTGAAAAGATATTTAGACAAATTTAAGGACACCCTAGACATACAAGAAAGACTTCAAAAGACATTATTCGTGTTAAACCACTTGTGTGTATTTGGGCAGGAAGAGGTTCCGGCTGCTGTCATGCATAAAATACGTGAGCCAGACGATGACAGGAAGAAATCAACAGGGTTGTGGGTCAAGTACAAATATCTCCAAACAGGACTCTGGCAAGGTCCAGCTGAAGTTCTCTTTTGGGGAAGGGGTTATCTCTGTGTTTCCACCCCTACAGGGCCTGAGTGGATCCCTGCGCACTGGACTAGGCCAGCGAACCGACCACAAGGTGGAGACCGTCAGGAACCGACCCCTGCAGTTGGAGCTGCTGGTTCGACCACATCGGCCCTTTTTGTGGACAATACTTAGCCCAGCTATCACAGAGCCTAGAACAGCAGATCAATTAGCATATTTGCTTGCTTGCTTAGCCAATTTTTGTGCCGAGGAGTTAAGGCTTTATGGATGCTTAAACTGTGGGGACCAATATCATCATGCATGGGTGCTGATACATTGTGGGGGTTGTGGTCAAGACACTTGGGTACATCAACAGGCAACAGGTGGGAGATTGTGGTGTTTTTCGTGTCGAGGAGCCTGGAGAAATAAGACTCATCGACAGGCACTTGAGGAAAGCACAGGATTACCCTTCCACCAAGCGGTTCCCTTATATGAGAGCCCTGAGCAAAAAGTTCTGGCATATGCCCGTTGGGAGCTTCAACGCTCAGTAGAGAGGGCTAGAGCAATACGTAACTCTCACATAGTACAGAAGCAGTGTGACGTGTATTACAGAATCCCTCGACAGTGGGTAGTCCACCCCCAAGAGTGGGAAGCACTCTGTAACAGATATCAGCGGTTGAGAGTTAAAAAGCAAGCACAAAAGAATAGAAAGAAAGATCAGCAATGAGAGAAAGCGAGTTAAAGCTAGTGTGAACTACTGTAACATCATTTTACCTATATGCTTCCGCTGCTATTTGGGTCCCTCCACAGCCAAAAGAGAACATATGGGTGACGTTAGCCAAAAAATGGGGTAAGAAGCTATATGCCTGGCACTGTTGTCGCCGGGAAATCCCTTTTCAACGTGCCTGGTAGGAGTGCCACTGAATTCATGGCCATGCCCAGAAGGAGTATCCTCCTGTAATGCCAGCAGTCCCACTAACAACGTGGACGGCTGGGACAAGATTATACCCCATTTTCCACAGGCTCCGCTAGAACCTCAGGAACTTGAAATATTTGGCTCAATTAAAGCAGATGCATGTGTCCAATTTAATTGGACAAGTGTGTATCGCGCAGGCCCTGGTAAACAGGGTGCCAATCTCTTATTTCCTATGGTTGTTAACGCTACCCAGCCGGTATACCGCAACGTCTCTAGGTGGTGCAATTATACAACTAGCAATTTGTCGCTGTCCTCTAACTCGCCAGTTAGTTTGCCTCCAGGAGTATTCCTTATATGCAGAGATCGTGCCTGGGCAGGAATCCCCTCCAAATTAGTAGGAGGACCCTGTACACTTGGGCGACTAACATTGCTTACACCAAATACGTCCATGATTTTACAACGACATAAAAGCTATTTTAAAAGCAAAAGGATGGCGCATGCTTTCACATCCGAATGTGATGATAAAGCCACCGTCTGGTCCCGTGGAAAGATTTTTGGGGCATCATTGGTCCCAAATATAGGTACCGCGCAAGCCTTAACCACCTTAAGAAAACTAGGATGCTGGCTTGCAAAACAAACTAATGCCACATCGATTGCACTGTCACAATTGTTAACAGACATTGATTCAGTGAGACACGCTACCTTACAGAATCGAGCCGCCATCGACTTTTTGTTATTAGCCCAAGGCCACGGGTGTGAAGACTTTGAAGGTATGTGTTGCATGAATTTATCAGACCACTCTGTTTCCATACACGCACAATTGCAGCAATTACATACACTAACCACACCCTTACAACAAAACTCTGGGTTTGGGCTTGAAGACTGGATAAAAAGTCTTAGTTTAAGTCCCTGGCTGTCGTCCGTATTGCAACATTTAATTACAATCGGGATTGTAATTTTTAGTGTGCTTATTATAGTGCCATGCCTTTTTAAATGCTGGCAAAGCGCAATAATGCGAGCTATAAATCAAAAAGGGAATACATCCCTACTAGCACAAAAAGAAAACGGGGCAGTGTGGAGAGCATAACAGAAGAATGGCTGCGTTGCAAAGGCCACGATACAATCAGGCCAGTCAAAGTGTAGCTGTGGCCTACGTGACTGCCTGCAGGGACACGGTATCCTTGAGCACAGATATTATACAAAAACAAGGTTGTTGAAAGCAGAAGGAGTGCAGAAAAGTATCTAAAATAGAGGAACTAGCAACTGCAAGGCTTGCTGCGAAGGTCATATGCATCATGAACTATATAACCAATGAAGAGCTGTAAGTTTGCAATATGTATGAGCTAATTATTGCATGTATAAAAGTAATTATCTAGCGCATAATAAACGAGGCTTGTTGATCATGATAGCTTGAGACTCGTCTCCCGTGTTTCTTCCGACAGGGCACGGCCAGGGATTTGGGGTGGTTGTGAGCCCAGGGCAGGAGCCGGCCCTTGGCCTTGCTGAAGCTCATCCAATTGTCCTGGGCCCATGGCTCCAGCCTGGCCAGATCCCTGTGCAGAGCTTGCTGCCCTGCAGCACAGCCACACTCCCAGCCAGCTTGGGCTCCCCTGGACACTGACTCAGGGTGCCCTCCATGGCCTGGTCCACATCAGCAAGGAACACCTTGAACTGCCCTGGCCCCAGTCCTGAGCCCTGGGGACACCCCTGCATGTGGCTCCATTGCCCAGCACTCCTTGGGCTGCACTTGTGCACTTGTGCTCCAGTTTGTCCCAGTATACCCCAGAATTGATCAAAGTATTCAAAATTAGTTCCAGTATTGCCCAGTATCAGTCCCAGTATGTCCCGGTATGTCCCAGTGTGTCTCTGTGTAAGCCCCCAGTCCATCCCAGTCCACCCAGTTTCCCCCTCAGCATTGCCAGTGTTCCCCAGTATGTCCCAGTCCTCCCCAGGGTTTCCAAGGAATACTGAACTTCTCACGGTTGCCGTGGCACCCAAACCCAGCAGTGGGGTCAGTGCAGTGTCCATGGCCACAGCCCCTGGCAGTGCCCAGTGCAGGTTGGGATGATGATCCACCCTCACAGCTGGCCCAGGGCAGCTCTGCAGTGGTTTTGGTGGCACCTTGGGCTGGCACACACCTGAGGAGTGTGTCTGTTTGCAGTGGGGGAAATTAGAAGATTGCTTCAAGAAAAAAGGAAAACCCCTTTGCCAGATCTCCTGAGGAGTGACCCTGGATCAGTATCGGTCACTGAATGCTGCAATCACCTCTGCTCTATAGAGAACAGTAATAAAAAGGACACCATTTAAAATAGGAATGTGGTTACATTTCTTAGAAGTTCTTCTTGTAATATTTGTCCTTAACTGAAGTTGAAACTTTGCTCATCAACTGCACCAGACCAGAGGGAAATCAAGGCAGAGCTGTGGTTTGTTAGGAAACCTCTCGAGAGCTCCAAGTCACAATCAAATTCCAAAGTTTCTTTTCCTTTTAATGGATCCCACTGAGGGACACAACTGAGAAAGTGTGCCCAGGTTGCAGTCAGAGCAGGAAATTGGAGGCAGTGATGACAGGAGGGGACAAAGAGAAGCCAAGTCTTGGTGGCCTGGGGCACAGCAGGGTCTGTGCCACCAAGGGCTGTGAGCAGACACCTTGTCCTGAGCCACTGGGGCCTCCTGGCACAGTCCCAGCAAGGCTGGGCACTGTCAGCCCTTGTCCTGCCCTCAGCATCCCCCCACATGCCAGTGGCCTCAGGGATCTGCTGGGACCAGTCCCTGGGGAGCCTTGGTCAGGAATGGCCCTGGGGGCTCCTTCATGCTCCCAGGGACTGCAGGGTTTTCCATGGACTTTGGGTTTTGCTTTTGCCTTGGAGTCTCTGAGAAGTTCTTGCAATCATGGCCTCCCATTTTCTGCTTTAATTAGTCTCTTTGAGAGCCTTTCTCAGTGACAACACTCAGTGGGGCTCATGGGATCTTTAAGGTACTTCAATTTTTGAGGTGCTTTCCTTTGTCCTTTCATCTCTCAGTCTCTCAGATGTTTTTGGACATTCGTGGCCCCCAATTCTCTCCTCGAAGGAGTCAAAGAGAATCCTGTGTTGGGGATGGACCTCAGTGGAACCCATTAATGCTTTGAGACACTTTGGGTTTTTCTTCTGACTCTCAGTGTTGGAAGGATAACTGCAATCTCCTCTCAGGCCCTGAGGTTCAAGGGCTCAGCACCAAATGCACCACGGGGCTCACTGGGATCAAGCAAGTCCTGACAAACCACGGCTCTGCCTTGATTTCCCTCTGGTCTGGTGCAGTTCTTCAGGAAGGTTTTCAAATCCACTTAGGGAGAAATATTTCAAAGAGCTTCTAAGAAATATCCATTCCTATTTTGAATGAATGGTTTTTAATACTGCTCTGTTTAGAGCAGAGTTGACTGCAGCTCTCTGTGACTGATGTTGATCCAGGGTCTCTCCTCAGGAGGTCAGTCCTGCTCAGAGGAGCTGTGACTTGAGGTCTGACCCCGTGTGGACAACCTTGCTCCATATTCCCCAACTCCATCCTGTCTGTCCTCCCTCATCTGGGATCTGCTTTGCTTGGAGAACTGGCTGCACTCAGACAGAGACAGGATTTTCCTTTAATTTTTTAGAAGAATCTAGAATTCCTAACTTTCACCATTAAAAACAGACACAATCCTCAGGTGTGTGCCAGCCCAAGGTGCCACCAAGGAGGTTCCCCTTCCCTAAGGCAGAACCCTGGAAAGAATGTTTGAGACCTTTGAACTCCTTGGTTCCCTGAGGCCTTGCAGTGTCACAAAGGTCCCTTGGTTCCAGGAGGTTCATTGGTGTCACCATGGTCTCTCTCCCTGGTTCCAGGAGGTTCACTGGTGTCACCATGGTCTCTCTCCTTGGTTCCAGGAGCCATCACAATGTCACAACAGCCCCCTGGTTCCAGGAGGTTCCTGCAGCAGGACTTCCCCTGTGGCACAGCACAGCTCATCTGTTCTGTCCATCAGCTGGGCCATCACTCAGGGCATCTTCCCCCTCTCAGCAATTGCTGACATAACCCAGGCTGGACATCTGTCCTGTGCTGAGTTATCTCTGGTGCCAGGGAGGTGGAATTCCCAGCTGACCATGAACATCCTGCCTTGAGAGCAGACTGAAGGGAGGGAGATAAGCCTTGAATTTCTGAGTGACACACACTTCACTGTACAAACTATAAAATATACACAAAACTTTCACCATACAAAACTCTTCTGCATAGTCCCTGGAAGCAGGTAGGGCTTCACTCCCAAATCTGGATGAATCTTCATGGTTCCTTTTCTGGAAGTTGAGTGAAAGGGCTCCATGTGCACTCCCTCATCAGTTCCGTGGTAAGTTACATTGACTCCTGGTCTCTGCTATTTCTTCACTAGCTGTAATATAGGTAACTTTATTGTGCAGTGTCTTTGTAGTTCTGTTTATGCTGCGCACTACGTATGTTACCTAAAGTCTCTTGTCTGTTAATCTTGAGTCCATTCAAAATAAATATTTCATTTTATATTAGACATAATTTGCCATTCTAAAGAACTTGTGAGCAAAGGGAGTTTGGAGTTCAGGTATCCTGAAACAGAGGTACTGCCACAAACCTGAGCATAAGGCAGGACTTGTCTAAGTTTTCACTAAAGTTTTAACATATTTCATTTAAAACAATGAACTAGAAATTTTTTTCCCATTTATTCTTTTCCTGTTTATAGATTGATCTGACCAGTCTCCAGTTTATATTGATCCCCAGCATCACCTCACGCACTCTGAACAGATATGAACATCAAGACCCTTTATGGCTGACAATCAATCACACTCTGTCCCTGCCCCCACCCCACCATTTCCCTCATCCAAGCCCTGGCACTCAGAGCAGCCCAGTGCAAATCTGAGCTTCCTCCAGTCCAGGCTGTGCCTGCAGCTTTCAGCTCCTTGGCACCAAGTCCCAGCTGCTTTCCTTGGAGAAGGAGCTGCCCCAGACACAGAGGGATGTTCATTTGGGGTCAGCAAACAGAAGCCAAGGCAGGCCCAGCTCCATGGCAAACACAAGTGCAGCCCAAGGAGTGCTGGGCAATGGAGCCACATGCAGGGGTGTCCCCAGGGCTCAGGACTGGGGCCAGGGCAGTTCAATGTGTTCCTTGCTGATGTGGACCAGGCCATGGAGGGCACCCTGAGTCAGTGTCCAGGGGAGCCCAAGCTGGCTGGGAGTGTGGCTGTGCTGCAGGGCAGCAAGCTCTGCAGAGGGACCTGGACAGGCTGGATCCAGGGCCCAAATCCAACAGGATGAGGTTTAACAAGACCAAGAGCTGGGTCCTGCACTTTGACCACAACAACCCCTGCAGTGCTCCAGGCTGGGGACAGAGTGGCTGGAGAGGGGCCAGGCAGAAAGGGACCTGGGGCAGTGATGGACAGCAGGGTGGACATGAGCCAGCAGTGTGCCCAGGTGGGCAATGGCACATGGCCTGGATCAGGAATGGTGTGGCCAGCTGTGCCATCACTGATCTGTCCCCAGCTCTGCACACAGACATTGCTGCTTCTGCTCCAGAGGAGGGAATACAAGGAGCATCTGCCATGAAAAGACTTTTTGCATATCCTATATTTCATTTAAAATGATGAAGAGCACAGCTCTGCATTGACACAATCTGTGTGTCACAGTAAATGTGGAGAGGAAAAAAGGAGAGATGGCAGAAACAATGGGCTTGGTTTATAGACAATATTAAAAACTGAAAACACAGATAAAAAACAGGGGAAAAAAATCCAAAGAGAACTAGCAAAGATTACTTTTATTACATGAGCTATGCAAAAATTTGCTACAACTTTAATGCTTCTTAAATTGTCCAGTCATCAGTGTCCACAGTGCAGCCTTGAGCTCCTGGTTCCTCAGCCTGTAGATGAGGGGGTTCAGGGCTGGAGGCACCACTGAGTACAGAACTGACAGGGACAGATCCAGGGATGGGGAAGAGATGGAGGGGGGCTTCAGGTAGGCAAACACTGCTGTGCAGATGAACAGAGAGACCACGGCCAGGTGAGGGAGGCAGGTGGAAAAGGCTTTGTGCCTTCCCTGCTCAGAGGGGATCCTCAGCACAGCCCTGAAGATCTGCACATAGGAGAAAACAATGAACACAAAGCAACCAAACACCAAACAACTACTTACAGCAATGAGCCCAAGTTCCCTGAGGTAGGAGTGTGAGCAGGAGAGTTTGAGGATCTGGGGGATTTCACAGAAGAACTGGCCCAGGGCATTGCCATGGCACAAGGGCAGGGAAAATGTATTGGCTGTGTGCAGCAGAGCATTGAGAAAGGCACTGGCCCAGGCAGCTGCTGCCATGTGGGCACAAGCTCTGCTGCCCAGGAGGGTCCCGTAGTGCAGGGGTTTGCAGATGGACACGTAGCGGTCGTAGCACATGATGGTCAGGAGGGAAAACTCTGCTGACATGAAGAATGCAAAGAAAAACACCTGAGCAGCACATGCAGAGTAGGAGATGTTGTTGGTGTGCCAGAGGGAATTGTGCATGGCTTTGGGGACAGTGGTGCAGATGGAGCCCAGGTCAGTGAGGGCCAGGTTGAGCAGGAAGAAGAACATGGGGGTGTGCAGGTGGTGGCCGCAGGCTACGGCGCTGATGATGAGGCCGTTGGCCAGGAGGGCAGCCAGGGAGATGCCCAGGAAGAGGCAGAAGTGCAGGAGCTGCAGCTGCCGCGTGTCTGCCAATGCCAGCAGGAGGAAGTGCCTGATGGAGCTGCTGTTGGACATTTTTGGTGTCTTGGCATGTGGACCTGTAAAATAATAAGAAATCATGGAATAGTTCAATTTTGGGAGGACTTGAAATATCCCAGCCCAGCTTGGTGTCACTTTCCCCCCTCTGCCTGCCCAGGGCTCTGCTGCCTGGAGCTCTCCCTGCCAGCTGCTGCTTCCCTGTGCCCAGGGCTGGGCCCTGCCAGTGCTGCCAGAGCCCAGCCCAGCCCTGGGGGCTCAGCTCTGCCCTGCAGACCCCTCCCAGCACAGGGCACTGCCAGGGCCAGCTCTGCCTCTGCAGGCTCTGATGGCAATGTCAGAGCAACCCTGAGGAGGTTGGAAAAGTGACACTGATGATGCCTGTAAGGGACCCTCTGCTGATTTATTTCTTTTCCTGGTTTATTCAGACCTAAGAGAAATTGTTTTTATTGTTCTCAACCTGAACACACATATGAATATCAATGTTCAATTTTCCATCTAGGCAACCCTGAGCAGTACATTATAAAATCAGGATTTTCCCTTTTATGCAGCCCCTGACTTGCTGTGCTCCCTGTATAATCTATTTGGAAATGTTCTGTAGTTGAATGTCGTGCTGGGAGCAGTCCTGATCATTGCACCATCCTCACCACACAAGGAGAACACTTCCAAGTCTCAGCAGCTGTCTCCCTCCACACAGACCTTGTCCCCCAGTGCTGTCAGCAGCTCCCAGGGCTGGCTGAGAGCTGTCCCTGGCAGGCAGCAGAGTCCCTGCCCAGCACAGCACCCTGGGCTGCAGGACCCTGCTCTGCAGGACAGCCCTGGGCACCCCTGGCTGCTCTACAGGAGAGAGAATCAGAGAATGTACTCACAGAGTCTGTGGGCGTTGGGATGTTCCAGCTTTAGGAGATCCCTGCATGAGCTGCAGCTGCATTGTCCTGCAGCCAGAGGCTTCCTGTGTCCAGGGCTGGGAGTGATTCTGCCCCAGGCACTTGGGAGCATCTTCCCAGCCCTGACTGATTGAAGCTCTCTGTGCTGTGCCTGGGATGGCTGCAGGCCATGCCCTCAGCCCTGCTGGGCTGGGAGAAGAGCTGCAAATCAGCAGAAAGGTCTTTTTGAAGCTTTTCATGGTTGCCAAGAGCTGCCTCTGTGCCAGGAGCCCAGCCCAGCTCACTAGCAGAGACACAGCACAAGGACTTTAATGACCCTCTTGAGGCTTGGATGCTGTTTACATCAGACACGGTCCCCCATACTGTGCTTAAAATCTTCACAAAAACTCAAAGTCATATTCAAACTGCAAAGTTTCTTCAAGTTTTAATAGATTCCAGTAAGGAACACAACTGAGTAAGTGTCCCAGGTTCCAGTTAGAGCAGAACACTGGTGGCAGCGATGACAGGTGGGGACAAACAAGGGAAGGGTGTCTCTGATGCTGAGCAAACCTGGATGTGTCTCAGCAATGCCAAGGGCCAAGGGCTGAGCCCCAGCCCCTGGCAAGGCAGATCCTGTCCCTCCCTCCTTGCTCAGGGCTCTTCCCGGGGCACTGGGCTCTGGGGATGTGCAATGCCAAGGGCAGCACCATGGGGCGGCCCCTGCCAGGCTGCTGAGCAGGGACAAGGAGGCAATGAGGCCCCAGCACAGCAAGGCTCACTTGTCCCCTGCTGGCCAAGGGCCCAGGGCCAGCAGCCATGGCCAAAGTGCTGCAGCACTTGGCTCTGGCAGGGCCTTTCAGCTGCTGCCCATCCCTGTGCCCTCTGCAGCCCAGGCTGTCCTACGGTGTCCATGGCCTGCCCCTCTGTCCCTGCAGGCTGTCCTCATCCCCCGGCTGCCCCACCTGGCTGGCCCCTTCCTTTGCTGACAGCTCTGCGTCCTGCCTGCCTCTGCCTGCACACACAAAGCCTTGGGCTGCTCCAGACTCCTTCTGGATGCCAGGTTTCACTACAGCCCTGCCCTGTGAGTGAAATTTCTTTAACCTTGGGTCCAGTCTGGACCATCCCATCTGCTCTTGGCATCAATTCTTTCTTTTTTTCTCAGGCTGTTTTCAACTATGTCCAAAGGATCCCCTATCTATGAAACCTCCCTTCAATCCCTCCCTGGGCTCTCTTCTGTCCTCATTCTCCACTCCACTGAACACAGAGCTCCTTTGTCCTTATACTTTGGTCATGTTCTTGCAGCCTCCAAACCCAAACTTGGGAGATTCACTGAATTCTTAGAATTCACAAAACTCACAGAATGAGTGGGTTGGAAGAGACCTTCAAGAACATCAAATCCAACCCATGCCCTAACACCTCAACTTGACCATAGTCACAAGTGCCATATTCAGACTTTTTTCTTAACACATCCATGGGTGTTGACTCCACCACCTCTCCAGGCAGACCATTCCAGTACTTTTATCACTCTTTCCGTGAAAAACTCTTTTCCTAGTATCCAGCCAATTGTTCCCTTTAAACAATTTGAGGCTGTGTCCTCTCATTCTGTCAGTTGTTGCCTGGTGATCTCTGGGCCCTCTCCATGTTGTTGGCAAATGAAAATATTCTGCTCATAGTCTAAGGAAATCACCAGAGAACAAGGCAACCAAACCTGTCTGTCCTGGCTACTTTTGTCTAGTCCCAGTTCTTGGACAGATGAAATTTTGGAGGTGGAATCCCAGATTTGGGCATTGGCAGCTTGGTAAGGAGGGCAGTTCTTTTCCACTGGAAGGAAAGCACTGAGTCCCAGTGTGTGGTGGTAGATGGGAGACAGCCCTCAGGAGGCCAAGGCCAGCCTGAGCTGTCTGTCCTGGAAGATTTTGGCTGGGAGCAACCCTTGTATATGAAGAACTTTTCATGGGGATTGCCAATTCCAGCCCCGGGCAGCTGGAAAAGGGGATGGTTCTGCTCCACAGGAAGGAAAGCCCAGAGCCCCAGTGTTCCAGGGGCTGATGAGAGGCAGCCCATGACATGCCAGGATCAGCTGGACTGTGCAGGTGGCCCCCAGGAGGCCAAACCATCCCCACCCATTCCATGTCCATTCCTTTACAAATCCATTTCTCACAAATATCAATCACACAATGCTGCAATCATGTCAGCTCTAGAGAGAACAGTAATAAAATACACACTTTTAAATAGGGATGGAGATTTCTGAGAATCTCTTTGACACATTTCTCCATAACTGGAGTTGAAATCCTTCCCGATGAATGGCACCACACCAGAGGGAAATCAAGACAGAACCATGGTTTCATAGGAAACCTCTCAAAAATTCAGTCATAATCAAACTCCAAAGTCTCTGATATCGTTCATGGGTCCCACTGAGGGACACAACTGAGAAAGTGTCTTCAGGTTCCAGTCAGAGCAGGAAATTGGATGCAGAAATATCAAGTTGTGTGGGAAATACAGGCATGGAGAGCTCTCAGGGCCTTGTTCATACAGGCTGAGAGATAGAGATGGATCCAAGGTTTGACCTAAGACCTTGGAGTAAGCTTGAAGTACTAGAGTGCTGAAAGTAAAATAGACATGAATCAAGAATATAAGTTTGCAATTTAAGTAGAAATATGTTTTAAGCAAACAGATATGTATTATGTAAGCAAAGCATTATGTTAAGTGAGATCTTAAAAGATTTTCAAGTTTAGCAGTAGAAGCTGTAATAAAGGTAGCTAGAAGTTTAAGGTGTATCAGTATAAGTGTGTGAAGTGTTATATGATTGGTTGAAAAATGATGCGTTGCAGCAGAGCCATGGGAAGCAAAGCAAATAATGACTGGTGTAAAAAGACAGTAGCAAAGTTCCTAGAAGTATTGGATTGGCTAAAAGCTTACATAAGTCATTATAACTAAGAATGAAGCAGCTCCTGATATTATGGCATTGGAGCTAAGACTTTTTGTGTCTCAGCCTTCTTTGAGACTGCTGCCACGAGGCAATAAATCATGTTTTGCAATGTCTCTCTCTTGCCCCATCATTTATAGTAATCATCTCCTGGTAGGGATTATTTGTCCATCAGATGTGCTGATTGAAATCAATAAGGATTTCAAGACACCAAATCTACCCCATTAAAATCAATAGGGATTTAGGGACACCAAATGTACCCAATTCAAGTCAATGGGATTTAGGGACACCAGGTCTATCCATTGAAGTCAAAGGGGATTTTGCCAAAACTTGCTGCTAAAATGGGTAAATTTGGGTAAATTTGGGAGACATCTTGGGCTGAATTCTGGGAATTTCTGCTCCAGGTTGACAGTGCTGATGCTTTGGAAGTTGTGGATGAATTCCTGGAAGCCAGTCCCAAATGCCTGATGCCACACCTGTGGCTCATGCTGAAGCTGTTCCTCCAGGTAAGTGGGAAAATTTCCATTTTCAGCCTAAAGTGTGGGAATTGCTATCAGAAAATTGGGGTTTTTAGCAGCAAATATTTTGGGACATCAAGTCTGCCATTTGAGGTGAATGAAAATTGAACAACATCATGTCTACCCCACTGAAATAAAGGACTGTCAGGACACCTGGTCTACCACGTTGAAGTCAATGGGAATGTAGAGAAACCAGGTCTACCCAGAAAAAGCAATGAGGATTTTGGGATACCTGTTTTAGGAGGCCCCAGGGTTTTTCTGTAATCCAGGTGTCCAAGGGGTACCCAGATGTATCCAGGTGATTTTTGGGGGGATCCAGGAGATTTTTGATGCCCCTAGGTGTCCCGATTCACCTTGATGGGCTGGGAAAAGATCACAGCCACCACTGCATTGTGGCAGTTGATGTGGACACAGATGACCCTTGGTGTTGGGGGCCTGTCAGAGGGCACCCTAACATTCAGGGGGTCCCCCAAAACTCCAGGTGAAGGCCTCTGGGGTGGGAGGGAGCCCCGAGTTACCTCGGGAGAGGATGCAGTGCAGGTACACTCAGGCGCTTTGGTCTGTGGGGTCGGTGAAGACGGCATTCTGCACCAGCTCCAGCTCTCGCAGGGGCAAAGGGGGCACCCCAAAATCTCAGGGGGGAAGTGAGGTCAACCAAATTCATGTGTGTAAAAACTCTATAAGCCACAAAGGAAGTTCTGGGTATGTATTTTATATAGTGCTGAGGTGCATGTGGGATAGCTGCTCCAAAAACGCGCACACCTTCAGTGACCTGTGCCTCTCCTTTTATTCTCTACACATTAGCACTGCACAGTACACCTAATACACATTCAATTCATAACTCCACCTGTCTATGCTTTGTATAAATATTAGCTCCACACCATTTTGCAACTGCCCACTGCTCCTTGTTGGTCGCTCTGGTGGTCGTCTGGGGGTCCTTAGGATGAAGTAAACCCTTCTTTGTGCGTGTGTGTATTAGTCTTTGGGGTCTTTCCAGACCTTGGTACCAGTCTTTGCTGGCTCAGGGGTCTAAGGCTCTAAGGTCTAAGGTCTCACTTATCTGGAAGGCAACTCGATCTTCCACCTTGTTTGCACATTCTTGCTCCTCTGTCTTAACTTGTAGCCTTGCTCTCTTCTCCTGTTCCTGCAAAGACAGAGAATGTGAAGTGTTCATAGAATCTTGTTAGCCTCTTTCAAGTCAAAGCATCCTCCTGTATTTTTACCATGAAATGTTTATTTTAATTCCCCCTGTTTCAGTGTCACAATGGCTCCTTGGTTCTACAGAGCCCCACAGCTTCATCCTTGACCCTGGGTTCCATAGGGGTCCTGAGTTTCACAAGGGTCCCCTTGATTCCATGAGGCACAAGAGTGTCACAATGGTCTCTTTGGTTCCATGAGAATCCATAGCGTCTCCATGGTGTCCTTGGATCTGCTGCTGTCTTTGTCACAATTGACCCATGGTTCCATGAGGTTCTGCAGTGTCACCATGGTCGCTGTCAGAGGCTGGATGAGATCCATGTCCCGAGACACCTCGGGATGAGCTGCCCATGTTGTCCCAAAAAGGCGTTTAAAAGTCTGAGCCCTTAAACTGGCAATCGGGGTTTCGCTGCTCCCCCTGGTGGGGCAGGAGACTCAACAGCAGCAACAACTATCTTTACCTCCGCTTTCATTTCATTTAAGGTGTTAATAACCGTGCACCAGGTGGTAGGGAAGTCTTTAATTTCTCTATCATTGCTCATGATTGTCATGTCCTGCATGTTATCACCTAGAGCACGCCAAGCCTCTGCTTGAAACACAAGCGGCGGGCTAGCGAGAAACCCGTGTTCTCGTGCCCACTTCAATAATTTGGTGAGGGTCTTCTCCGCTACTGATTCCTCTCGCTTAGCAAGTATACTAAGCAGTAGCTTCACCACAGCAGCACATTCACTTTCCATGCTTGTCTTTAATCAGGACCGGGAAGAGAGCGCTCGATTCTTCCTACCTCCTCTAGGGACGGTCCCTCGCTCCTCTTTCTGCTTTGCCTCACCACACGCCGTGGCACGATTAGCCAGTTCGCATCAACGCCTATGCATTGATAGCAAAAACCGCGTCCCACCACGCTGCGTCCCTGTTCGGACACCACTTGTTATGGAGGAATTCAGCGAGGGAAGAATGTAATTAATGAATTGGGACAGCGAGCTCTCCTCTATAGGGTCAGCCCAGGCACGGAGCCACTGCGTATGCCTGCGTACAGTGGTCATTTGCCCTCCGAGTGCTGTTTCTCGGAGCTTGCCTGCTCACTTACCTCCCACAATGGGTCGAATCGAAGGTCCCTGTTCAGGGGCCACTTGTTACGAGGAGTGACCAGAGTCAGAACCGCAACACTCATAGAGTTATGGTGAATGCTCCACTTTATTATACAAGCTGTTGTCTTTTATAAAGTTCTGACATAAGTGCATGTGCTCACATGCCTAATACTCATATTTATTGGCTACAAATAACTGTTCATACCCTGCAACTACCCTACTAATTGGTTACAGCATTTTATGTTTATGTTCTACTTTCTTGCTCTTGTGATTAGCACATCCTGGCTTGCTTTCTCACTCTTGCCACCTGTTTATCTCTTAGTCCAAGGTCAGCATGCCTTTGCTAGCACTAAAACAGCCCAATTTACCCAACACTGCAAAGCAAACTCTCTGCGGCCTCACTGGCCAAAAACTCCTCCACACATGTCCACCCTGTTGTCCATCAGTGCCGCCAGGTCCTTTTCTGCCTGGCCCCTGTCCATCCACTCTGTCCCCAGCCTGGAGCACTGCAGGGGTTCTTGTGGTCAAAGCGCAGGACCCAGCACCTGGTCTTGTTAAACCTCACCTTGTTGGATTTGGGCACTGGATCCGGCCTGTCCAGGTCCTTCTGCAGTGCCTTCCTACCCTCCAGCACATCCACATTCACACCCAGCTTGGTGTCACCAAGATTCCATGAGGCCCTGGAGTGTCACATTGGTGTCGATGATTCCACGGAGCTTCCCAGTGTCACAATGTGCCTTTGGTTCCATAGGACCCCTTGGTGTCACAAAGTCCCTTGGATCCTTGGGCCCTGCTGTGTCAAAATGGTGCTTTGCTCGCATGAGGTCTCACAGTGCAGCAATGCTCTATTTGATTCCACAGTGCCACAATGGCCTCTAAGTCCCTGAGAGTACCACACTGTCAAACATGTTTCCTTCATTCCATGAGTCCCTGAGGAGCAGCACTGGCCCCTTGGTTCCAGGGGGCCCTGCAGTGTCACAATGGCCCCATCATTACAAGGTCCTGCTCTGTCACAATGCTCTGCATGGTTCCACAAGGCCCTGCAGTGTCAAAGTGACCTCTTGGCTCCATGAGGCCTCCGAGTGCCACCATGAATTCCTGGGTGCTGCAGTGTCACAATGGAGCCCTGCTTACACAAGATCCTGCAGTGTCACAAGGGACCCTTGGTTCCATGGGGCTCCACAGTGTCACAGTTGTTCCCTTAGTTCCAAGAGTCCTTGCCATGGAACAATGGCCCCTTGGTTCCATTGGGCCCCAGGCTCCCACAAGGCTCTCCTTGGTTCCACAGTGTCACAATGGCCCCTTGGTTCCACAAGGCCCTGCAGTGTCACAGGGGCTTCTGTGGTTCCACGAGGACCCAGACTGTCACCATGGGCTCCTTCCTTCCATTTATCCCCACAGTGTCACAATGGCCCCTTGCTTCCCCAGGGCCCTGAAGTGTCACAATCATCCCAGAATCACCCAGGCTGGAGAAGACCTTTGAGAGCATCAACTCCAACCTGTGACCCAACACCACCTTGTCACCCAGACCATGGCACTCAGTGCCACATCCAGTCTTTCCTTAAACACTTCCAGGGATGGTGACTCACCCACCTCCATGGGCAGCCATTTCCAATGCCCTTCCAATCACCCTTTTTGTGAAGAATATTTCCTAATGTCCAGCCTAAATCACCCTTTGTGCAGCTTTAAGATTACATCATCTGCTCCTGTCTCTGTTCCCTGGGAAAACAGCCTGACACCCACCTGGCTGTTCCCTCCTGTCATGTTGTAGTGAGTGATGAGGTCTCCCCTGAACCTCCTCTACTCCAGGATAAATGACCCCAGCTCCCTCAACTGCTCCTCACAGGACTTGTGTTCCAGACCCCTCATCACCCTTGTCACCCTTCTCTGGGCACACTCCAGCCCCTCCATGTCCATCCAAAATTGGGGGTCCTAAAAGTGGACACAGCACTTGAGGTTCTCTCCTTGTTTTCCCACTGTCACAATGCTATCCTTGGTTCCACAGGGCCCTGCTGTGTCACAATGGCCACTTGTTTCCATGGGGCACCCCAGTGTCACAAGGGTCTCCTTGGTTCCCCAGTGGGATAATGCACCCTGGGTTCCATGAAGCCCTGCAGTGTCACAATGGACATTTGCAGGGCTGGAACCCCTCTGCTCTGCAGCCAGGCTGAGAGAGCTGGAGCTGTTCAGCCTGTGCACAAGAAGGCTCAGGGAGACATTAGAGCCCATTCCAGACCTAAAGGGGCTTTGAGAGAGTTGGAGAGGGACTCTGGACAAAGGCCTGGAGTGACAGGCCAAGGGGGAACGGCCATGAGGTGAAGGAGTGCAGGTTTAGATGGGCTATTGGGAAGAAATCTTCCCAGTGAGGGTGGTGAGGCCCTGGCACAGGTTACCCAGAGAGGCTGCAGACTCCCCACTTCTGGAGGTGTCCAAGGCCAGGTTGGATGGACCAATCTGGTCCAGTGGAACCCCAGTGTCTCAGGTCAGATTAGAGGTGACCACCACAGATCAAGGCCAGGCAGAGAAGTATGTCCTGGCAGCTTTGGTCTCAGAGAAACCCTTGCAAACAGGGAATTTTGGAGGAGAAATGCCAGTTTTTTCCCTGGTTGTACAAGAGGGACAGCTCTTTCCCATAGGAAGGCAAGCACTGAGCCCCAGTGCTTGAAGGCCGGTGAGAGCCAACCCTCAGGAAGTCAAGGCCAGCCAGGCTTGTTGGTTATGGCAACTTTTGTCTAGGAGCAATCCCTGGATATTGCAAATTTTTGAAGGGGAATCCTGTTTCAGTAATGGGTACCTGGAGGATAAGGACAGTTCTTTTCCATTTGAAGGAAAGGTCAGTGCCTCATTAGAGCAAGGGCACATGAAAAGTGACCCTTGACAAGCCAAGGGCAGTTGGACCAGTCAGGCCAATCCAACCAGACCTGTTCCCTGTTCCCTTGGATCCATGGGGGCCCTGCAGTGTCACAGTGGTTGTGTCACACTGGTCCCTTGTTTCCATGAGGCCTTGTAGTGTCACAGGGTTCTCACTGATACTGCAGGATCCAAATGGCCCCTTGGTTCCATGAGGACTCACAGTGTCACAATGGTCTCCTTGGTTCCATGAGGTCATGAGGAGCCCCTTGATTCAACGAGGCCTCAAAGTGTCCTCATGGCTCCAGGATTCCATGAGGCCCCTCAATGTTAAATGGACCTTGGGTTCCACAGGCTCCTATACTGTTCCATGAATCCTTAGTTCCATGGGGCCCTGTAGTGTCACAATGGACTCCTTGGTTCCATGGTTCCACGAAGTGACACAATCACTTCTTAGCACGACAAGACCCCATAGTGTCACATTGGTTCCTTGCTTCCATGAGGCCTTGCAGTGTCACAATGGACTCCTTGGTTCCATGAGGCTGCCAAGTTTCACAGTGGCCCCTTGGTTCAGTGAGGCCTGTGATGCCTTAAGATTTTAGCCTTTATATTTTTCAGGTCCTCTACTGAATTTGGGCATTCCTCTGAACTCCACACAAAGCGTTAGTTAAAGGTCTTCACATTTTGGTCAGACTAAACATTTCCTCTGAAAATCAAGAACACACTAGAGCCTCAGACTCTGAAAAGTAAAAGCAAAAAGGAATTGTGGGGGGGAGCAAACTGGGGGAATATAGCTTTGTAAAGACTAAAACCCCAATGTCATGAACTCTTGATTAAGGTGTCAGTTTACTTTTGAATATCAAGTGTTAATAAGCTCTTAATTAAAGTGTTAGCTTGCTATTGAATATTAAGTTGTAAAATGCTAAATCTTACCTTTTGTTGTCATTGTTAAGTGTTAATATCCCTTGGTAAGTTCAGACGTGTTCTGCTGATCCTGTATTTGTATCCCTTCCCATCACCTGCTCTGTACCTGTGCCCCATTCCATCCGGTATCAGTTCACTGCTCCCAAGAGACTGCGCGCCCAAGGCTATATGCAAATTAGAGACATCCAGCATCCTGCAGAACAAAAGACCCCCAAAGACAATGAGCTGGTGTAAAACTAAAGACTGAAAATAACATTCCTGAGCCATCAAAACAGTAAAGAACATCAAATCGTCAAGCAGAGCTGGTTTCCACCTTGTCACATAACTTTAACAGCACCCATCCAGAATAACACCCCTAGACCACCATCCCACAGGTGTCTTCCTAGGGACTCTTGCGAGGACGGAAGCCCCAGCTCTGCCAAGAGACAGAGCTGTGCATTTGCCTCCTCAGCATTGTCCAGCAGGTGCAGCAGAGGTGTGTGTGACCCCTCAGGCTCCCCACCCAGAGCTGACCTTTAAAAAAGACCTTTAAAAAGGAGCTTGTCTCCTGGCCTTTTCTAACAGCTTCATTACTGAAGTTGTAATTGGAGGAATAACCTCTGATATTTCAATGTGTCAAAACTTATATCTGTCTGAAAAACTCATGACCATGTTTCATCTTAGTTGAAGACTCTGGGAGGCTTTGCACTACCCAACAGGCATCACCTATAGTGTCACAATAGACTCCATGGTTCCAGAAGGCCCTTCAATGTCAAAACAGACCATTGATGATTCCATGATATCCCACAGTGTCACAATGGCCACTTGGTTCCATTGATCCCCACAGTGTCAATATGGTCCCCTTGGTTCCAAAATGCCCTAAAATGGCACAACGGCCCTTTGGCTTCACAAAACCTCAAATTGTAAAAATGGCCTCCATGGATTCATGAGGCCCTGCTGTGTCACACTGGACCCTGGGCTCCCTGATGCTCCACAGTGTCACAATGCTCTCCTTGGTTCTGCAGTGTGAGAATGTCCCCTTGGTCCCTTGGAGCTCACACTGTCACTCTTGTGCCCTTGGTTCCATGAGGCCCTGCAGTGCCACAATGGTCCTTTAGTTCCACGTGGCCTCCAAGTGTCATCATGGTCTCCATGGTTCCATTGGGCTCTGCAGTGTCACAATGGCCTCCATGGTTCCATGAGGCCCTGAACCGTAACAAAGGTCTCCTTGGTTCCACGGTGTCAGAATGGCCCCTTTGTTCCATGGAGCTCCACACTGTCACTGTGCTCCCCTTGATTCCATCAGGCCCTGCTGTGCTAAAATGGCCCCTTGGTTGAACGGGGCCCTGCAGTGCCACAACAGCCCCTAGGATCCAGCGGGTCCCAAAGAGTCACAATAGTCTCTGTTGTTCCATGACACTCCACAATGTCACAATGGAACTTTGTTTCCATGAAGCCCAAGCAGGCACAAGTGACCCCTTGGTTCCATGAGGCCTGGCACAACCAGAATGGCCCCTTTGTTTCATGGGGTTTGGCCCTTTGCATTCATGAAACACATCCAGGTTTGTGCAGCGTTGGAGACACCTTTCCCTTGTTTGTCCCCACCTGTCTTCAGTGTCACCAATATTCTGCTCTAACTGGAACCTAGGGACACTTTCTCAGTTGTGGCCCTCAGTGGGACCCATTACAACTTTAGAAAACTTTGAACTTTAAATCTCATTCTCAGTTCTTGAGAAGTTTTTTGAACACTCTTTCAGGGTGTAATGTCTGATGTAAACAACACCAAAGCCCTGAGAGGGTCATTAAAGTCCTTGTGCTGTGTCTGTTCTGCTGAGATGAGCCAGGCTCCTGGCACAGAAGGAGCCCATGGAAACCAAGAAGAGCTTCAAAATGACATTTTGGCTAAGGAGCAGCTCTTCTCCCAGCACAGCAGGGCTGAGGGCACTGCCTGCAGCCACCCTGGGCACA